>NC_134239.1:41870510-42206343 GCF_965152275.1 Natator depressus
AGTTGTCTCTTCTCTAAGCTGAACAGTCCCAATCTTTTTAATTTCTCCTCATATGGAAGCTGTTTCTTACGCCTAATCACTTTTGTTGCCCTTCTCTGTCCTTTGTCCTATTCTAATATATCTTTTTTGAAATGGGGCAATCAGACCTGCATGAAGTATGCAAGGTGTGGTTGTACCATTGATTTATATAGTGGTATAAGAGGGGTTTACTGGCTGAGCTCCTCAAGACAGAGAGCCTGGGTCAGAGAGGGCTGAAGGCAGGAGCAGCAGCAGAAATAGATGCCTGCTGGCTCTCAGGACCAGAAAGAACTGAAGGAAGTGGGGGCAGCAGAGCAGTTTACCTGCTGATGTCTCCTTGCAGGAGAGCTGGACCCCAAGGAACAGTGAAAGGTACAGGGGAAGTGAGGGATGCTCCCCAGCAAGGATGCTTCCAGAAGAGAGACTCTGGGAGTTTCCACGGGGAAGAGCAGAATTGCATTCCAAAAGAAAGGGCTGGGGTTTTTCAGCAGACCGGGTCGTAGGTGGTCAGGCTTAGTAGTCGGAGCGGAAGGGAGGCCTAGTGGTCGGAGTCTCAATGCCAGAGCCAAGGGTTGAGGCAGAGGAAGAGCCAAGGGTTGGAATTGGATTACCAGGAGTCAAGGAAGGCAGGAGAAGGGCTGATTCTGAGACAGGAGCATGGCTGGAACAAGATGGGAATGAGGCTGGGTGCAGGGCAGTACCTGTGCTGGAGTGGTAGAAGATTAACAGGAGGAGGACTTGGGGAGATGAGCATAGGGAGGCAGGGGCAGAATGGGGCAGCCAGGGGGCCATGGCTCCATAATTTTTTACCAGATAAGGGTGAGCAACGGGGGAGGCGGAGCGGAGAGGACTGAGTGCGGGGTGGGGTCTTGGGGGAAAGAGGCAGCATGGGGGGGGCTTGGGGAAAAGGAGCAGTGCAAGGGCAGAGCATCAAGGGAAGGAGCGGTGTGGGGGCAGGACCTTGGGGTATGGGGCAGCATGGGGCAGGGCCTCAGTGGGGAAGGGGTGGTGAGGGCGGGGTCTCAAGGAAAAGGGGTGGTACAAGGACTGGGGGAAGGGGCAGCACAGGTGCCAGTTGCAGAGGCAGAGAGTCTATGGGTGTTGAACAGTCAGCAAGCTGCTGCTGCTAGGTTAAAAAACTGGCCTGGTGGCTTCCTGAGCCAATCAGGCAGGATGGTCCATCAGGCCGCCTAGCTGGCTCGTTAGGGCATCAGAAGTATTGAGCAGGTGCAGCTTAGGGCCTTACTTCTGACATGAGTTGGCTGTCCTGGTACAGGGACTGAAGAGGACAAACAAAGAGTCCAATGTGGCAAAGACACTGGGCTATGTTGAGAAGAAAGCCAGGTTTTAAGGACTACATGCACTGGCAGTAATATGAACTATCTTTTGGGACTTTTGTTATGGAAATTTGCATTTGTTTTGTTTAATAAACTATGTTAGTGGACGAGAGGATAAGCTGGCATGGAGTTACTGGGAACCCAAAAGGGAAACTGATGTAAGGGGCCACTTGCAGGCAGTGGTGGATTACTGACCCTGGTTAATTTGGGGCCCCTTGAAAAATCTCCCCCTGCTGTGGCCCTGGAGCTGGAGAAGTTTGCACTCCCTGCCACGGCCCCGGGGCCATGATGGGGGCACAGAGCTTCTCTAGTCTCAGGACGGCAATGAGGGGTGGTGAAAAGGAGTAAGCAGGGGATGGGGCCACAGGGGAAGGGGTGGAATGGGGCAGGGTCATGGGCAGAATGGGGGAGAGCCACAGGGGAAGGGGTGGAACGGTGCAGGGCCAGGGATGGAATGGGGTGGGGGAAGGGGGAAGGAGCAGAATGGGGTGGAGCCATGGACAGAGCTGTAGGTGGAAGGGATGGGGTGGGTTCATGGTTCCAGCATTGGGGCGCCCTCACTTGCTCCAGCCCAGGGCCCCAGGAGACCTTAATCCACCTCTGCTTGCAGGGCTGCCACAAGGCCCTGAAGTGGTGCTTGGGAGGAGGCCACTTGTTTTACACACTTATACAATATCAATAGCTTCCTGTGAGATGGTGGTTTTAATAGATTGCAATGCAGAAGGGACCATTGTGATCATCTAATCTGACATCCTGTATAACACAGGCCATAGAATTTACCCAAAATAATTTGCAGAGCATATCTTTTAGAAAACATCCAATCTTGATTTAAAAATTGTCAGTGAAGGAGAATTGTGATGGAGAAAAATTGTTCTAGTGATTAATTATCCTCACTGTTAAAACCTTACGCCCTATTTCCACTATAAATTTGACTAGCTTCAGCTTCCAGTCATTGTATTTTGTTATACCTTTCTGTTCTAGATTGAAGAGTCCATGATTAAATATTTATTCCTCAGGTAGATACTTTCAGACTGTAATCAAGTCACCTGTTAGGCTCAAAGAGATCAATCACTATAAAACATGTTTACTAATCCTTTAATCATTCTCATGGCTCTCCTCTGAACCCTCTCCAATTTATCAGCATCCTTCTTGAATGGTTGGCATCAGAACTGGACACAGTATTCCAGCAGCAGTTGCACCAGTGCCCAATAGAGAGGTAAAATAACTGCTCTACTCCTATTCAAGATTCCCCGGATTATGCATCCGAAGAGCGCATTAGGTCTTTTGGCCACAGCATCACACTGTGAGCTCATATTCAGCTGATTATCTACCACGGCCCCCAATTTCTTTTCAGAGTCACTGCTTCCCATGGTACCTCATCCTGTAAGTGTGGCCTACATTTTTTGTTCCTAGATATATACATTTAGCCATATTAAAATGCACATTGTTTGCTTCCACTCAATTTAACAAATGATCCAGGTTGCTTTAAAATCAGGGACCTATCCTCTTCGTTATTTTACCTCTCCCGCAATTTTTGTGTCATCTGATTCACTGTGTCTTGATAAGGATCATAGGTGGTCCTGCATTGTCTCTGGGCTAAAATTATTGTGTTATAGCTTCTTTGCACCAATCTGAAAATGCAGAGGAGCTGTAATCTGAATTTAAACACCCAGCAGAGAATTAACCTGTCAGAGGGGAATCTGCTTGCTGGTGCATCTGTACCACTGCCAGGGCTTTGCCATTGCCTTCCTCTCTCCCAGAATATGGGGAACGTTGGCGACAGGGAAATGCCATGGGAGAGCAGAGCTCAGCTATGCCAATCCTTCGCTGATGGTGGTTCCATTAAAGGCCCAATGCTAGTGGTCCGACTTAGAACAACCTTAGTACTTCCTCTAAATACTGCTGCATGGTGCATAGTAAGCCTCTGACAGTGTTTTTAAATAAAGTCTGGGCTTTTGTTGCTGTTACTTTTAGGAGATTAATTTGCTATTCAGTTCTTCAATGGTCATTTTTACCAAATGGGTCTTCTACTCTCAGAATCTTTTTCTACATTTTAGTGGGCAAAAGAATCTGTGCTAAAAAGAAGTTGTTGCTGATATCAATAAACTACTTCATCAAACCAGGCCTCAGTGTGCTATTCAGCCCATTAATATGAGCTGAATGGCAGAACTCTATGCCTCCTGACCCTGCCATCCACCAGTATGGGAGATGGGTTGGAGACAAAAGTGGGCATTGCCAGAGAGTGGTGTACTCTGAAAATCCTGGGTCAGTGCAACAATCCCTAGAGAAGCCTTTCAGCCAACGCCAGTTAGAGTAGCTTATGATGAAACTAGTCTTCAGCTGCTACCATGATCATGGAATGGAAAACAACCTTTCTTCCTACCTCCTTACTGAGCAGAACTCAGGCTCAGTTTAGGATCTGGTCCAGTTTTTATATATATTATTTTGATTATATTTTTCTCTTTTAATTATACAAGACTCTTGTTTTTGTAATCCGACTTTTACTTACAATTAGTCGCATTTGATATTAAGGCTTCTACCAATACAATGTCAAAACCGAGAAAAACAATCTGTATACTGTAGATAATAAGGTAATCAAGAAATGTATCACAACCATAAATGTCAGTATATTTTAGTATTGTTGTCTAGGAATACATTTGATTGTGTCAATATTTGCAGAATAGTTCCCCCGCCCTTGAAAGGTTACACACATTATTGGGTAAATGCACACTATATAGAAGCAGCTTAATACTTTATGTATCTGTATGTATTTAGTTTGTTGAAAGTTACATTATATATATATTGGTTGGATATTTGCCAGATAGATCCAGCTAACTGTAGGCCTTACATGAACAGTGAAAGAAAACAGAAGTAAGGAAACAGAGGTTAACAATGGACCAAGCGTGAATTCACAAGTGGCCTTGTAAATAATATGTAGCTAGTAGATAAAGAAAGAGTAAGAACAGTAATGTGTGATAAGCTTGTAGCTGCAGTTTTGCTTACTAGCACACTTTGTATCTCATGAATAAGTCATGGTCTATACAGGAATTGGTTCATAAAATTAGTAAACCAATCATAAAGCATGTGATACAATGTAGAATGAAATGTGCACATGTTTGTTTTAGAATATATATATATATATATATTTATATATATAAAATCTGATTTATAATTATGTAGTTTGGAGTTCCCTGATCACCTCAGGTGTAGCTTTATGAAATTCCAGTAAAGAAACATCATTGACAAGTTTGGATTCAAACTCAGTTTTTTGGATTCCATAGAACTGGATAAAAGGTTCTTCCAGAACTGGACGAGGTGTTCTGGATAAGCTGAGTGGAAAAGGTCTCAGAGGAAATCCCAACATTAACTAGTAACCTTAACCCTAATTCTGAAATTTTTTACATTCCATCCCATACTATAGATAATAAAGGCTACAATATCAAACAGGGCTCAGTAGGTGAACTTGGAAACATGTGAAGGCATTTGTACAATCAAATAATTGCATATTTTGTTCTATATTTGCAAATGCCCATTTGCTGTAAATATGTGGGATTCTGCAGATGCATTCTTTTTCTCCCCTCTGAAACTATTTGAAGGGATTTTGTGGGTCAGTCTTTTTGCTGAAATTAAATGTAATAAGTTCATGCTAATATTAATGACGATTTTTAATAGAAAAAAATGGTTGTTTTTTTCCTTTCGGAGTTTTTTATGGTTCAAGGAATTTGTTATGATGTTATGAATAGTATTGTAGGTTTTCAGTAGTTTATAAATTTAACAGATTACTATTCAATCCCAGTATTTTTTTGATGAATTCATATGGGCTTGGTTTAGTGAAACATCCATCAAGCCTCTGCACTTCATAGCCCATGCTAGTCCCCCAGTATGGACTCTGTCTGTCTTCCCTGATGCATGAGACAGGTGTTTCTGCTTACTGTTGAATTAGGCTCTTTATAGCTCAGATTTTCAGTCTCTTGATGTATCAATATGAGGAATATTTAAACAATTTAAAATGAAAAAAGCTTCATTTTAAAGTTATATTTATAAAAAAAGAATTTGGTTATGTCAATGTACAGAAACTTAAGTTTTGAATATCATGCTATTGAGATTCCCATACAGAACAAAAACACTTATATACAGATTTATAATGTTTATAATGCACGTAAAAGTTAGTTATTTTAGAATTAGGAACACTAGTTAATAATGTCAAAAATCCATTCGTAATTTGTGGAGACATTAGTAGTCACAATGAGCTATGGTGAAATAAGAAAATTGGTCAAAATGGTAAATGCTTAGAACAATTTATTGACATGTATAACCTGATTATATTGAATACAGGTGCACCTACTAGATTTAATTCAGTGGATGGATCTTTTTCTGTTTTGGATTTGGGAACTGGAACAAATAATAGAGCTAGTAAATGCATCTGGGAAATTCATAAAGAAGACTGAAAAGGGAAGTGATCACTTCTCTACGCTTATTGAGTACCAAGGCCAAGGAAATGTCGAAAACACAAGAAGAGTCCCTTGCTGACGTTTTTGAAAAGCTGATTGGGGACATTTTCAAGATTCAATTTGATGAGTATTTATGTAGTAACTATACAACTGAGAACATAGAAGAATTCTATAACAACATAATAAAAGGAATTATAGCAGCACTTGATCTGGTCATCAACAAAACATCAAATTGTCCCTGACTTACTGACTTAGAAATCCAGTTCTCTGGTGGAATGAGGATTGCCAATTAACAATCAATGAAAGAAATAAGGCATATAAGCAAGCAAGACACACAATTAATAGTAAAAACTTAATTACTTTTATAAAATATATAATGCTTTGTCTGGTGGCACAAAGGATGAACAGAAAGACAAAAAAATGAAGTTGGAGAAATTTCTGTAGGAAATTGAACAAATATTCAGAGCTTTAAGAAATATATAAGCAAATTCCAAGGATGACTGGAATTTGAAGTAAAAGTAAATGTGTACCTGAACATATTGTAAACAATGAAATTGAGGTCTCTAACTTAGGAAAGGCAGACATTTTTGCAAAAGAATTCCAAAAGTCAGTAGTAATATGAATCAAAGCAGTGAGTTTTATGAGTGGGGGGGAAAAAGGAGGTTTATTGAGGAAAGCTGTGAACTATTAAATGGCTGGAGAGAATATACTCATGATGTGTTAAACAAAAATTGTAGTATGCAGGAGCTTATTGCAGCCAATAGAACAAGGAAAAATATATCACCAGGTAAAGATAACATAAGTAATTAAATGCTTCCACACTTGTCAGAAGGGAATCTAAAGATGCTATTGTGGTTACATAATTATATATGGGGGTGGGGGAAGAGGATGAGGGGGAAGGGCTGCTGCCAATGGAATAAAAACAAGAATTGGTGATACTAATTAGGAAACCAGGCAAGGTACATACAAGACCTGATGTTTACAGGCCTATTGCTCTCACATCATGTGTGAGGAAAATCATGGAAAATATGATAAATGTAAGACTAGTGGAATACTTGGAGAAAAATGATATTATAACTGAGATACAAAGTGGCTTCAGAAAAGGAAGATGTACAGTTGACCATATAGGGCAGGGGTGGCCAACCTCTGGCTCCAGAGCCACATGCGGCTCTTCAGAGGTTAATATGCGGCTCCTTGCATAGGCGCCAACTCTGGGGCAGGAGCTACAGGCGCCAACTTTCCAGTGTGCTACAGGGTGCTCACTGCTCAACCCCTGGCTCTGCCCCAGGCCCCAGCCCCATTCTACTCCTTCCCCTGAGTCTGCTGCGCCCTTGCTCCTCCTCCTCCCCTCCCCCCCCACCTCCCGAGCCTCCTGCATACCACTAAACAGCTGATCACAGCGGGCGGGAGGTGCAGGGATGTAGGGTTAGGTGTTGAATGGTGGTGCTGCTGTCGGGTGGGAGACACTGGGGGCGGGGGGGAAGTTGATGGGGGGGGCTGCTAATGTGTTACTCTGGCTCTTTGGCAATGCACATTGGTAAATTCTGGCTCCTTCTCAGGCTCAGGTTGGCCACCCCTGATATAGGGACTGGAAACAGAGGTACAAAAAGCATAAGGACTAAGAACTTTATGATAACAGTTTTCCTTGACATTGAAAAAGCATATGACATGCTATGGAGGGAAGGCCTGCTATATAAACTAGCTAAAATTGGAATAAAAGGGAGAATGTTTTGGTGGATAAGGGACTTTTTAAGTGACAACTATATAAATCAGAGTGGGAATAACTTTATTAAAAACCTACAAGCTTGCAAATGGAATTCCACAAAGGAGTATTGTCAGCCCTACTTTGTTTTCCGTTATGATAAATGACCCCTTGGAAAGTGTGCAGACAAGAATAGGCATTTCCTTCTTTGCAGACAACTGTGCTATATGGACTAAGCATAAAAGACTTAAAGTAGCTGAGGAAAAGACAAATGAGGCACTCCAGAGAATTTCCAAGTGGGAAAATGTTTGGGGGATTTAAATGCTCATATGCAAAAACTAAGGGAATGCTTTTAATTAGGAAGAAAATTAGGGAAGACTGGGACTTATTTCTTTATGGTGAAAAAATTAAGATAGTTCAATAATTTATGTTCCTGTGATAATAATAAATTAATTGATAATAAATTAACTTGGAAAGATTGCATAGATGATATCATAAAAATTGTAAAAGTAGAATTAAATTACTTAGTAGTATATCTGGATACAAATGGGATGCAGATAAGGTATAGATGACATATAATGCATTGATAAGACCAGTTTTAGACTACAGATGACAAGCTTTTGGTTCAGCTTCAAAAACCACTGAATGCATCCGATGAAGTGAGCTGTAGCTCACGAAAGCTTATGCTCAAATAAATTTGTTAGTCTCTAAGGTGCCACAAGTACTCCTTTTCTTTTTGCGAATAAAGACTAACATGGCTGCTGCTCTGAAACCTGTTAGAAACTTGGAACTGTTCCAGGCCCAAGCTCTACAATTGACATGTGGGGCAATGGTGGTAACATCAATGTGTGCTGCAAATAGCCACTGGAGAAGCACCTATAAACCTTAAGGATGGAACTATTAGATCTAATCTTTTGGGCAAAGGTAAAAGGAATAATGAAAATAGAAGTATACAATGGATTTATGAGGATTGCTGAGAAATTAATAGACAAAATGTGATGGATTGCCACAGACTTCCTCATACTCTCAGGGAAAGAATAGGCAAAGGAGATATATTTAAATGAAAAATTGGAACTGTTCCAGGCCCAAGCTCTACGATTGACATGTGGTGCAATGGTGGTAACATCAATGTGTGCTGCAAATAGCCACTGGAGAAGCACCTATAAACCTAAGGATGGAACTATTAGATCTAATCTTTTGGGCAAAGGTAAAAGGAATAATGAAAATAGAAGTATACAATGGATTTATGAGGATTGCTGAGAAATTAATAGACAAAATGTGATGGATTGCCACAGACTTCCTCATACTATCAGGGAAAGAATAGGCAAAGGAGATATATTTAAATGAAAAATTGAGAGCGCTAAAAATTTTTAGTCATGGGAAATCAAATTACAGCTGGACAGTTATTTCTCCCATTTGTGGATTTGGAATAGTATGAAAAAAACCAAGGGAATGAAAATACTACACATTATGACCAATACAATTTCTGAATTAATTTATGAAAAATGGGGCTGGCTTAGTCAAGTCTATACAGACGGATCAAAAGATGACAGCCCGGGTGGAGTAGGAACAGCCTTCTGTCATCCCAGTCCAAAAATCTAAAAGGCTACTGAATTATGTGACCATTCTAATGGCTGAACTAATAGGGATAATGTTCGCATTAGCCTGAGTACGAGATGTGTGACCAGCTGCAGCTGTAATTTTATTTGATGCCTTGTCAGGCATTATGACAATCAGATCAGGGACTTCAGGAAGAAAAAATGACACAAACAGTGAGGAATATCCCACAAAATAGTTAGGAATATTATTTCACCTACAGAAATAATTCAAGCAGGTATCTGTGTAACAATAGTAGATTATGGCACATATCAGCATACCTGGAAATGAGGTGGCTGACAAAGCAGCAAAAAAACAAGCTCTAAAAAATGAGGAAGTGGATAATAAGATATCCTTAAGTAGACAAGTGTAGTCATGAGGGAGCTTGTGAATGAAAGGAGCTTGTGAAGGAATGCCAAGAACTACGGACTAAGGAAACAAAAGGATGAAGATTTTATGATGTATGCTCAAAAACTGAAGATAATACTATTCTCCATAGTCAGATACAAAAAGTATAGTAGTCATTTTTATAGTGTTAGCAGGTCATTGTGCCTTAAATGATAAATTTAAACTTATTAAAATACATAAAGATAGGTTGTATAATGTGTGCAAAACCAAATAAACTGTTGATCATGATCTGTGGCATTGTGGACAATATTCTATGGAAACAAAGTTCTTTTATGAAAAATTGAGTCAGCTTGGATCAAAGATTTTTCCCTAAAGGGACTAGTGACAATATCAGGAAAATGTTGCATTTCCTTAAGGATACTAGACTAAGTGAAAGGACTTTTTTTAAAAAAATGGCTAAAAGTGAATGAAGAAAATGGTGGTCATAGCCTCATAAGTTGTGCCAAAAAACAAAGACAAAGGGTATGTCTTCACTACCCACTGGATCGGCGGGCAGCAATCGATCCAGCAGGGATCGATTTATCGCATCTAGTGTAGATGCGATAAATCAACCCCCCCCGAGTGCTCTCCCATCGACTCCTGTACTCCAGCACCGTGAGAGCGTAGGCAGAGTCGATGGGGAAGCGGCAGCAGTCGACTCACCGTGGTGGAGACACCACAGTAAGTCGATCTAAATATGTCTACTTCAGCTACGTTATTCATGTAGCTGAAGTTGCGTAACTTAGATCAATTCCTCCCACCCCCCCACCCCAGTGTAGACCAAGGCAAAGAGAGGATCTTCAGGGGAAGAATTTTGCAGTCAGTCCCTGGGATGAGGGAGATCAGCAGGGACAAGCACAAAGTCCCAGGGGGATGGCCTGCTCCGGAGTAAGGAATCTGGCAAGAAGGTAGGAGCGGTGAAGGTAGGAGCAGGGAGTAGAGTAAGCTTCCATGGAAAATCCAAGAGAAAGAGAAAATAGAGAGACTTGGTAGAAAGGAGCACTGGGAAACAGCAACAGGACCTGCATTGCTGGTTGTAGGGTCCCTGGGCTGGAACCCAGCTTAGCGAGTGAGCCCATGTTGCCCTACCAGCTATTGTTATAGTGGCATAGAGCCTCAAACTGGGACTGAACACCGTCTGGAGATGGCATTTGGACAGTTGTCCTTTTGTCCTTCATAACCACGGTACTGGTGGATTAAAGGGTGACCTAGCTGGAGGGCCAAGTTATCAGAAGAAAGACTATAGCAAAGTGAGCGATGAAGAGCAAGGGGACACCCTATGCAGCGAAAGCTACATTCCTAGACCTAGAGGCAAGGAGGAGCACTAGTGATCAGTAAGAACCTCATTACACTATGCTCTTGCAAACACGCACATGTGAGTAACTGTACTGATCCAAGCAATCTCACTGAATTCAATACATGTGCTTACTTGTGGAATGTATATCACTTGTTTGTTTGCAGGATTGGGGCCTATGGTCCTGTAAATTATCAGGTTAGAACACTGACACTTTTTGGAAGCTATACTGTTGGAGATCAAGGAATCAAGCTTAACTATTGCAGCTTGAACTACAATAATGCTGCACTTCTCATTTTTCCCCAAATCTGAATTGAGATGATTTAGTTACTATTGTTTTATAATCTTTTAATTATCACAAGAAACACAGAATATAATAAAGATCAAAGCTTACTTATATACTACTATTAACTTACTAAATATAGTTATCTATAGCGCATATGTTGAGTAACTATAGTTATCAAACAGAATTGGTTAATTGCTTTAATTATTCACATTCAGATAAAATTAAGTTATTAAATAGTTTGTCATCACTAATTTCTATTGTCATTTTCTTCTTTATAAAGTGAAAATAATTATATACGGAATATTAATAAAGATTTCAGAAGCTCAAGCAAACTTGTAAAGTCTTTAACAGAAGTATATTTACAAAAATAAGGTCTTTTCTGGGACAGCCGTAATGTAGAATTGTGCAATAGTTATGGTATGGTTTTTCAACTAGCAGCTACTTCTCTTTTCCCATACATAAATGGCAGCCAGCAATAGCTAGAAACAAAAGATCCCTCTCCCACTTTCTGAATACAGTGACATTCATTCTCAGAGAAGCAGGGGCAGCTTTTTGAAAGGAGACTTCTTCAGCCCAACAATAACACACAATGAGTTATTGACTTGTTTATATATGGAGCTCTTTTCAGTAACTAACTCTGACTCCCCACAGTCTGGACAAATGATTGATTTCGTTGTTAGAAAAAGAGAGAGCTCTTGCACTAAACTCTGTAGTGCAAACTACTTTTCCCCCATTTGTTCCCCTACTGAATAGGACCTTATTAAAATGCACTTTCAAAAAAATACCTGCAGCTGGCCTTTATAAGCATGTTTTGTATATATAAATAAGTAATTTGTCCCACTCTTTTGTATAGTAATAGGCCATTGGGTAATCTTGTCAATATATATATCTGAAGGCTGATTGCCACAGTTTTTATGTTAAATTGTATTATTTATATTTATCTGCATATAAAACATAATTCAGATTACTTATTTGAACAGTAGCTATGTACTAATTGGTTACAAATGTTAATATTTTAAATTTAATGGGCATAAGTTTTTCTTATGGTGAGATCTTGAGACTATAAGTTGGCTACGTGCTCTACATGCAGGTTAATTAGATATTTTATAATATTTGAGCAAAGTATGAACATTTAGTTAAAATCCTTTTGTATTTTGAACATATAATTATTGATCCATTTGTCATCTCATAACTATAATTATAAAATGTCCAGCCATACATTCTGTTATATTCTACTGCTCAAAACACAAACATTTTCCATTAATACTTTATGCCCATCTGTTGAAAGGAGAATTGATTAATCCACCCTTTTATTATCTCTCAAGGGTTTTTGTTTTGTTTTCTGTGTAAAAAAGTTGGCTTTCTTCGGTCCTACTTTACATATTTTAAATGTAAACAAGCATTTGCTATCTTCTTTCATTAAAATGTTTATATGCAGCACCTAAAAAGTTGGCTTGTACAGCTTCTATGCTGGAGGAACAATTTCTGTATGATCAGAAAGCATAGCTCACGTTATGCTATACTGAACTCTATGCTTTACTAGCTGCATACCCTCCATGGGAAGTTAAGAACCCATTCTCCTCAATAATTTGTGGAGAAATTATGTCTGGGATGCATCTTACAAAGAAACAAGGAAAAGATTATAAGAATTTATTAAAAGTGAACACGTTTGTAAAATAGCCAGAAGTAGCCTTTAATTGCACATTAGGCCTGATTTGCTATGGGGTTGCATTTATGTATTCAGTTACACTTGTGCAAAGTGAATGTAAAATATTACCAGATCAGAATGATAGCATTTTAATACAGCACTGCATATACTTTGCAGAGTGGTAAATAATTACACAAGATACAAGGTGGCAGAAAATTATGTCCATTGCATTGTATTTTTTAAAGCTTTTCCCATATGATTTTAAGAAAGGGTAGGTTGCCTGTTTATCCAGATGCTTAAAATTTTCAGAAAACCTAGGGAGCCTGACAAATGTCCATCAAATTTGCTGATTTTGGTACTTGTACTCTCTGCCTTGCTGTTTGCTTTTTACTTTTTTCCTTGTTTTGTATTCTTTCCATCATCTTTGTGCTCTCTTTCCCTGTACTTCTTTTCTTTCATTCTTTCTCTTTCATTTTTTGTCCAAATAAATTGTTCAATTCTTCATACCTTAACTATTTTTTCTCTTAGTTTATTTTCTTTTCTTTTCCATCTTCTGCTTCTTTTATTATACTCTTCTTTGCTGTCTCTTCTTTTCTTTTGGTTTTGGCTACTTTCTATTTCTTTCCCTCTCAATTCTGACTCCTTTTTTTCTTTTCTCTCTTTTCTCACTCTGTTCTCAGTTTCTCTTTTCTGTCCCTCTCTAACCTTTCTTTAAATCCTTTATTAAAAATAACAAACCACCATGTTATTGTTTGTGTAAGAATTTGGGGGGGAGGGGTAGCTCAGTGGTTTGAGCATTGGCCTGCTAAACCCAGGATTGTGAGTTCAATCCTTGAGGGGGCCATTTGGGGATCAGGGCAAAAATTGGGGATTGGTCCTGGTTTGACCAGGGGATTGGACTAGATGACCTCCTGAGGTTCCTTCTAACCCTGAGATTCTATGAAGAGAGGAAAATTAGCAAAAGTATATGTACAGAGTTGAGGTCATATAATTTCCCACTGCATGGTACAGATGAATGAAAGAAGAAATCCTATTCCAATGACACAATTATGTATGGCCCCTGTCTATTCTAGACATCCAGGTTAATACCAACTCACTTCCACCTGGGTTATCAATGCTGGGAGCCCAGTGCAGATGGGGCATCGGCAATATATCTCCTGATCAATGTCAGTCTGACTGGCATAGGACATAAAATGATGGCAGCAGCTGGCGATCCATGTACATTAATGCTACCAATCTTGCTGACCTGGGTGGAAATGAGCCAAAATTAGTGGACAGTGTTTTAAAAGTCCCTAGTGTAAACAGGCTTTTTGAGGCAGGAAGCTCAAAGTAATATATAATTCCCCTTCCCCAGTTCAGTGAAAGGTCCTCCACATGAACATCAGTAATCAGTCTCATATGGGTTGTGAAAGGACATTCCTAAGCAGAAGGAGATGGGTAAGGGAAGAGCCACTTTTGTGCCATCACCTGTCTGTAAACCCATTAGGAATTTCCTGTAGAAATTAGTGCTTACTCTGTTATCTATAGGGTCTTGCTTTATGCCATCAACCCACTTTGGGTTATGGATCAGGAGACCGTGACAGCATGTCTCTTGAATGAGTTTTGCTGGCAAAGGGTAAAGTCTGGTTCTCTGCATGGGTTGCCTGGCACTTTTTAGGATTTCCCTGTGAATCTTGCAATATCGACACATATGAAGCTTTGCCTAATTTTTGGATTGAAAACCATGGGCCACAACCTCGGCTGGAGTAAATTGGTGTAGTTCCATGGAAGTCAATGGATCAATATTGACTTAGTCTGGTAGAACTATGTAGATCCAGCGCTATAACTCCACCTCCACAGGAACTCTCTGAACTGCAGCTTGTAGAGCTTCTTGGTTTTTGTCCCTCCCATATTTAGTACATGTATAATATTTGATGATACACAGATTTACTGTGAATGGTGCCCAGGTTTAGCATTCAAGGGGAAATTGTCTTTCTAACTTTTAGCTGGCACACCAACATTTTGAAGTGTTTCTAATCTTTGAAAGACATATGTAGTTAACTCTCTTGGACAAAATTGTTCTGTTGGACAAATTATACCTCTCTTTAATCTTATTGGAAGGCACCCACCTGTTGTCTATCTGAAATGATGCCTAATATACAAAATATTTTTCAAACAGCAGGCACTTTGGCTCTATGGTGATGGGCATGATACAAGAACCTGAACAGAACAGAAAAAGATTTAATGCAGTCTGAACAAGTGAGACCTGTTATGTGTCTTTCATTTAAATTATGCCAAAAGCAGAACTGCGCTAGGCAAAGATGACAGGAGAATTGTGCCCTAAAAGAAAAAATGGGCATATTATCATTATGTCTGGATACTTGAAGGAGACGCTATTAACGCTGCATAATTTTTCAAAGTGAAAATGCTCTCTCTTGATTCAACTTTTGCTTTACATATTTCTTATTTGATTTCTATTTGTGTACAGTATTGCAAAATGTATTTAAATGTTATATTTATGAACAATATAGTAAGAGTTTGAACACATTCAAATGTTTGTCTTACATTTTCTTAATAATGGCATGGAGCTTTGTCTTACTACAGTACTCATATTCTTTTTGGGGTTCCAAGCATTTACTCTATTGTATTCAGAAAGCTACAAGGGCATCTACAATCTGTTTTATCATGTGAAAGATAGCATTTTGTGTGCAGTTAATTGTGCTGATGCCCATTGTGGGTGGCAAGAATAAAACCTTGGCTTATGGTGAAAAGCTTTTGGCTGCAACTTCACTGTACTTTATCATTAATCAACCTTAACATGTACAGTTGCCTGAATAGTTACCCGGTCACCGTCAGTCCTTCCAGTCTTACTATCAGCTATGCTCTTTAATGCCAATGGATGCACCAGTACCCAGTCATCTGACAATGTGGCCTCTCAGTAGCAAGTTCCCGTCATACACTTTTCCTGTGCAGAGACTTGGACTCTGGATGTGGCTGTAAAGCTTATTCCAACATGTGTATTCACAATTCCACCCAAAGTGTGGAACAGTGGGTAAAATGCTGGTTCCACTGTAGTCTATGGAAAAGCTTGCATTGATTTCAGTGGGCCAGGATTTTACCCAGTAAATTCTCACAACTGATAATCTGAGAGTGTCAAAAGTAAAGGTGGTGCAGTTGCACCATTTGTTTGAAATCTGCTCCTGCAGGGGGGACAGTGCTCTGTCCAAGCTTTGTGGTCCTCATACAATGATCCAGAATGGGGCAGGGCGGGGAAATCTCATTAGAAGACTATTGTACCAAGGGAAATATGGGGTTGGGGCCACTTCTCTCTTAGCATCACAATGGAGTGGTAACAGCAGTCCCCACCCACAGAGCTAGAACATGTGATTATTAAGCAAGCTATATAGTAGTGAGTGACTAAAAAGTATTAGGTACCACAACTTATTTTCATAGATTCATAGATATTTAGGTCAGAAGGGACCATTATGATCATCTAGTCTGACCTCCTGCACAACGCAGGCCACAGAATTTCACCCACCACTCCTACAAAAAAACCTCACACCTATATCTGTGCTATTGAAGTCCTCAAATCATAGTTTAAAGACTTCAAGGAGCAGAGAATCCTCCAGCAAGTGACCCGTGCCCCATGCTACAGAGGAAGGCGAAAAACCTCCAGGGCCTTCCAATCTGCCCTGGAGGAAAATTCCTTCCCGACCCCAAATATGGCGATCAGCTAAACCCCGAGCATATGGGCAAGATTCATCAGCCAGATACTACAGAAAATTCTTTCCTGGGTAACTCGGATCTTACCCCATCTAATAACCCATCACAGGCCATTGGGCCTATTTACCATGAATATTTAATTACCAAAACCATGTTATCCCATCATACCATCTCCTCCATAAACTTATCGAGTTTAATCTTAAAGCCAGATAGATCTTTTGCCCCCACTACTTCCCTCGGAAGGCTATTCCAAAACTTCACTCCTCCGATGGTTAGAAACCTTCGTCTAATTTCTAATCTAAATTTCCTAGTGGCCAGTTTATATCCATTTGTTCTTGTGTCCACATTGGTACTGAGTTTAAATAATTCCTCTCCCTCTCTGGTATTTATACCTCTGATATAATTATAGAGAGCAATCATATCTCCCCTCAACCTTCTTTTAGTTAGGCTAAACAAGCCAAGCTCCCTGAGTCTCCTTTCATAAGACAAGTTTTCCATTCCTCGGATCATCCTAGTAGCCCTTCTCTGTACCTGTTCCAGTTTGAATTCATCCTTCTTAAACATGGGAGACCAGAACTGCACACAGTATTCCAGGTGAGGTCTCACCAGTGCCTTGTATAACGGTACTAAAACCTCCTTATCCCTACTGGAAATACCTCTCCTGATGCATCCCAAGACCACATTAGCTTTTTTCACAGCCATATCACATTGGCAGCTCATAGTCATCCTATGATCAACCAATACTCCAAGGTCCTTTTCCTCCTCCGTTACTTCTAATTGATGCGTCCCTAGCTTATAACTAAAATTCTTGTTATTAATCCCTAAATGCATGACCTTACACTTCTCACTATTACTATTCTCTTATTTTATTATTGTCTATATTAGATATATCTTAAAAACTGTTTGCCAACTTCAAAATAACTATAATATAAAAATTAAAAATTGCATATATTCAAAGTTAGGTTATTCATTCTAAAGGGTGAGTTTTTTCATATATATATTCTAAATTGAAACTGTCCCTATAATGTTAATAAAATCTGTATTTTCAAATGGCTATAGAATAAATATTTTGTGAATGAACTTGTGTATGAATGATTGTATCACAATTAAAATGTTTTCACTATTGTAAATATGGGTTGTAATCAACAACATTTTATGCACATTTCAAGAAATGATTTTACATTTTTCAGATGGATTCTGCAATTGATGGTCAGAGAGGGGGAATCACAGAAAAAGGCATTCTTTCAATGACAACAGAGGAATTATATTTAGAGCAAGAAAAAGTAAGTGAATAATATCAGTTAAATATTTTGATAAACCTGGAAAAACATTTCAAAGACAGTGAGAGCTATTATTTATATTTGAATATAAAACTGATTTTAATCCCTGCATATAACTAAAAGAGGAGGGTTTTTAAAAATAATCTGCTACTTATTGATTTAGTAGAAGGCATTTATAATACTGATTACCCATGTACACCTGGTGAGTTCAGATTTCCTAATCTCAAAATGTACTACTGCATTTTCCTGTTAAAGCAAGCAGTTTTACGATATCAAGACACAGATGGAATACTCCTGCTTGGCTACATATTGAATAAGAATTAATGTCTTAGTCTCTTTTCTGTGGGCTGAGCTCTACCGTTCTGCAAGTTTCTAAGACAAAATCCCCAATGATGGCAACATGAATATGATCCTGTTTTAAATGTCACCTCCCACTGTACAAAGACTTAGTTTTTTTAGGTTAACTCAAGCTCTCTTATCAGAAATAAATTGATAATGTGGAAACTGGACAGGACAAGGAGTTCTTAAATTAGTTGAGGTAAAGCTAGAAGGTACATTAAAACCAAATGAGGCCCTAAATTACACACAGTCTCCAGAAGTCACGTTCTTGGTAGTATCTCATATTAATGCATGTACAGGAACACCTATTCTGGCCTAATCCTTTTGCAACTCTGTAATCACCATATTGGGTAAAACAGCTGGGTATTGATAAATATGTTAGGCCTATGTCTGTGACTTCTTTCCTTATAAAAGCAACAGCAGTTAGCTATATAAATTGAATTCCTCATGGGAGCTGAGTTGGGACTCATTTTAACTATAAACCAAAGGAATTTAGCTGTATAATATTGAACAATCCTCAGCTGATTGGTTCAACAAAAAATACTCCTTACGATTCAGTGAACCACCTCATGTGCATTTAAGGTAGGCACAAAAGAGGATGATAAATATAGGAAATGTTGCAAAGCCCCTGGTTCATTGATGCATATGGTCTGAGTCTGCCCTAAGGTGACATGCAGTTGGGGAGATATGCGTGACAGAACATATTTTATTTAAATTTGGATGTTCCTTTAACGTCTGAAATTTTCATACAGTACTAGGACTTACATAGCTAAAATTAGACCATAGAAATCTTTCAAAATCCTGTTTCCCTTGGACTTTTTCTGTATGCAAATAGTTTATCTTGGAAAAGTGGAAACCCTGTCCATCTCCAAAGATGGAAGACTCATGTAATAACTTATTTAAAATGGTAGCTCTTGAAAGACTCATGCGCATACGATGGCAGGAACACACAAAACTTCAGGACATAGGAGTGTTTTTGTCTAATCATTTTGACTAATCATTACTTTTCTTTATTCAGCACTGAAAATTTGTAGTTTACAAATATGCATGGCTCTTAGTAGGTCATTACGTTTTCCACACATCTGTCATGTTTTCTTTTTTCCTCTAATCATCCTTCTTCTGTGGCGAAGTGTCCATAATGGATCCTTTTCCTCTCCCTTTTAATGTCATCTTCTCTTCCAGACCTTTCTCTTCACATCAAGAATGAAATCCTGGCACCAAGGAAGTCAATAGTAAAACTCCCATTAGCTTCAGTGGGGCCAGGATTTCACCCCCAGATTATTATTTGAAAATGCTACTTAAAGTTTCTCTGATTTGTATGTATTTCCTTCCCATGGTTTCATGCACTAAAACTTCCTAAAGTTTAAAATCCTGCAGTCTGAAATGAGTAAGTAGCACATAGCTATTGTGCCCCAGGAGCAGGACAGGATTTGGGAAGCCACAATCTAGTTTCTGCTTCCTCCTTGCTGTAGGGTAGAAATACTCTGCATCAGCCCCTTTGCTAGCACAGTTTACTTCTCCTTCTGTGTCAGCTCTTGTGCACATACCAGCATATTGAAAGGTATAGCCAAGGCTCTGCCAGCCCATTCCGTGCCCACCTGCGTGGGAGAAGTAACAGCCCAGTGGTGTCTGCTCTCCTCCACTCCTCACAGACTCAGGAAATGACTAGGTAGACTGCTGAAAATTCACTGTATGCAGTCTTACAATTGCCTTGTATATCTCTATAAGTCATGTTTGGCCCTGATCCTGTAATTGGATGCATGAGGGCAGACCCTTGTACGTACATGAATGCCCATCGACCTCACTGGGATCCTACGCAAGCAGAAAGGGCAAGCTTCATGTATTCAATTATAAATTTACATAAGAACATAAGAACGGCCATACTGGGTCAGACCAAAGGTCTATCAAACCCAGTATCCTGTCCTCTGACAGTGACCAATGGCAAGGAGTTCCAGAGGTTGACAGTGCGTTGCGTGAAAAAATACTTTCTTGTGTTTGTTTTAAACCTGCTACCTATTAATTTCATTTGGTGGCCCCTTGTTCTTGTATTATGAGAAGGAATAAATAACACTTCCTTATTTACTTTCTCTATACCACTCATGATTTTATAGACCTCTATCATATCCCCCTTTAGTCGCCTCTTTTCCAAGCTGAAAAGTCCCAGTCTTATTAATCTCTCCTCATACGGAAGCTGTTCTATACCCCTAATCACTTTTGTTGCCCTTTTCTGAACCTTTTCCAATTCCAATATATCTTTTTTGAGTTGGGGCAACCACATCCGCACACAGTATTCAAAGTGTGGGCATACCATGGATTTATATAGAGGCAATATGATATTTTCTGTCTTATTATCTGTCCCTTTCTTGATTCCCAACATTCTGTTTGCTTTTTTGACTGCTGCTGCACATTGAGTGGATGTTTTCAGAGAACTATCCACAATGACTCCAAGATCTCTTTTGTGAATGGTAACAGCTAATTTAGACCCCGTCATTGTGTATGTATAGTTAGGATTATGTTTTCCAATGTGCATGACTTTCGATTTATCAACATTAAATTTCATCTGCCATTTTGTTGCCCCATCACCCAGTTTTGTGAGATCCTTTTGTAGCTCTTCGCAGTCTGCCTGGGACTTAACTATCTTGAGTAGTTTTGTATCATCTGCAAATTTTGCCACCTCACTGTTTATCCCTTTTTCCAGATCGTTTACGAATAAGTTAAATAGGACTTAGCCCAGTACAGATTCCTGGGGGACACCACTATTTCCCTCTCTCCATTCTGAAAACTGACCACTTATTCCTACCCTTTGTTTCCTATCTTTTAACCAGTTACCAATCCATGAGAGAATCTTCCCTTTTATCCCAGGACTGCTTATTTTGCCTTTGGTAAGGGACCATGTGAGAGGCTTTCTGAAAAACTGAATACACTGTATCCACTGGATCTCCTTTGTCCACATGCTTGTTGCCCCCCTCAAAGAATTCTAGTAGATTGGTGAGGCATGATTTCCCTTTACAAAAACCATGTTGACTATTTCCCAACAAATTATGTTCATGTATGTATCTGACAATTTTGTTCTTTATGATAGTTTCAACCAAATTGCCCGGTACTGAAGTGAGGCTTACTGGCCTCTAGTTGCCAGGGTCACCTCTGGAGCCCTTTTTAAAAACTGGCATCACATTAGCTACCCTCCAGTCATTTGGTACAGAAGCTGATTTAAATGATAGGTTTGATATCTCATTGTGTGTACCAAGTTCTGCAATTTTCCAGCAGTCTTGGAATATGTCTACACTGCAAACATGGAGTATGATTGCAGGTCAAGTAGACATATCTGAGCTAGCTTTAATCTAGCTAGCTCAGGTTCTGGAGCAGTGAAGTCATGACATACAGGCTTCAGCAAAGGTTATACAAGCCCTCTCGGAACCCTGGGTAATTCCTCGGGTGACTAGACCATTCCAAAGCATGTGCTGCTGCAGCTTTAGCTTGGGGATCTCTACTCAAGCTGCAGTCTCACCCCATGATTACAGTGCAGTCATATCCTGTGTTAAATTTTCTTAACACGTTTCTCAATACATTTTATAATACAGAATTCCTTTTATCATGCAAGTCAACATTTAAATGCGTCTTTTCACTGTAGCTGAATATTTTATCATCCACCATAGAGTTCAGCTACCTCTTTTTCCATTTATTTGAATTATGTCGCCACTCTAAAGAAAATGTTAATAAAATTCTTTGTTTCCAGGGAAAAAGTGTAGTTTACAATGTCAAGACATAGTGAGCTAATCAGAAGATACTGCAGGAAATATTGTAATGAAGAACTAATAAATCTAGCCTTTTTCTCACAAAGATTCATGCCGTGAAATTGACAGCATAATCTATAAATGAAATAATAATACAAAATTGGTGTTAAGCAATAGTGGAACATGATTTCCACGTAGATTCCTGGATTGAAAAAAAACCGTTATTCCTTCAGATAGAAGATTATGAATCTATAAATTTTGTAAGAGCATCAGTAAAAGAACATATAAGCATCTTAAAGTTTAAGGTACTGTAGAAGTTAAAAAGTTATTTATAATTGTATAACCGATGTTTATTTTTCCTTTCAGTAATCTATACATGATGTCTTATTTTCTATAGTTATTCTCTTCTTGCCTGCTCATTTTTGATTCCTCACCATTTGTACTATTTGCTTTTTTTCCTAATCTATAACCAACCAATTTAATATACTGTGTGTATTGGCCCCAATCCTAAATTCCTTACTTAAGCAAAAGTCCTAGGACTATCTCTGGAGATTGAACCAGTAGCTTCCTCTGAAGTTAAATAAATTTCTGTGGACATACTAATTCTATCTCTGCCTGCTGAAAGGCATGCACTGAATGACAAAATATTTATAGCCTCATCCCTTATTAGAAATGATCCTGAGGAACCAACCAATTTCTTAATTCTAATCACCCAAGACAAACATAATTTACTGCTCCTTCACAAAAATGCTACCTAGAAGTTTCTCTTACAAGCCTATGGTTTTCTTTGATACGTTGAAAGCACATGACAATAAAAGGAAACACAAATCACACATACTTTTTAATTATAGGAGAATAGGTATACGTTACAGAGTTCATTTCCAGACACTAAAAATTTACATTCAAACGACACATGTGAAAATCAGTTAGATGTTATTTAAGGATGGAAAATAATGTGAAACAATTAATCAGATTTTCTATTCTGCTCCAGCTGGAGGGAGGCCTGGAGGGTGTCTGTGTACGTTAAACATGTATTAAGGAAGTTTTAACAGGTTTACAAATCTTTGCCATGTAAGAGAGACAAAAAAATAATCTCCCCACATGAAGAGTACCTAAGTGATATAGGCCACTAAAGAGACTCTATACCGCCCTTTTCCCTAGCTCCTGGTGTAGGAAAGGGGGTGAGTCCAGTGTACCCATCTGCTTCAGCTGTATTTTGAGTTCTGGAACAGTCTCTGGACACAATCAGAAGTGGCTTAAAGGTGCCTTTTCTCCTGTTCTCCCCGGCAGACCTGCAACAAGCACAGCTTCCCCAAACCAGAGAATCTAGGTCAATGTGCTTTGTCTTTTGGGTTTTTTTTAAGCAAATCAGTCCTAGATTCTCTGTCTTATGCCTCTCTATTCCATGCAGAACACAGGGTCTTCACCACTGCATCCCATCTCTGCTGGTTGCCTCCTGCAGTCTTAGCTACTTCCCGTATCATTTTGATAACTTTCCATTCTGCTTCTGTTGTTTGCATCCATATTATCCTTGCTTGGTGGGTTACAGCGCAATGGCTGTCTTGTTATGTTATTCGGGTCTTTCCTCCATGTACATGCTAGCCTTCTCCATTTTGGTTCTGTAATTTCCTGTCCTATCAGTTTCTGTTTTGTCCTCCTTCAGAGTTTTTCATTTGTGGTTTGTTTGTTTTTCTGACTATCTGATACTGGGGATTTGTCTAAGGCGGCTGTTTATGGAAACTTGGAATTTAGATAATCCAGTCAATAAGAAGCAGTCCTAGACTGATGGAATTATCAATATTACATAAGATCATTATAGAGTAGCTTTAAAGTTATTTGATACTCATTTGAATACCATATATTCCTTAGGGACTTAATTATAATTCCATATTAATTGATACATATTTATTTTAAATTGTATCATTTTGAAACAAAAATATTTTCAATACTATAAATCTTCTATCTCTTTCCTTACTATTGTTGCTTCCCAACATCCTTTTTTTCTAACACATCTCTTGAGGGGCGTGATTCTGAAAGGGGCTGATTATCTAGGGCTAGATTATGAAAGGTATTTATGTGCCTGATGATGCAGATAGGCACCTTTCAGAAGTGATAGCTTACTTGACTCCTATCTTTATCTTTCAGTTCCTAAATACCTTTAAAAATCTGGCCTTTATCTCCAACGGATTTTAGTGGGAGCTGAGATACTGACAACTTCAAGGTGCTTGGTACTTTGCAGAATTGGATCCTTAGTTTGTAAAAAATAACAATTCCTTTATAATACTTAAGGGCACTTTTCAGACCTAGTTTAGAAACACATTAAGGATGCTGGACCCAGACCCTTAGATAGTATAGATCCACTGAAGTCGTCAGAGCTTGGCTCATGTACATCAGCTGAAGACTTGGTCTGTTAAATCTAAGCTCATATTGCTATTTTTGTGTGTCTGCTACCCTTTGTGGGGATTTCAATTGACAGGTTCAGTGCGAAGTAGCTCAGAGCACTCCCTGATAACGTGTGGACTGTGGGTCGTATAGCATTTCACCTTACATTAGTATTAAGGAGAACAGGAGAAACAGGAGGCGGTATGAATAATAAGAGGACTTTTATATACCTTTATAATAAAAATAAAGCTTACATTTTTTTTCTTACTTCACAGGAGCACCTTTAAATGTTAAAGGTATAAAGTATATGATTTAGAGGTATGAATAAAACCTGCATATTCTGTATAAGTATATCCAATATAGGAGCTTTGCAAAGTATCATGAACATTTACAAACCCAGGCTCAAAAACCTACACATGCACCCTTCATCATGATGATTTCAGCTAACAGGAGGGGCGGAAATATCTTGATTATTGCACCAGAAAAGATTACTTTCCTTCACTGAGTTGAATTTTGCAAGGCTACAGTACATAGTGGATCAAATCCTCACCTGGTGTAAATCAGCACAGCTCCACTGAAGTCAGTGCAGCTACACTGATTTACATCAACCGAAGACCTGACCCTATATTTTTAATAGAAGAAATAGTTGGTTTCCCTATTTCCATACACTTTTTCTTGAAGCAATCTGCTCACTTACCATAGACCCACCCAAATCCTGTACTAGTGTCACTTCCTTGTTGAGTTTTCCTGGAGAATGAGGAGTAAAATGTGTAGGCTTTCTGCAGCACAATGAGAGTGTGCATTTTTTTCAACTTATGCGTACGTAAGCCTTCTTTTGTGAAGAGGACTCATAGGGTCAGATAATGTTTAAAGGGACAGGCTTTATGTCTCTCAGGCCTGCATGTTTCCACATGGATGCTTCCACACACACACAGATTGAATTATGAACAGACCTATTAATGCTGGGATCACAAAAGGTCAAGTTTTGTCTTCTTTTACCTCTATTCAGAATTGCTTTTGAAAAGGGGGAAAAAAGGATTTGCAGAAAAAAAGATTCATGATGAAGAATTTTACAGGTCTTTCTCTCCCCTACCCCCACCCCCTCTTTTTATCAACATCTGGGAATTGAAAAAAATTCTTACTATGTAAAATAGTTCAGAGGTATTGTATTACTAGATTTTAATATAACTCTCCTAGGTCACATGTAGGGTTACCTGTTGGGATAGCCTGTTACCTAATAACAAAAGGAACTTCTGTAAAAATTTCCTGGTACTAAAATGTATATAAAGTTTATCTGAAGAAACATCCTAAAATTTCCCACAAAAAAATTATGGGTATTTATTTTTCTGATAACAGTGGATGGCCAAATCCTGAAATATTTCCACCATCAAAACTCCCAATTGAGTCATCAAGTTAAATTAACAGCTTGAGCATTTTCAGACTATTATTTTAATAAGTTATTTTAAAAAATTGTATGTAAAAGTGGATTTCTATATATGGCATATGAAGAGAATCTACTTCATAGGTGACTCTGAAATGTCAGGCTCTATACACATTAAAGGGTTTTGATGATATCAGGGTAACCGTGAAAATATAGCATTGGAACACATTTATTAGAAAGTGTTCTAATAGTCCTCACCCTAAGTAACATTTACATTATATAACCCAATACCATTTCAGTAGAAAAGTCAACTAAATAATTTGGCTGAGTTAGATCTACTATCAGACTTCCACATCCTGCAATGAGCTGTGCAGAATCTTAAAATGCATCTTTAAGATTTAAAACCACCTAAAAACGTTATCTTCTGTTTTTTTAAAAAACTTACAAAAAACTGCCTAAGAAACAGAAAACAAAGAATAGGGGGGGAAATGGTCAGTTTTCAACATGACAAAAGGTTAACAAGAACAGTGCCTTCAGACTCTGTATTATGTTTGATGTTATTTACTTTATTTATTAATCATCTGGAAAAGATGCAAACAGTAAAGTGAGAAAATTTTCAGATGAAATAAAATCATTTAAGTTAGTTAAGAGTGGAGAGTACAGTAACTTCAGAGAGACCTAACAAAGCTAGGTAAATTGTTACATGATGACAGATGAAATCCATTGTTGTCAAATGTAGTATAATGCACATTGGAGGGAACAATTTGCACTATTCATCCACATTGCTGGGTTCTAAAAATGACTGCACCACAACTAAAGGTGGGGAAAAATTTGACTGGGCTTACCCAAAGAAGGCAGCTCTGCTTTGTGGTTGGTTGGGGGGGGAGGGAGGAGAGAGAGGAAGGTCAGAAACTGCTGCAAAAGGTGCTTTGCAGCGATGACTCTCCCCCCTCACCCCCAGCCCGCTTTCCCCCAGGAATGTGCATAAAGGTACGAAACCTGGGTGGGGCAAGTCTCTATGTCCCAGCAGCGAGGAAGCCAGCAACAGGCTGGGCAGAACAGGAACAGGCTAAGGCTCTAAGGCTTGCTGCAGGACCACGTGGAAGCAGCATGGCCCCAAGAAAGCATGGCTCCACAAAAGCAGCAAACAGTATTGGAAATAGCATGATTCCAGAGACACGGAGAAGGCATTACAATGCTTCAAAGGGCACAAGGTCACCTAAAAACAGGATGTTTTCTTCCACCTAACACAAGGGATGGCGGTAATGCTGATCCTGAGGGTGAGTGTAATCTAAACCACACAGAGGTTGGGGAAATGGGTTGGAGAGGTGGTATTCAGC
The DNA here is from genome assembly GCF_965152275.1 of Natator depressus. Taxonomy (NCBI): domain Eukaryota; kingdom Metazoa; phylum Chordata; order Testudines; family Cheloniidae; genus Natator; species Natator depressus. The sequence goes on from NC_134239.1 coordinate 41,897,388, forward strand.
CTTCCAGCCTGGCAAAGGGTGGCAGTTGCAGGGGCCACAGCAAGGTGCAGGGACCATGCTCAACCAGTCACTCAGGGAGTTCACCTAAGGGGAACAGGAGTCAGCCGATTGGGGTATTAAATACTCTGGGCCCAGAAGTGGAAGGTTCAGAATCCTGGGCAGACCCACCTTGGGGTGGTACCTTCAATGGGGGGCAATGAGGGTATTACACAGCTGCTGCAAGCTAATTTGCATTTACAACAGCAGCTTCAGGCAGATAGATGTGAGGGGTCTGCACAGGGTGACAGGGTAGGCCCAGCATGGGCTCAAGTTTCAGCAGCAGGACAGGGAAGGGCACATGGCAAATCATCGGCCATCAGGGCATGTAACCGCAGGGGACAGAGTAGACACTTCCGGGGGGCCTATGGGGGAGCAGGGCTCTGCAGAACTCCCTACATGCAGTCCTCAGTACAGTTATGCCGGGGTAGCTTACCTGAAAGGAGTTCACCTACTCAGTGCAACTAAATATAATTCACTCACAGGCAAATGTGTGCATGTAATATCCCTATGGCACAGGAAGGTGTTCACAGACAGTAAACATGGACAAGGCAAGCAAAACAGCCAACTGGCCAAGAGGCCAACAGTGTCTAGAACATGAAAAAATTTGGGAGGCTGCCCTCGTCATCTAGGCGGGTGTTATGGTACAGGCCTACCCAGACAGCAGCCTGGCTTTTGTTAATTATACGACTATAATTAGGCGGGCACCCAATATGTTTGGGGGCATGTCATAAACAGTTTTCATTAAGGGCAGCAACACAAACTTGAATAAGGTAACATCACACACTGTGGTTCAAGGGCATAACACCAAGGTTGGCAGGGGTTCGTTCATACCTCAACAAGCTCGACAGGGGCGCTGGGCCCGTAATAGTATTTGCTGGGCATTTAATAATGGTGGTCATTTCCGCAACCCCTGTAAATACAGGCATGTTTGCAAGACGCCTGCCGCTGGCAATTTTATTTCCACAAGGCTATGCCTATGGGCTCTTCAGTATCCTGTGAAGTCTTTCAAAAATTTTCAGTACAATGTTGCACTGGGCAGTGGTGCGGTCAGTGAAACTAAACCAAATAGTGCATTATTTGCATAATTTTGTTCGCAGGGCAAGCTGGGTCAAATGACTGTTTTCACCTGTTGGGCACATTTCAGGGCCTGGCTAAATAGTTGCGTTAAACAAACAAAAACCCTTCCACTACATTAACCTGCCTGGGCTTTGAGCTGAACTTTGTTTGCAGGGTTGTTGTCCCGGGGCGGGCGTTTTTGTGCCCGGCTGGCAGCAGCAACACCTGGCATAGCCAGACCACACAATTACGTACGAGTCACTACACAGATGTATTAAGACTGGTGGGTGTGGAAAAGTTTTCTAACTCAATTTAGTGGGGTATCATTGTGTGGGTACAAATGGTTATTAATTTGGGGCTAATATAAAGGTGTGCCTCTGGCTCAATAACATGGCAGTGGTACAAGTTATCAATCACCAAACTTCCAAATCGCACAGGATTGGAAAGTTGGTAAGGGCATTTGTTCTCCAATGCTTAACCTTCAACATCTGTTTTTTCTTCCAAGCACATGCCAGGCATGGATAATGGCATAGAAGACGCCTTGTCTCATTTCCAGTTTGCCAAATTATGTAGGCCACGGGTTCTCTCGAACCTCGGAATGTCCTGTGGTTGGCAGAATGCACATTATTGGCTCCAGCTTACAAATTGTTTATTTTGTTTTGTTTTAAGGAGTCCTGTCAATTCAAGGATCCAAAAAATGGGTCACTTATGCGGCCCTCCGTTAAGGGTGGCTGTTCCAAGTCAAGAATAATGCAGCTGCTGGTGCCCCTTGACGATCACACATCGGACAGTGGGTTCTTTCTCTCCAGTAGGGCTGCTAGCCAAGAGGCCATTTGCAGATGTCTGGGAACCCGGCAGGGTTGGGGGAGGAGGCAGCCAAGCAAATGGCTGTTGCCTCCTTATGGCGGATGTTCAGTGCAGGTACTCCAAAGGGAGGGCAGCCAGTGACCAGACAAATGGCCTGGTAAAGGACTTAAAAGGAGGTCCTGGATAAAGGACCAGCACGGGGGTTCTGGGGACTCCTGTGACTGGCATGGCAGGGAGCCAACCCTCTCTGTTCTCATAGCCCTCCTAAACCTTCTCACAAGGCTGGTGGATGGTAAGGTCCAAGCCATGGGTTGGCTGGGGGACCTGGATGGAAACAAAGGGGGGCTGGTGAAAGCCCTGGAAAACTGAGTTGTATAAGCATGGATTAAACAAAGGGGGGCTGGTGAAAGACCCAGAGAATTAATTTAAATAAGCATGGATTTGCCTGCACTGTACATTTTATCTGCCGGGTAGTCGCAAACATCTATATAATAAAGTTGCAGCCTGATTAAAACCCATAACAAGTCTCCTGTCCTTCTTACGGTATACCCAGACAATGGCTGTTGCCACTCAGGGAAAAGATTTGGGGATCACTACGGACAGTTGAAGAAAAACCTTTTTGTTGTGCATTGACAGCCAAAAACGCAAACAAACTCTTAGGATATATAAAGATGGGATAGAAAATAATACTAAAAATATTGTAATGCCATTCCAATCTCCCTCACCTGGAGCATTGTAATTTATTCTGTTCACCTGTATGATAAAAGTTATAACAGAAATACAAGGGATTTAGAGATGGATGACAAAAAAAGATTAGGAGCCTATAGCAATTTCTCTTTGAAGAAAGATTGAAAAGATTGGGACTGGGTAGTTTAGATAGGAGAAGAATAAGATGGACCATGATAAAAATACAAAAATGATGAATAGTGTAGAGAAGTTAGATCAGAAACTTCTATCTACTTTTTCCTAATACTACAAGAATAAAGGACATTTGATAAAATTGAAAAGCAACAAATATAAAACCAATCAAAAGATGTGCTTTTTTTTAAACTGCACTTAATTAACTTATTCATTAGTACAATATATCAATGAGACCAATAGGTTAGGCTATGTCTATACTACCACTTATGTCCACAAAACGTATGTCACCCAGGAGTGTGAATATTCCACCCCCTAAGTGACATAAATTATGCCGGCATAAGTGGTAGAGTGCACAGTACTATGTCGTTGGGAGAAATTTTCCTGCTGACATAGCTACCACCACTCATTGGGGGTGGGTTAATTATGTCAACGGGAGAGCTCTCTTCATCAGCATAGACCGGCTACACGAGAGATCTTACAGCCGCACAGCTGCATCAGTACAGCTGTTCTGCTGTAAACTCTCCAGTGTAGACATAACCTCAGTAGGATTTAAAAAGAGAATTAGATATAAATACCAACAATGAGAACATCCACAGTTGTATCATGTTTGATTAAAAAGTATGCTTCATGTCATAAGCCACTAACTGATGAGGGTTAAGAAGAAACTTCTGCTGTATGCAGGTTATTCTGTACTTGCTCTTTATGGAGAGTTTCCCTCTTTCATCTGACACAGCTAGTACTGGCTATTGTCAGAGACAGAATACTGGATTGGATGAATCAGTTATCTAGTCCCATGTAGCAATATCCATATTCTTTTTAAATATGCAGGAATTTAGAAGTCTTATGCCATAGTACTGTGTATCTTGCAAAGTAATAATAGAGGGATATTCTCTGTGTGATTTTAATCAAAACTTTTTCTTGTTAATATCTTCAAATCTCTTAAATATAGCACAGAAAAATTCTGACAAAGCCTACAAATACATTTCAGGGTTCTAATTTAGTAGCATCACAGCCACAGAAACTTTGTTCTCATTTTAAAACGTATAAATGAGTTTCTGTATAGCCTTATATAACTCAGTTGCCTGTGTCGTGTTCTCGATCTATCTATACAAAAATTGAATAAAATAGAACAATAAGAAAAGTGTCTGTCTATGCACTACAAAGCTATCATTCCTTTACTTACCATGCTCACTCCACCCTACTCATCTCTTAAAGATTGACAAAACTAATGATATTCATGATCTGATTTTCATTGTTAGGTGCACAATTGCATATGAAAAATGCAATTATTAAGTATGGTTAGATGCATAACTGTATGTTCTACCATGTGCAAAAATACCTCATATGGGCATGTAGTGATAATAATTACACCCCCAAATGAGTATGAATCATGTATATGCTCTTTTAAAAAATAGCTCCATATTTTGGACCGAAATGTTAAGGATTAATTATGAAACTATCTCTATAAAGAGATAAGCCTTGTAGCATGCCATGAATACCCTGAAATCTGGGGTTTCTGGAACCAAAGGGATGGATAATTCTAAAGCTCTCAAAGTGTAAATATTCTCCTTTCAATTCAAATCTGGGAACTGTCTGCAATAGCATCCCTGGTGATTTCAACTCTCAGGATGTTGGAAAGGGGATGTGCTAGATTTAAATTTGTGATGCTGGTGGTTACATATTTTATATTGGCAGCTGTTGCTAATAGTTCCCAGGATATGAATTCTAAACTCTAGTTGTAGCACCAATATTGTGTCTCCCAAATATCATTTTTATCCCTAAATGGGTAAGCCATCTTTGAAATTTTTTCAAACCTCATGGCTAAGTAGAGCATCTCTTTTACTGATTTGTGGAATCATGAGGAATGTAGTCACTGTTCTCATTAAAATAAAAATATGAGCACCTCCTATGAAAGACATGTAGACATCTTAGAACCATACTTCTGGAATTATAAATTTATTTATATCCATTATGCATCACTGGTGATGTTATGCACTATAACCAATCGGTTTGTGAATGGAAAAGATTTTTAAAAAGTGGGGATTTGAATGATTGATACATTTTCATTCATTAAAGATGATCACGGATCTGTAACTGCTTATGAACTTTGTGGCCATCCATAACCAGAAAAAAAAATGTTTGTTTCACCTATCACCTCTGTTGTGTATATTTCTTGTGTGGTCTTTCTCTGTCAGACACAAACGGTAGGTATACAGAGAGATCAAATACATTCTATACTTCCATTCAAAGTTTGCACCGAAAAGCTGTCTTTTCCCTCAGGTTTGTAATGAAAATTCTTGTAGGTGTGACATCAACAATAGCCTCTTGCTAACAGCTCTTGTAATTTAACCCATCAGGTGAACAAGCTGATTGAGGAATTGCAAGCGGCCATCAAGAGCTACAAAGGTCACCTCTCAAAACTTGCCCCACAATTACAGGCTGAGCAGGAGAGGTGTGCCTCTTATGTCTACCAACACATTAAAAGGCTTCCAGCAAACATGATTCTCCCACAAGGCCTGCAGCTAAAGGTGGGTGTAGTTTAATAGCTTTCACAATTTTCCATCCTGATACAAAGAAAAACCCCACTTTGTCTTTAAGACACTGATATCAAATATACCTACTTTTGAATTGGGAATTATAGTTGTTCTTGAGTACTTGTATTATTCAAAATGAGGATTCCGTTTCTTCATTACTTATAATACAGTTCTTCCAGGGCACCGTTCTCTAATAATCAATAATTGAAATTAAAATAAACAACAAATCTGTAAATTTAGAATTTAGTTGCCAATTATATTCCACTAACCAGCTGTGAAGGGCAGGGATCAAAGCATTCATGCATTTAAATTAACTTTTTTAAAAAATAGGCTCCATAAAGTTTGAGGGCTCTTTTATGTTTCCTAGTGATGCCAGTATGGCTGTTACAGATTCCAGCAGTTGCATGAAGATGTCTGGTGTCATGACAATGTATAAACAAATGTGGAAGAGCAGACTTGACAGAGGCTAAATATAATTGCTTCAAACCATAGTTAAAACTAATTTCTCCAAAGAAAACCATCCTAATAAAGTCTTACTCTTGGGTCAGTGCTCCAAGCAAATGGCTAGATGGGAACTTCCACAGCTCATGACCTTTGTTGCTCAGCATCATCTCCACTGGGATGCACAGACTGCACCCATGAGCCTTACTTCAAAGCCCTGTGAAATGAATGGGAGTCTTTCTATTGAATTCTATTGAATTTTTGGATTGGGCCTATGGTCAGCAAAGGACCTATGGTTTGGCATCATTTTCAGTCCTCAAACATGATACATAGCCTACATATATAAATATAACAATTACCCTTAAAAATGCCCCATTTGTCCTCCTAAATGGATACGTGTCCTGATTCCCATTTCATTTACATCAGGTGTAGTCCAGTTAAAACTCCTTTATAAAGTGATTCCTGATCTACTTTGGTCCAAGGGAAAAATGAAGCAGAACCAGGGTTACCTCAGAATTTACAGTATTACCTCTCTGTAAGTACTGTAGGCTAGGACCTGTGTGCTCCATTGAAAGCTAAACCTAAATTTTGGACCCAGGATTCTGCAGCACTCTAGTTGAAAATCCTGAATGTTCTGAGGCAGCTTCACATAAATTAGGCCCTGTCTACACACACTGGTTGTACCAATTTAACTAAATCAGTTTAGAACAATTTCAACTGATGTAGATAAATCAGTGCAACTCCCTTGTGCAAACGCTTATTTCAGTTTGAGTGCTTTAGATCAATTTAGCTTAAGTAATTTCCGTAACACTTTATATAACATAGGGAATGTTTTTTCCCTTCATCTGATGAGAGGTCACTTGTATGATTCTAACTCTGGTGATATCATCCATGCTTCTTCTCCTTTCAGATTGGCTTACAAAGCCCTATTCATTGAAAAAAACACATCTACACAAAAAATAACTCTGGAAGATATAGTGCTATCCTTATAAAAGTGTGGCAGTGTTAGGAGTCCCGTGAGGGCTTGCATCTTAAAATAAGTGAAGTCCTGTGGACCCTGACTGTGGTCACTGCAACCACTTTAGACACATAAAATTTGTTTATTTTTTAAATTCCTGTTTCATCACTGGTAATGTGAAGCAAAGGATCATGAGCGTGTACTCTTGATTCTGCTCGGACTGGTTGGACTGCAGTTTCAAGGCACTGGATCCCTATGTGCAAATATCATTTTTAAAACTAGAAGAATGGTTTCAAAACTTAAGAAAGGGCTGTGAAGATTTACTCCTCAGATGGACATAGTCCATGTGTCATGGATATATGAGTCCTTATGGTTACAAATGGTAAAAGATTCTGGTTTTCTAGAAAACAAATTATGTTGAGGCTTTTATAAGCAAAAATTAACCTTTTAAAATTCCTAAGGAGTCTGATGGGACTTGGTTTTGGACTTGCTGCACTAAACAGCAAATTAATTTTGGTGGTTAATTTTGAAATTGTAATTAATTGCCAATGTGTATGCAGGACTTTGCAAGTGTCACATCAAAACTCATTTGTAAAATAATTCCTTTGAAGTAGCAGCACTGTGCAAGTCTATACAGAAAACATGAAAAATGGAACTGCAATTCAATAAATTCTCCAACAGCTTTGTAGGACTAGAAGTACTCTGCGCACACACTGCAAACAAGCACATTGCCAATATGTCAGAGATGCAACATACTTTAGCCACAAGATCTTTGTTTATTTGATTATTGTGTCAGTTTTCCATTCATGGTTCAGTCACCTAAAGGTGTACTTTTTGACTTCCACAAAATTCAATATAGGTATTGATATGGTGTATGAGTGTAGTGAGCACGAAAGAAACTCAGGATAAAACGTGTGGCCTAGTCTAAGTGGGTAGCCCACCAGGAAACACCCATCTGATGATTCTCTTACCCATCTTAATGTTTCCCCAGGGGATGGGAGTATGAAATCATTAATACTGGACATCTTACGTTTTTTCTCCATTTCTGTATATTTCAGTAGTTGTGGCATCGTTCATCTGCTTAGTGAAATTGTTAATAAAAGGATGTTTGATAATTAGTGAGTGTATTATTTGTGGTCACTCTCCCTTGTATGCTCCTAGAGTCTCCAAACCTAATGATATTTCTAATGGTGGTTCTCCTTTGCTAATCCTGATACTGTAGTCCTTTGGAGGCTTGAACCTGTGGCATAGTCACTGCCCTGAGATAACATCTGGTGATACTAACCCATCAAGATTATAAAGGCCACATCACAAATAGGCCTGGTTTTGAGAAGTACCTGAATGTATTTTTCTAATGTGAAGTACACCCATAAGTCGTTTGCATTCAGGAAAATATGACTTTTCCTTTGCTTCTTGCTTTTTAATGTACTGCAGGAGTATTACTGAGTTGATAACCTGTATAAGAGCCCTACATCTAGTTTGGAATATTAGATCCCATGCAATGCCTTTTGTAACAAGGCAGGTTTTTTCCCTGTATTTTTTGACAGGTCTGTAGATGTCCTGCAAATTTATTGCTAGGAAGTCAACAAGAAAAGTAGATGATCCAAAAATATAACTAGTATTCTGATATAAATGGGCTGATCTACACTGAGGTTTTTTGCACTGGCGTAAACACTGATGTAACTGTACTGTTGCAAATCCCTAGTTTAGATGTTTCAGTCTCAGGGAGATTGACCTTCTACACAGCAGTTAATTTGCTCTTTACCACTTTGATGTTTCTGAAAATTTTCCTCTTGCCTGTCCTCACATATAGTACTTTTCATATTAAACTCCCAAAGTAAACACTTTGCTTTATGCTTGTATTACACATGATTATTTCACAAAACTATAATTTTCCTACCTAAATTTTAACCAGTGCCCTGAAACAACTTAATTGCTGGACTAATAGGAGACTAAGGAGTCAATTAATAAAAGTTTCATGCATCATAGGCAGGTTTTCTACAGAGTCTACTCAGGAAAGTAATGCATCTTCACATTTGTGAATAAGACACTATACACATTCAACCTAAGCAGATATTCATAGTCTGTTACTGTTTTTAAAAGGTTGTTCCTCTATATCCATGCACGTTTTCTGTACCAAAGGGTACAAATCTGTGAGGGCTCTAGCTTTTTTAGTACATTTCTTTACCTCTTTATAGTTGGCCATTTCTTCATTACAGACTTATGGATACATAGAATAAATGGTATTGAATCAGCAAAAATGTGTTAATCATTAAATAACAAAAAGAACCTAAGCTGAGAAAAATATCCAAACTTCAGTATGTTTAACTTGTCTTGGGACTGTTTAGCCTCATGCTCTAGGTAGTTACTGAATGGCATACAGCGTTTACATTTTTATAAATTCTTTAAAACAAACTAATTTAGCAAGATGCAATGATAACACGTGGGACATTTTCAAAATATTTGTTTGCTGGCTCTCCTCAGTGTATTGTGCTTATATTATTTGGGCTAAACATGGAGTAAATATTCTTGCAATCATGTTATTAACAATACATCAGCTATGCCTTTATGCTGAGAAATATGTCAGCAGGAATATTTTTTGTGATTTTCATCTCAGAGCTGCAAATTGAGAGTAGCTGCCAGGGACTATGTTAATTTCAGCACCCATAACTTCATTTCTCCCCCAATTCCTTCTTAAACTATTATAACCTACAGCATGCTCAGGGATATTACTTGACACCAGGTTTCTATTGATCATTGAAAATTAAACTTTATTATTGTTTATTGTTTAATTACTGTACTCTGGATTTATTTCATTATAGTATGTCAGAGCAGGTAGCGATCTATGAGATTATATTTTGCACTGTGTACTCTAGTAGTATGAATTATATTCCACAAAAAAATCAGGCAGCACATAAACCGCTTTTAGAGATGAACTTTTGCCATTGACTTCAATGGGAACAGGAATTGGGCCCAAGGAACATTTTCTTCTAGCAGCATGTGTACAGTATCGTACAATAAAAGCTGTATTTTTACAGACATTTTAATTCTAAAATATCTATTGCAATAAACACTTATGAATTGTAACTACCAATTTTCAATGCCTATGTTTCCTGCCCGTATTTTTTATGTCTGATTTTAAGGGCTTGATCACATACTTCAGTAGGAGTTCTCATAAAAGGATTACTCATGTGAGTAAAGGTTTCCAGGGTCAGACCTTTAATTTATAAAATGGGAGAAAATGCGGTTACCTTTGATGAGAAGTGTTTTGTTTTATTCTTCTTAACACAACTCTCTTGCCTTTGATGTATAATTACTACTGTTTCACTATAAAATGGGTGCATTCCTGTTGCTAACAATAGATTAGTCTGAGGGTAAAAAAATCTGTTTGATTTTCGGTAACCAGTAAATACTTGTCTATCTATTTCCCAAATGATGACAGGTCTTGCTATACATCTTAAATTGTCATTGAATCAAGCATTGTATGTGTGCAGCCTGAGTTTTAATTAAATCATATATGACCAGATCATATCCTTTTAAGTAAAGGAGCACATTAGAAAAATAGGCTGATGAAAACTACAGTACACAATGCATTCTTAAAATATTTTTGACAAGCATAGTTTACGTCTGCTTGTGCTCCTAGGCTAGATTGTTTTAAAGTGCCATTGTTTATTTCTATGGAATGTCAAGTTTGTATGTCATGTGTCTATAGGGAGTTGTTGCTTTGTAACTGTTGCTTAGCAGAATGCAGACTTTTAATTCTGAATTGTGTAAATGGCATATTCCTTGGATTTGTCTGGCATTGAAGGGGTTGATGCAGCTATAGTTGATTTCCCCTTCCTCCCCACCGCGTTTTAATGATGACAGGTAAAATTTTCAAAAGTGATTTAAGAGTCTACCCCTCATTGAAGGTCAATGAGAATCAAATACCTTGAGTACCATAGGATCATATCTTGGCTGGGTCAATTTAACCCTTCACCCTTATATAAATAAGTATGATGCCGTTTGCTTTATGATGTTATTTTGGGTGGACCTTCAAAACCAGTACACTGCCTGCTCTGCATGGACAATAAAATTCTAGAGCATTTTTCATAATGGGAGTATTTTATCCCAAAATAAGTGATCTCTGTCAAAAAATTCCCCTCCCTAGCCTTTTCTGCAGCATGTTTTGCATTGGTTGTCTGCCTGTGAGATGTCTTTTCTTCAGAAGTGGCTGAATTTCAGTGTTGGAGTTGTGCGCTTATGTGAATGTATGATGTGAAGTATTTGATTTTGATTAGATTGCTTCTCATTAAGGTTTAGATCCTGTGCATTGATTTCAGTGGGACTGGTGCTGCTCAAAATGTGTAGGTGAGGTGCTACTCAAAGTGTATAGTGGTGGCAGAATGATGCTCTATATAATTTATTTTACTTCTTCCTTAGACTACTTAGATAAGAACAAATAAATATATGTGTACATCACAGCATATCTGAGATGTTGATCAGTGAGTTCTCCATTTTTGTGCTTCTTGCCTTTTGAATCTATTGCAAGTTTCTCTTTGCAAGCTGTTCGCCATCCTGGAATTTTGCTTTTGCTCTAGCTCTTACAGAGAGAAACTTCTGGGGTGATCTGCACAGCTGTTTTGAGCAACATTATATATGGTATGGAAATCTACTGTTCTACCACTGTTAGATTTTTAACCACACTTAAGGCATTAAAACTTGAATGATGATCTTGGAGTGTCAGTGGCTTTATGTGGTAGTTTCCTAGTATCTGAAGCTTCCATATTGGTTTGTTTGACCACTAGATGAAATGGCTTCATTTGTGCTTGTTATGGGTTTATTTTATAACAGCTTCTAAAACTTCAAACTTAATCTGAATCTCAGAGTAGTTGACTAGCTTTTTATAGCTTTCAAGCTTTCTTTGTGATTTATATATAGGCCCAAGTTCAGTAAAATATCCCTATGCAGGAGAGCACTTAAGCATGTGCTTTACTTTAAACATGTGCTGAAGTTCCATTAGAATCAATGGACTAAAGCACATGCTTAATCTTAAACATATGCTTAAATTCTGTTTAGAAAAGCGATATATTTAAGCATGTGCTGTAATACTTTTCTGAATTGATGTCCTAGAGAGGAATAACTGTCTGTTGAAATGCCTGCTTTCTTTTGCACATTGGATACCAAACAGTGTTGAAATTAGCTAACACAAACATTACCTGAATAAATTACATAAAAAGTGACCGGCTAGAAATGGACTAAGTTTTATCTAATTGACATTCATTCCCAGTGCTGTCAGATGAAAGGGAAAATACAGAGATATGGGAAGAAGATGGAGAGCTGTGAGAAGGCAGAAACGGGATCCTCCTATTAGCTCAAAATAAAAACTATTAAGCGAGTGTTCATCATGTGGATTGATGTAGTAGTGAAATATAGTCAGATCTGGCTCAAGAATTGGTTGTTTTAAATTTCTTAAATAGCCTTAAGCAGCCAGGAGTTTTTTAAAGGAGGTCCTGGTTTTTCTTATACAAAGGGATAGTAAACCACAAGTTCAGCCCTTTCATTTTCATTCCCTCCATCTTTGAGTTATTATATCTCTCTACGCTTCTCTGCACCTGAGTGGAAAATTGTTTTGGCTCTAATATAGAAATAGGTATTGCTCAGTGCCTTAGTGTAACACCTACTGTGAAATTTAACGGAACTTTTAACAGTTTGTTTAGTGGTGGTGGAGGGAACTAATATGGGCCTCGTATGTTGTCCAGTAGCATCACTGATTTCTCTCAGGTTGGCAGCTGGCACTAACATCACGCTGTTCTTTAGGAATGCTTTATTCCACGGTGTCTAGTATCTCCAGATACTCTAACAATGTCAGACAAAGCAACATCAATAGCATATTCCTCCTATTCCTCAACTTAGCAAAAGCCAGTGATAATGGACTAGAATATATAATGAAGTGGATATGGCCATTAACTTTTTATTTTTTTATTATTTCACTTTTATAGTTGCTTTCATCATTAACTCCATTTTATTTTACTACTTTGTGTGTGACTGAGAACTTTGTTCCAACCTAGGAGACAGTATAGTAATATTAAATTGGTTTGGAGGTATGCGACTTTAGTGAAGTATAAAATACATATATGAGAGGAACTGTAGTGACAGGGTGGTAACTATAATTTGTAATGTGATGTAAAATAAAATCGCTCCCACTGTTCTCACAGAGTATAGACATTTGAAATGCTCTATTTACTTTTTGGCACCCATGTAAAGAGAGAGAGAAAGAGACAGCATTGAAACTATAAAAGGCTATCAGTATCATAGAGAAAAGTAATCAGTATAAAATCAACCAAAAAATCAAATTTCTTTTTATCTTTTGAGTTTGTCATTCTTTTTTTCCTTTCTGTTCAGTCCTAGACAGGCCTCTAGCTGCATGGAACCTATAGCAACACATTTTCTGAAACACAATAACCCTCACCAAATAAACCTCAATCCCCTGTAATTAGATTACAAAATAATATCCCTGTAAACTAGAGTTATAATATTATTCCAATACAACAGTTTCCACTATTTTCTACCCTTCTTTCTGGGTGTATCAGAGTTAGAGGCAAAGTTAAATGACTGCTGTGTTGTCATAGACATTCCAGGAACACAGAAGGGATCTTTTGACAAAAGGAAATACCTTATATTATGCATACAGTTTCCTTCTTCTCCTGTTTTTTTTTCTTGCTCCAAGAATGGAATGTCCTTTTGTGTATCTCCAGCAGTCAGAAGTGGTATGGCATTCTACTTGAGTGGATCCATCTTGTAGGAATTGTCTGGTTTTTATCTTGTCGAACATAAAACACAATGGCATTTGTTCAGGGACAGGTGTGCATTCCACTGTATACTGTAAAGCTGTATTATATATTTAGCTGCATTTACCTTAGATAGTGAACAAACTTCAACACAGTGAAACAGAATTGTCTGCAACTTACTTATCATTCTCTCATTTTTCATTCTTAAAATTTATTTGCAAAATAATTTCTGCAAGTAATTGATGGTCTGTAGATTATGCACAAAACTGTAAGTTTTGACTGGACATGCAGGTAATACAGTATACCATACCCTGATTGGATAAGTGTAAGCAATGGTAAATCACATTTCTGTTACATAAACTCTGGAATACGATTTCAACATTTTCTAATATTCATTTAAAATGTGCTCTCTTTGTAAACATTTCTGTCAATAAACTCATTTGCTCAGATATTCATAGAAAATAAGCACAGAGGGGGTGTGAACACAAAAAGCATTTGAATATTTGCAGAATGTTTTTTGCAGCATTCACTTAGCTGTAATTCTAACACAGCCAAATTATGTACTGTCAGATTGTTAGACATGCATTTTACCTATGTCTGAATCACATATAAAGTCTTTTCCATACTCAGTTCTTTGCCCAATGTAAATATGCCTAAAATTCTATACATACCACTTGAAAACATGGGAAGACAGCAGTAGAATGTCAGGCGAATCCCCCCACTGAAAATTTAAATACCTGTCTATATTCAGGGCTTATCTCTCCAGTGCTACCAGAAACCATCCAAATTGACCCCATTTACAGGAGGACCCTCTCTTCGGAGACAAGCTGAAATGCTTTGGATTTCAATGTTCATAAAATACTTGTGTTACTTCTACACAATTTGTGTAGAAAAAGCTCTGAACTTCATACTGTCTGTGTTTTGCATCAATTTTTATACTAAAGCACCAGCCTGGAAATTCTTCCTATAACATATATTTGCTGTGGAGTTTAATATTTGAAAGAGGGTAAAATTTTCAAAATTACTTTTGTTATTTAGGAGCCTCAATCCAATTAATTTTCAATTGGACTAAAGCTCCTATCATTTACACACTTTTGAAAATTTTACTCAAAGTTATTAACCAGCCTTCCAATGTATAAGCAAGAAACACCTATAATTTTTCTCAAACTCACTGGCCCAAATGTTAATACAATACATAGACATGAACTAAATTTTCAAGTGGTCATATCACCTTTTTCAGTCTTTGGTGACAGCCATTGATGTTGTCCCAATCCCACCTGGCCTTTAATTAAAATGAAGAAGAAACTTCAAAGAAATGTTGAAAGTTCTCAGTAATGTAACTCAGAGTGTTAGGGACAGAATCAGGGGCTTGTTCAATAGCTTGTTCAATTAACTTGAATTTAATTACTTATTTTTCAGGTGTATGAAAATGGCAAAGACACAGGGGAGACCCTAGTTTATATCACCAAAAAAGAGATGGAGAATAACTGTAAGAATCAACCCAGTGTTATGATGGAGAGGGTAAGTTTAGATCCACTTTTTATCTTAAAGTATTAAGCAATGAAAATATTAAGAATGAAAAGATTTCAATTTTTGTTCAGAAAAGTTGGACTCTTGTCATTTTGATTGGTGAGTATAGAGAATGCCATAGAGCCTAAGTATCTTCTCCCTATGTCTCAGACTCTGAGGTTTAGCAGTATACCCCAGACTATTATGTAGCATAGATTTATGCTTTCCCCATGCTTATTTGTAGGCATTTGCCTACATTAATGATATACTACTGACTGAATTCAGCATTCTGAGATACAGTGATGGCATTTACACAAGGGAAGGGCTCTCTGAAGAAGACTGACAACATCCATGCATCTGATGACCTTTACAGGGAAACATGGGTTACTTACTGATGCCTGCTTATCCTGGCATTTCTAGCCTGTAGATCATTAATAGTCCAAACATGCTGGGCTGATCTACTTTTATCAGCAGCCTGATCTTGAGTAGGAACCAGTGGATTTATCCCCTGCAGTGTTACCTTTGATTATTCCTTGTAAAAACAAAGTGGTTTCTAGCAGAACGAGTATGTGCAAAATCTCTGTCCTACCCTGAAAGGCCATTTAACACCCTGTTGTGTTGTGTGTTCAAGTTCAGAACTTTTGCTTTTAGCTCCATTCCATTTGGTTCCTTTGTGGAATAGTTTGTTCCCTCTTGCAGTTGCTTTCACACAGAGTGTCTATGACCTGCACTATTATGATCAATAATTTTACAACCCCACCAAGTCTCACTAGGATTTCTAAATGCAATACAACCTGGTCATTTTTTCTGTCTGGCTACCTTATACATTTATGATTCTTCCCAGCTACAAATGATCACTAAATCTTGTGCTTGTCTATTCTCAGTCAGTTGTTTTTTGGTACATACTGTAACTGTCAACATGTGTGATCCCTTATAAAACAAAGTAATAACAGTATGTTAATAATGTAGAAAGAGTAGAACTTGTAGCATTTACACAAGCTGCACATCTAAATTCCTGGTGGTTGTTTGTCATCTCTACCCTGCTAAAAAAAGGGTAACTGTTTATGATCATGCGTAATGTCACCTATACATTAATTTATCCCTCTCATAGGGTATGAGAGGATTTAACAGCTCTTAGATGGTGTACGCTCACATTGTTCCATTGAAGTAAATGGAGCTTTGTTTGGAGCGAAGTATTTGTCCTGTTTGTCCTGTTGTTTGTACAACACTTTGACAATATTAAGCACTCTATGAGTTCTAAGTGATGGTGTTATTACCATGAGCTGACCTTGAGACTAGAGTAACAATAGGTTTAGGAGGTTTCAGAGTAGCAGCCGTGTTAGTCTGTAATCGCAAAAAGAAAAGGAGTACTTGTGGCACCTTAGAGACTAACAAATGTATTTGAGCATAAGCTTTCGTGAGCTACAGCTCACTTCATCGGATGCATAGGTATTTTCAATTGTGTTATTTATAAGGGAATGTAGTTCTTGTGAAAGACGTTCGCTTGGTAGTTTTGGAGGTGATAATCTAATTGTTCACAGAGAATCATCTAATTTAATAACTGACTGGAGGGTTACCATGTTCACTATTGCTACAAAAGCAGCCATTAGTAGGCTTCTTGGTGCCCTCCAGGTTTCTCCTACATATACATGGGAATTGAGACATAGCCCCAGTCTGCTGCTTCTGCTCCCTTTAGATCAGGCTCTCAGAATCAACAATCAACAGCTCTAATCCACAGACTGCCACTTGGGAAGCACTCCACCTGTTAGGCCTGGTAGTATCCAGTGCAGCTATAGTCCAGTGGGTCTTTCTGCATACCAGATCATTACAAGTCCTGATCCTCTTCAAGTGGGATCATAATGGGACTTTAATCACCAATCTTTGCACATCATCCCAGTACAGAGGTCCCTGAGGTGGTGGCAAAAACTAATTTAAGGAAAACCTTTGTTAGATGCAGCTGTGATAAAGATCTTCATTTCTCAGGAATAAGGGAAGCTCATATGTTTGTCAAACTTCTGCCAACGCAAATAATCTCCAACAGACTCCAGGAGAAACATAAATTTTCTGTATCTGAGAGGTGCCAGGAATGCCTTTAGGTGATCATATACTTTTTTTCCTACCACTGGAAAAGCAAGTGCCTCAAAGTGTGAAATATGATCATCTCCAGATGGATTATTCTAGCATCTTACAAGAAGGTTGGAAAATCTTCTTCAAGTCTCAGAGTGCACTCAACATGATCTGTATGCACTACTTGGGGGAAAACAGACTATTCTTTGAGGAGATCTGCAGTGCAGCTACTCGGCAACATGTATGTTCTTTCACCAGACATTACAAAGTGGATATGGCTTCTTCTTCAAATGCTGCATTTGGTCAATAGGTCCTCCAGACTGCCATTCCTCACTGTTCCTTTATTTCATGCTGCTTTTTCCTCCCACTGTTCTCCATGGTTGGACTACTCACTGTACTCTCCAACTATCATTCCCAGACGAGAGGATTCCCTCTGTGAGAGAATAGCCAATTTGATCTTACCCTAAATGTCTTTTTATAACAGAAGTATCCTCTGACCTTGTTTATTCTGATCCATGTAAGTAATTTAATATTTTTCTAATTGATTAGGGTTCTTACAAGTCTTGGAAGTTCCTGATATTCAGCTGTGATGCAGTTCCTAGGCTCATATGAGAGGAATATGTAGGGTGCTAAGAATTCTTCAAATGGATGCTTCTTTGCTATGGGCATGGTAGTTGAACAATCATGTCCCAGACAGACTTTTACGAGAAGATGTATTTGTAGTAAATTCAGGTTGCGATGCTGCCAGTGCCTTGCCACAATTTTTGGTCCTATTTTGTGGGTGAGAGGTCAGTTCACTGCACATACACATATACTCCTTGACTTCTTTGTTAAGGCTGCCAACAGGGGCCTGACTTCACTAGGGAGATTCTTAAAAATTTCCCACTGCTGCTAATACTGGTTCAGCTGTGTCAGTGTTAGCAACATTGGGAGCCCTAGTGTACACAGTTTGCTGGCTTCCAGCACTGTTTTAAGTAGTAAAGTATTGCTTCTGTTAGACAGGCTCAGAGCTGTGCTGCATGACACAGTGTTATAATATTGGTGGCAGCCAGTGACCTGGCTACCCTAGGGCTGTCAACATTGCTAAGACAGACACTGGGCCTCAAGTGATGGTAGTCTTATGACTAGAATAGTCCTTTCAGAGAAGCTGGACTGAATGTAGCAACTCATTTAACTGAGATTCACTTTAAGCATCATCACCAGTTGTTAAAAATTCATAGATTTTAAAGCCAGAAAGGACCATTATGATGATCCAGTATGAGCTGCATAATACAAGTAATAGAATTTCACCCAGTAATTCTTACTTCAAGCCCATAACTTCTGGTTGAGCTGCAGCGGGGTGGGCAAACTACGGCCCGCGGGCCGGATCTGGCCCCCCCAGCCATTTTAAGCCAGCCCTCGAGCTCCCGCTCAGGAGCGGGGTCTGGGGTTTGTTCTGCTCTGGCGCTCCAGCCAAGGAGCAGGGTTGGGGGCCGCTCCACGCGGCTCTGGGAAGCCGCAGCATGGCCCCCATCTGGTGCTCCAGCCAGGGAGCAGGGTCAGGGGCCGCTCCACGTGGCTCCCCGAAGCTACAGCGTGGCCCCCCTCCGGCGTGCTAACCAAGGAGCAGGATTGGGGGCCACTCCACATGGCTCCTGGAAGCAGCCACATGGCTCCCCTCTTGTGCTCCAATGGGAGCTGCAGGGGTAGTGCCTGCGGACAGGGCAGTGTGCAGTGTGCCATCTGGCCGCACCTCCGCGTAGGAGCTGGAGAAGGGACATGCCGCTGCTTCCGGAAGCCGCTTGAGGTAAGTGCTGCCTGGAGCCTGCACCCCTGAGTCTCTCCCCATGCCCCAACCCCCTGCCCCATCCCTGATCCCCCTCCCACCCTCTGAACCCCTTGATCCCAGCCCAGAGCACCCTCCTGCACCCCAAACCCCTCATCCCCAGCCCTACCCCAGAGCCTGCAACCCCAGCCGGAGCCCTCACCCCCCTCTCCTGCACCTCACTCCCCCGCCCCAGCTCAGAGCCCCCTCCTGCATTCTGAAGTCCTCATTTTTGGCCCCATCCCAGAGCCCACACCCCCAACCAGAGCCCTCATCCCCTCCCGCACCCCAACCCCAATTTTCCAAGCATTCATGGCCTGCCATACAATTTCTATTCCCAGATGTGGCCCTCGGGCCAAAAAGTTTGCCCGCCCCTGAGCTACAGCATATCTTTTTGAAAGTCATTCATTGATTTAAAGACTTCAAGTGAGAGTATGCATCGTATCATTAGGTAAGTTGTTTAACTAGTTAATTACCCACACTGTTAAAAATGTGCCTTATTTCTAGTCTGAATTTGTCTAACTTCAGCTTCCAAGCATTGTATCTTGTTGTATGTATGTCCGATAGCTTAAAGAACCCTTTAATATCAGAAATCATGTCCACATGTAAGTATTTATAGACTGTGATCAAATCAGCTATTAATCTTCTCTTGGGTAAATTAAATAGAGCTGCTTTAGCCTCTCACTATAAGGCATGTTCTCCAAACCTTGAATCATTCTTGTAGCTCTTTTTTTAACCCCTTTTGAAGTGTGGACACCAGAACTGGACACAGTATTGTCCTCATTAGTGCCTTATACATACATAGATACCATCACCACTCTGTTCTTTGATATTCCTGCTACTGTTTCCAAGGATCCCATTAGTTCTGAACCAGATCATCCAATTAGGAGCTTATGTGCAGCTGATTATCCACAATGACTCCTTTTCAGAGTCATTGCTTTCTTGAGTACAATCCTCCATCCTGTTACTATGACTTGCATTCTTTGTTCATAGATATATGCAGGGGTGAAAGTAATATTAAACACTTACTGGTATGGGGGCCCGGCTTCGGGCCCCCAGAAAGGGTGGAGCCTTGAGCAGAAGGGGGGGAACGGGGCGGGGGGGAGAGGTCAGCCTCCTCCAGCCAGCCCATCCGTGCTGCCTGGCCTGTGTTGCCTGGGGCTCCAGTGGCGATTTAAAAGGGCCCGGGGCTCTGGCCCCTGCTGCAGTAGCGGCGGTGTCCAGGAGCCCTAGGCCCTTTTAAATTGCTGGCCCCAGGGCAGCTGCTCCTTTTGCATCCCGCCATTGGCGGCCCTGCCAGTAAGGTCCCGATGGGGGGGTTGCTGATGGGGGGCGGCAAAAGGGGCAGCAACGTTAAAGTGCTGCTGTGGCAGCGCTTTAACATTGGCTGCGTAGGGGCTGGTACCGGCTTCTTACCGGAACGCCTGTGATGGGTTGGATCACAGAAACCCACTTTGGGACTGCAACCTGATGTGCTCAGACTACCTCTGAGCCCGTTTTCCCTGCCAGCTTGGGACTTCAGTGCCCAGCCTGGTTGTGCCAGACATGCTTGCCTGCTACAAACACAGACCTAGGTCTGAACCACGTCCCCCAAAAAGCTGCAGGCTTAACTGAAAACAGCTTAAAAAAACAGCACTCAGATACCCAACTCCCAATGGGGTCCAAACCCCAAATAAATCCGTTTTACCCTGTATAAAGTTTATACAGGGTAAACTCATAAATTGTTCGCCCTCTATAACACTGATAGAGAGATATGCACAGCTGTTTTCTCCCCCCCCCCCCGGTATTAATATATAGTCTGGGTTAATTAATAATAAAAAGTGATTTTATTAAATACAAAAAAGTAGGATTTAAGTGGTTCCAAGTAATAACAGACAGAACAAAGTGAATTACCAAGCAAAATAAAATAAAACACGCAAGTCTGTTACCTGAAATTGGGACAGCTAGTGAGCTTAGGGAGAAGTAATGACCCACCAGAGTCTGGCAGAGAGCAGCACGTTCATTATATTGATAGCTAAGTTCAAAAGAAGGGGGCCGGGGGGGGGTCACACTCACACTCGCATACTCACACTCCAAGGACAGGCACGGCACTGGAGATGTCAGGATCCTTCAAGGTAAGTGTCCCACGGTGCAGCAATGGACGGTGTGATGAAGGTAAGTCTTCCCAAGGCACGATGGAATGTAACGCGGTGAACCATTGGCCAGGCGGTCTGGGCAAAGGGCCTTTACGGGAGGTACAATCTTGTGTGTACCCTCCTGGCCCTTTCCCCTTTTAAGGACCTGCTCCTCATGGCCTGTGACTAGAGATAACTTGGCTGCGTTAGGTTGGTCACACTCCACCTCAGGCAGTGTCCATGCTTTGGGCGTATGATTGCTGCCTAGTTAGAGTTCCATATTCTTGTCTACCTAGGAGCTCTTCTGATCTTCTAGCTGTTCAAGCAGCCCATTCATTCCACAAGCATTCCAGGAGGGAGGGGGGAAAGCCACTTCACAGGTATTCAAATAGGGAGGGGAGACAAAAGGTGGGGCGAAGTGTAACAGACCTTTTGAGCATACAGGTTATACAGAGCATACAGATCACTGCTGTTCCTACAACAGTCTAGGCCTAATACAGTAAGAAAGTGATTACAGATGAAATCTCATCCTCAGAGATGTTCCAACAAGCTTCTTTTACAGACTAGCCTCCTACTAGTCTGGGGCCAGCAATTACCCCCACCTCTGTAGTTACTGTCCTTTGTTCCAGTTTCTTTAAGGTATCCTTTGGGGGTGAAGAGGCTACCTCTTGAGCCAGCTGAAGACAAAATGGAGGGGTCTCCCAGGGCTTTATATAGTTTCTTTCTTGTTGGTGGAAACCCCTCCCTTCCCCTGTGTAGAATCCCCTCTACAAGATGGAGTTTTGGAGTCACCTGGGCAAGTCACATGTCCTTGCATGACTTAGTTCTCTACAGGAACGTTCAGAGAAAAGCTCAGATGTGAATTGGCATCTATCAAAGTCTATTGTCAGATTAAGTGTTTCTTGATTGGGCACTTACTGAGAACAGTCTTTTCTCAAGAAGCTGACCAATTGCTTCACTGAGGCTACTTAAAATCAAACAAGTATACAACCAATATTCATAACTTTGAATACAAAAATGATACATGCATACAAATAGGATGAATATATTCAGTAGATCATAACCTTTGCAGAGATATGTTACATGGCATATGTAGCATAAAACATATTACAGTTATGTCATATTTACATTCATAAGCATATTTCTTTCAAACATTATAGGATGCAACGTCACAATGCTGTACCGGCCCGTACCATCCTACTTTCACCCCTGGATATACGTATTAAAATGCATACTTTTCAAATGAGCTCAGGTTGCCAAATGATCCAGATTGCTCTGTAAACTGACTTGTCACTATCTTTATTTATTGCTCCACCAATTTTTGTGTCATTGGCAAATTTTTATCAGCAATGATTTTTTATTTTCTTCCAAATAATTGCTAAAAATATTGAATAACAATGGGCCAATAATAGATCTCTGCAAGACCCTATTAGAAACACCCTGTAATGGCTACAGAGTGATCTGCATCTTAGTCCCCTTTTAGTCCTTCTGGACTGCATCCTTTATAGGACATTCTTAGCTTCCTGCACTTCACACTGGGCAGTATGACATGATCCAATCACTCTGGTTTCCCAATCTTATTAATGCCACAGGCCCAACTGCAGTTGGTAACTGTGCCGAGCAAATTGATTAAAGTGATTGGAAAACAGTGTCTTCAAAACAAAGCATTATTTATTGATTTTTTATTCCTTCCCCCAACGATACAAAGCACATAGAGTAAAGGGTTAAAAAAAAAGGCCTCTACCCCTGGGTCTTTCTTACACCTTCATCTTTCCTTGTTGGCATTTGTAAATTCCTCTCAGCCCAGCTAACTCCTTTCTTTGGATGGGAAAAGCAGACTGTCCTGCATGCATCATAGACTCACAGAATCATAGATTTGGAGACCAGAAGGGACCATCATGAAAATCTAGTCTGACCTCCTGCACATTGCAGGCCACAGAACCTCACCCACCCACTCCTGTAATAGACCAATAACCTCTGGCAGAGTTACTGAAGTTGTCAAATCATGATTTAAAGACTTCAGGTTACAGAGAATTCACCATTCACTCTAGTTTGAACCTGCAACTGACCTGTGCCCCATGCTGCAGAGGAAGGCAAAAAACCCCACAGGGTCTTTGCCAATCTGATCCAGGAAAATTCCTTCCCGACCTCAAATATGGTGGTCAGATGGACCCTGCACATTTTGGCAAGACCCAACAGCCAGACGCCTCGGAACGAATTCTCTGTAGTAACTCAGAGACTGCCCCATGTAGTGTACCATCACTGGCCATTGGGGATATTTGCTACTAGCAGTTACAGATCAGCTACAAGCCATTGTAGGCAGTTTCCCAACTTCTTTCCTTGTTTTTTTTTTATTTACTTATATGGCTATAGAACTTTTTACTATTAGTTTTAATTCCCTTTTCAAAGTCCAACTGTGCTTGGCTTTTGGCAGTTCTCACTTTTCCCCTACACTTTCTGACCTCCAAGAGGTAGCTTTCCTTCATGATCCATCCCATCTTCTATTCTGCTTTCTCTTACTGGCCTTGAGATGCTTGCTCATTCAGCTTGGTCTGCAACCCTTCCCTATTAATTTTTCAGATACTTCCTGCAACTTTGAAAAAGTAATTTCAAGCCTCCTCTACATTCAGATCCTTGAGTTCTTCAGTCCAGGTCAGTCAGTCCACTTCCCTAACTAATGCCTTTAATTTTTTAAAGTTTGCCATTTTGAAATCAAGGACCCTAGTTGCAGATCTGATCACTCGAACCAAGGTTGTCCCCTACAAACCCGTTCTTCTATGAGATCCTCACTACTCACCAATACCAAATCTAAAGTGGCATCAACTCTTGTTGGGTCAGTGACTATCTGGTGAAGAAATCTGTCAGCTATCACATCCAAGAAAATCTGGGCCCTACTATTAGTAGCATTTGTCCTTCAATCTATATCTGGGAATTTAAAGTTTCCTATAATCGCACAATTCTCAGTAGTATTTATTTCATTAAAAACATTAAAGAGGTCTCTATCTATATTTAAACTGATCCTGGGGGTCTGTAAAACACCCCAAGCACTATCCCAGGGGAACCTCTGATAGCTTTCTTCCCCAAAGTGATTTTGACTCAAATAGATTCTGTTTTTATCCATGCCTTCACTTCTAATTTCTTTACAGTCTCTGCATCATTACTATATAATTCTACTGCACCACGTTTACCTTTATTTCTCTCTTTCCTGAACAGCACATAACCTTCAGTACCTATACTCCAGTCATGACTACTATTCCAGCATGTTTCTTTTACCCCTATAATATCTGGTTATTATAGAACTGCACCAGTAGTTCTAGTTCCTCCATTTTGTTACCCAGTCTCCTTGCACTGGTGTACAAACATCTTCTTTGTATCTGCTTGGCTTTGCCCAGATTCCTCACCATTCTGTGTGTGTGTGTGTGTGTGTGTGTACTCAAGCCCTCCTTCCTTTTCCAGCATCACTGAGACTTAGGATCTCCTGTGATCCCAGGTTCAGCCCAGAAAAGATAAACTTGTCAACCTAGCTATGGATGGTTTCCTCAAAAACCTTTTCTTTTCCATTTTTTAATTTCCTGTTGGTTTCTCCCTTCACAGCCTCCTTTGATTTAACTCTGGCATTCCGGCCGGATCATATCACCCAGATAGACTGAGGTGCTATTGATAATTGATAAAGATGTTCATAAAGATAATACAGATATTGCCCAGTTCTCCACATGCCCAGTAGATGATTCCCCATTTACAGTTACTTTTTGAGATCTATCAGTTAGCCAATTTTTAATCCATTTAACATAAAGTACATTGATTTTGGATAGTACTAATTTTTAATCTATCTGAAGTACTAAGAGAAAGGCCTTACAGAAGCCTAAGTTGCATTGACACAGTTTCCTTTATCAACCATACCTGTAATATCAAAAAATCAAGTTTATTTGACACAACCTATTTTCCATGGAGCCATGTCGATTGACATTAAGTATGCTCCCATTCTTTAATTCTTCACTGTTGTTATCGCATATCAGTCTTTCCATGATTCTGCCCAGCATCCAATGTCAGACTAACTTCCTTATAGTTACCCTGATCATCCCATTTACTCTTTTAAAATTATAAGCACATTAGATTTATTTCCAGTCCTCTGGTATTTCCTCAGCATTCTAAGATTTGTTAAAAATCAACATCAATGTTTGAGAACTCCTCAGTCAATTCTTTTAAAACTCTTTGGTGATAAATTGGTAAAATTTGTAATAGTTTTTAGTTGCTATCCATCTGGACTGAAAGCAAATGATTGAATGGAAACAAATAGTTAAACAAATGTTTGGACTAGATATTAAAATGCAGTATCCCATTAACAGTCCCTTTAACCATACATTTCCCTTCATGTCATGCTTACTTTTCTGAGGACAGTGATCCTAGCTAGGAACAACCAAGTGACCAAGATTCTGTGCCTGCAGTTAAGGAGATGTAATTTAACTCTTTCATAAATTAAACAATATGCTTTGTTTTATATTAATGTTACCAATACTGCAGTATAGGAACACAGTAGGATTTGTGCATTATATCAGAAAAATGTGGGTTTACAATTGAAATAGATAAATGTGAACATCAAAATGATCCACATTATATATTTTGTACTATAGTAACAAAACTAAGTGTACTATAATAACCATGCTCACTCACTAGCCAGGGGTGTGTCTTTGATGGGTCCAGGACAATGAGGACACTCTTCTCTGCCCTCACCAGGTGGGCAGGGAGGGGGAGAGCTCAAGCATGAGCAGCTGAAGCAGTACTACACGTGATCCCCTAGTTCTTCCTCCCCCTCCTGTTGGCCTACAGCATGTGTATATAGGTGAGGGGAAAGGTGCCACTTCTTTCTTGTTTCCCTACACCCTCTGTTAGTCCCACCCCCTTCCCTCCCTGCCGCATGGTATCCAGATAGTGGAGACAGTTCTGCCCACTTCTGCTGTCATTGGTCAGTGGACCTTGATGGGTCAGCTGATTGTGTCTTGCCTGGTGGTGGGTGGGAGGAGATTCTGTTTGTTGCTGCTGTCAAGAAGCCATTTTGGACTCTGTTCCAGACCTATCCTCTTCACCCTTTCCTTATCTGGTGAGCTTGATCACTTATAATGCTGGGAGCGAGGCTGATCACCGAATTTTGTTTGGAATCTGAAAGGAATTTTTCCCAGGCAAAATTGGCAAACTGCTGTATAGGGTTGTTTTTTTCACCTTCCATCCTGCATCCCTGAAAGTCCAATTTTGGGGATTAAATAACATTTGTATTAACTTTGGTGGGTTCCAGTGCAGTTGCTGCATTAAAAAGGGTCCAATGTGATGTCCATATAACACAGTGGTAGTTTAGGCATGTGCCCAGAGCACAACGTTGCATGGCGAGAGGGTATGTCTCCATGTTTCATGCATCATGTGGCTTCCCTCATCTCATTTATCCTACCTCCTGTGCGGAGGAGTCTGTCTTTCCTCTTCTTGTGTAAGCAGTGCTTCTCTGTCTACACTGCAATCTGTTTCTGTGCTAGGAGGCTTGCAGTGTCTGTGTACACAGGCTTTGTATCTACACGTAAGGCAAAGTGTCCATACCAATGTCTAAGCATTTTGTCATGTTAAATTATCTGTACTCAATGATCACCTCTCCAGCACAACCAGAGACCACTCCAAATTGCTCCTAGATAGAGCAGCATCTTCTCTTAGAAGAATGGCTTAAATGGTATAGACTTCAATGCCCCTACTGCACCCAGTGCATATATCCTATGAGTTGTTGCAGAGGAAACTGCACTTTCCATAGTTCTGTGAATTACTTTAAACGTTTATGTTAAAACACCAGACAGAAGTTAAATATAAGTCACTTTACAGACCTTATTCTCATTAACACTAAAAACCTTTTACATTCCTCTGGCAGTGTAGAGAGGCCTTAAATTAAGTGTAAATATAATTGATTCCCACATTAAGACCTCTTTACAGTGCCAGAGCTGTGTAAAAGGAGTTTCAGTGTAAATAAGAATCAATCTCTGGATGCTTATTTCATCTATGCCTAGGGATAACTGGCAGACAGGTCAATAATTCAGCTACAAGTCACCTACATTGAAAAAACTGTTTTCATCAAGTATTTACGTGTTTGCTTTCAAAACAATAATTAAATGTGTTTTAAACTTATGGGATTTCCTTCATCTTTTCAAGAAGAATTCTCAACTCTATTAAAAGTCCCACCTGAACAGCCAGATTTCCTCGAGTGTCCTGTTTTAGCAGATCGTGAAACTAGTCAATGTGCAAGTTTGGAAAAAAATTGACAAAAATCTCCAAGTACAGGGTCCACTGTTTGCCAAGTATTTAGTCACCTCCTTATTTGCCACATACTTTTAGTTCTTCCTTCTCCCCAGCCTACTCAAATAGGACAAGTAAAAAGAAAAAGTGCTTAAATGCATAATTTGGCATAAAGAATAAGAAGTTACTGAGAACTTTTATCTCATGCTCTGGCTTCCCCTGCCTGCCTCCATAATGAGCATGCATCTTTAGTGTCTCCAATAGGTGCTAAAGGAGCAACTCAGTGTTGTGTTCAATTGTAGGAGCTGGCAAGGAAGACAGAATGTGTGTGTCTGTGCAGGGAAAGTGCTTTTCTGTGGGCAGAGTGATAAAAGGAAGGGGGAGTGGAATGAAGTGACTACAATATTCAGGGGAACCATTACTGTGCCTTGAAATGGCAAATTGCCCACAGAATTTGCAGTCCAGTAATGTTTGCCGCAGAACTGAGCTTGAAGGTGCGGAAATTTGGAAAGGTCCTGACTACATGGCAGAAATGAAGACTGAAGTGCAGTCATGTAAAATCAAATAAAGTTCACAAATGGAGATGAGAACCAACTTCTGAAAAAGAAACAATGCAATACATAAAAATCTTATATTCACAGAGGAGCTAATTATGGCTAATCTGGCAGGGGCAAGTTAACAGACACAGTACAGAAATTGTTAAATGAGGCTTGCAATTTATTGTTCAGCTATTGATCACCTATGGTTTGGCAGGAGGGTGGAGAGCACTCATTGTAAAACTTGAACAAGCTCAGTAAAAACATGAGCAAAATGTAGCTCCAAATGTGGGCAGGAAAAACATAACCTTTATAAAGAGAGCTGTTATAGTAAGTAGAAGCTAAATGCTTGTTCTGTACAACTGTCACATCTGCTTTTAGTTTCTGTGCCAAAGGGTCAGAGCTCAATCATAATCCTGTTGCACCCCCTGCCGGTTAAAAGCCTGTGCTCATTTTGTTATTTTACACTGAGATAAACATTGCAGTCATTTCACACTTCTTTTAACATTCTATATGAATTTAATTATCATTTGTTTGGACTTCATTTGTTATGGAGTACAAACAGTTTATTACAGATGTTCACATTTTTAGTTTATTTATTTGTTTGCTTTGTTCTTGCCAGCTGCTGCATATGATTCACAAAAAACTACAATATTCAGCAGACTTCAAACCAACAGGCCTCAATCTTATTCCTGCCCGGCTTTTTGATGAGAAAGGACAAGAAATTAAAAACCCACTTTTACTGAAGAATGAGCAAAAAATTTGGGTTTCTTATGGTAAAGATTACAGGTAAGAGCTAAATGTTTATCTGCGTGACAGTCAGCAATCTTTTCGTTGTCAACCTAATGTAAGAGGAAGTTTGATAACCTCCAGGTAAAACCCCTTTTATTTTTATTTTAAATTCCAAGAAAATTTCAGAGGTCTTGTTTGCGGCAGTATTGTTTGTGGAATATGACATCTCTGTCTCTGACTTTCTGTCTTAATGCCTTGTCATAGCTCTTGATGTCTGCCTGTCAGCACAGCAAGAGGGATTTTTTCATGTCTGAATAGTCACCTTAATGATAGCAGATGGAAACACCACAGGGGGTCCAAGCCCATCACACTGTCATTGTCACAGACTGCCCTGACCTGTTTCCACTCCTCTATTTTTTTGTCCCTTTTTAAAGGAGAAATGGATGGTAATTGAAAAGGATCTTAAGCAAGATTTATGAAGCAGTAGACAACATCATTCCCCACTACCTCTCTCTGTTTTCACAAATAAAGTCTTAACCTCTTAAGCACCAATGATGGTAGAGTGAAAGATAAATTGATAAAGCTTGTAAAGACTGGGCTACCAAAGTTTTTTAAAGGGGATATACTTTGGTTGTGTTATCTCCTAATAATTTCTGGAGATGTTTGAGGGGTGCTTAAGTTTTTAGATTTGTTAATTCCTGGAAAAAATTATCTTATTTCCTGAGGAAAAAGTGGCTGCGCTACAAATTTATTCACTTCTGTGCTAGCCTGTTGAGATCTTGTTGAACTATTGTGAAATTATGTGTATTGACAGGACACATCTGGGATCATGTCTAAAACTAGTTGTCAAGGACCTTAAACTCATTGTTGTACTGTATTAGCAACTGAAAATTACTTTCTCAATTAAGTTAATATAATTTGATGCTTTCTTGTGGTTAAACTATAACCAGGTAGAATTGAGTTTAGGATTTTTGATCATTTTTGTTCAGAAGAACTGAACAATCATTATGGTTGGTAATTGCAAATCAATACAGCAATAAAATGCTGAAGGAGAATTTTAAATATATGTTGTACAGTACGGTGTTTAGTAATCCAGTTTTGTTCATTACCCTGGAAAAAATTCAAGAGCTAGAGAATTATTTTGATTGTAACTAAGCCCAAAGTAGTGAGAGGCTGTGATGTTAATGCACTAAACTTATTGTAAATTCAGAAATGTAAAGAATATCTGGAACACTGATTTGAAGATAACGTTGAACATGTTTAACACATTGCAAAAAATCTGTTCCAGGTTTCAACAGACTTTTAAATAAAAAGTACTTAAACATGTTTTAGCCCAAATAATTGACGGAATACTTGCTAAAGATATTGTGAGTTTTATCACTGGCAACCTTGAAGACAATCTAATTACATTGTGACTAGAATACAGCTGCATACTTGGAATCAGTGATAACTTCTGAAGTGTTATCAATTATTGACTAATTTACTATGTACCTTTTGTAGTTACTTAGAAGCAGATTAAAGACGAATAGTTTGATTAAATCTATGGTGACATCATATTTTTTATTTTGAAATGGACAAAGTGATAAAGAAGCAGAAAGAAAATTAGAATAATCCAATGAATAACATTATGTGGAATATTGTTTTTAAATGAGAATAAGACACATAGGGCCATATTTTAAAAGGTATTTAGGTGCCTAAAGATGCAATTAGGTTCATAACAGGATTATCAGAAATGCTCAGGTGCGTAAATTCCATTGAAATCAAAGGGAGTTAGGTGCCTAGGTGCTTTTGAGAGTCCCATTAGATGTTTATCCGCATCTTTAAGCATCTAAATATCTTTATGGATCTGGCTCCTAATTCGTAGCTAGTCAAGACCATGATATTTATCTAGAATCCTACAAAACACAGACTTAATGTTGGCATTTTCTAACTATTTGGGCTAAGTATTTCCTGTATTCAGACTGGTAAAACACTATGAAACACATCCAGGCAAAACTCCCATTGAAGTCAATAATTGAATAGTCATTTATCAATACTTGGGTCTGTTTTACTGATAAGATTTAGCAATTATTATGAGCTTTTCTGGGGGCTTATATTTTGAAACTTAATCAGCTATTTCCAGCATTTTAGCATGATTTTACAAGCGTTTAAAACATTTCACTGTTTCCATTAATTATTGTCAAGGAAGCAGTTTGCTTATCTTCTTCTCTTTGATATCTGTGCTTGAACCGTGGCTAGCACAATATGACTCCTATTCTGACTGGGATTTTGGGCACTGCCGTAGAATACATTATTAATAGTAATAATAAAACTTGCTGTGCAGTCAGAAAACTGTAAAATATACAAGACATAATATAAACTTCATATGTAAAGTTTTGCATAGAGCTCATATTTACTTATACATATTCAGCATCAGTTAAGAACACAATCTTGTGATAAGAAAAGGAGTACTTGTGGCACCTTAGAGACTAACAAATTTATTAGAGCATAAGCTTTCATGAGCTACAGCTCACTTCATCGGATGCATGCAGTGGAAAATATAGTGGGAAGATTTTATATACACAGAGAACATGAAACAATGGGTGTTACCATACACACTGTAACAAGAGTGACCAGGAAAGGTGAACTCTTACCAACAGGAGAGTGCGGGGGAGGGACCTTTTGTAGTGATAATCAAGGTGGGCCATTTCTAGCAGTTTACAAGGGTGAAATAAACAAAGGGAAATAGTTTTACTTTGTGTAATGACACATCCACCCCCAGTCTTTATTCAAGCCTAAGTTAATTGTGTCCAGTTTGCAAATTAATTCCAATTCAGCAGTCTCTCGTTGGAGTCTGTTTTTGAAGTTTTTTTGTTGAAGAATTGCCACTTTTAGGTCTGTAATCGAGTGGCCAAAGAGATTGAAGTGTTTTCCAACAGGTTTTTGAATGTTATAATTCTTGACGTCTGATTTGTGTCAATTTATTCTTTTATGTAGAGATTGTCCAGTTTGGCCAGTGTACATGGCAGAGGGGCATTGCTGGCAGATGATGACATATATCACATTGATAGATGCGCAGGTGAACGAGCTTCTGATAGTGTGGCTGATGCGATTAGGCCCTATGATGGTGTCCCTGCCCCCCTCCCGCCCCCCAACACACACACTCCTGCTGGTAATAGCTCACCTTTCCTGGTCACTCTTGTTACAGTATGTATGGTAACACCCATTGTTTCATGTTCTCTGTATATAAAATCTCCCCACTATATTTTCCACTGCATGCATCCGATGAAGTGAGCTGTAGCTCACGAAAGCTTATGCTCTAATAAATTTGTTAGTCTCTAAGGTGCCACAAGTACTCCTTTTCTTTTTACGGATACAGACTAACACGGCTGCTACTCTGAATCTTGTGATGAATACCTATTCAAGTTCTCTTATTTTTCCTTTCGCAAACAAAAATCTATTTTTTCTTTCAATACTAATTCTTTACACTTCCACTCTGCTGGGAACAGGGTTATGTCAGATTTATGGCAAGTCTCTGAATGTACAGCGCAATCTGAAAAAGTAATTGAGTAGTTTATTGATGACATTTCACTTTTCCTATGTATTATGACAGATTAAATTTCTGTACAAACAATTGCTGTATATAACTGTTTCATCCAAAACTGAACTTGTCACTGGCTTTTTCTTGGAATAAACAGAAAATACAACCATTGTTTTTAGTGAATATTCCAGAAAATGGCTTCTCTTAGCCATTCTTTTATACATCTTCAAATTGCCAGCTTTAAGTTAACGGAGTATAGTATTTAATAATTTCCATAACAATGGATAATAAACTACAACATGATAAATAACAATTGAAATGTATATTAGTCTGATTTTTAAAATAATTTTGCTTTTTCTAATTTCTCAAACTCTTGCTTCCCTCAAAAGCAGAGTAGGAGAGTATGCAAATAGCATACATTTCCTTATACGTGTGTTTTGACACATTTTTAGAATTGTTGGTCAGCGTATTACTGTTTTCTTTGTTTAAAGTGACATTGACAACTCAAAACTGGCTAATTTCACCAAAATGAAATAAAAGTATTTTTGTTAAGTTGAGCTGCCCCCTGAATACCTCTTACATTAAAAGAAAACCATACAAACCACAAACCCTTAGCCAGGAGCTCTGATTGAATGTGTTTTTTCCTTTGTTGCTATATAAAAGACCCAAATGAACAACTGGAAATTGATTGACTGTACAGTGGAAACAATGAAACTATGAATATACAAAAGTGCTATCAAATGCACAAAGTGAACAAATTAGAAAAGAAATAGAGAAAATATATTTATCTCTAATTTATTTCAGTTTACTTATTCTAGTTGTTACTTGTAAGTAAAAATATTAATATGGAAATAGGATTTTAAAAGTTGACTGTGTCCTTTTAAAAGAAACTTTACTAATAAGAGTACAAATGTGAAAGTTATTCATGCTTTATTAAATTTTAATGTAATGTTGCTTACAACTATGAGACCTATAAAGGAATATATCAGTTTAAAGATTGATCTATTAGTCACAAACCTCACTGGATTTCTCCTATTAAGGTTCAGCTAATTAAACAAACTCGTATTTATTATTGTATTTTGACAAAATAATACATAATTTGTCTCTGTTTTATCAAAATATATTTATATTATTTAGTTATTGTTCATGAACATTAATCTACAATCTTATTCAATTATCCTTAGATGATTACCTGGGTGCTGATCATAATACTGATTTCTTTCTCCCCAAATAGTTATTTATTCCAGTAGAAGAGCTAATTTTGCAAGACTAATTCAATTTGGTTGCTGTCCATAACCTATAGGTTAATAAAGACAAGAAGATGTCTGGGGAGAGAATTAGTATCTGAGATGGAAGCACCTGCACTAAAGACTAAAGCCAGAGTGGCTACTAGATTACTAATAAAAAAAAAGGAGTACCTGTGGCACCTTAGAGACTAACAAATTTATTTGAGCATAAGCTTTCATGAGCTACAGCTCACTTCATCGGATGTGCATCCAATGAAGTGAGCTGTAGCTCACGAAAGCTTATGCTCAAATAAATTTGTTAGTCTCTAAGGTGCCACAAGTACTCCTTTTCTTTTTGCTGATACAGACTAACACGGCTGCTACTCTGAAACCTAGATGTTCTCTCCGACATATAAAATGCAGTGGGTTTTAATATTTTCTGTCTTTGTTCTTTCAACAGCATTTCCATTATGTTCACTGCCTTTGTATGTATAACCTCATTATTGTTTTTGAAGCTGTTTGATTTCGTTTCAGAAAGATCAGCTTTGATTTTATTTCCATTTTGTAGGTCTCCCTTAAACCGTGTTCTAAGTTTGACCTTTGACAGAGTGACTGCAGCTGAAAAATATGGTATCACAGTTATTTATAAAACTCTTCTGGATCCTAATGTTGATCTGCTGCCTGGATGTGACAAGTATATTAACTTCTGCTTTTTCAAAGTTCTCTGAAACCCTAAACCCAAGATTACAGAGAAAGAAAGGGAGACATATAGAGGACGATTAAAATGTTGAAAAGCTAGTCTGCAAATCTTCCTATAAATGTGACAATTTCTAGCATTATTTCCGTGCACAGTACAACACATCAGTACTTCATCATCAGCTCTTAATGAGGTTTCAATAGTTGTAAAAAAATAAATTTATTATACCTCATCCTTCAAATTTTACAAGATGTGACTAAAATAAGTAGGAGGCTGTTATCCATGTTTTTTTCTGCAACAGTTTAACTGGTAATTTCAATAAAGAAGTATTGAGTCTAGTGGCGGATTAGCCACTGGGCCAACGGGCCATGGGGCTCCGGAAAAATGTGCGCCCCCGGCTGGAACACTGGGGCCGGTGGAGCGGAACAAGCCCCCGTGCCCCGACCCCACTCTCCAGCTGGAGTGCCAGGCAAGTGGGGAAAGCCACCGCACCCTGACCCCATTCCCCGGCTGGAGTGATGGGCAGGCAGGTGGAGCGGGGCAAGCTCCAACTCCCCGACCCTGCTCTCCTCACTCCCAGGCAGGTGGGCATGGCAAGCCCCTACCCCAACCCCATTTCCCCGGAGGAGTGTTGGGGCAGTGGATGGGGAACAGGGGGGAGGGGGACTGCAGGCAGAAGAGGTGGGGAGGTGCCGCCACTTGCTCTGGCCCAGGGGTCCCACAAAACCCTAATCCACCCCTGGTTGAGTCACTAATATATTTTAGTTCCAGTACTCTTATTGAAATATAAATATAAATAAAAGACTTTGCATTTACGTTTGCTAAAATGCATTTTAAAACATTTACCTATTAAACATTTCATTTTAACATGTTAAAATGCTGAAAATAAAAGTAGTCAGCTAAATAGCTGCTTGTGCATTTTTCAATACTTTATGTAAATTTCATATTCTGGGCCTCGTTACTGGAAACAGTTATGCACATGAGTAAATAACATTAAGCATGTGAGTAGTCCGATTCAATTTAAAGAGGTTACTCACCTGATCAAGGCTACTCAAGTGCATAAATGTCTGCAAAATCAGAGCCTATATTTCCACCATTACATGTGCATATCAATTTAAAAATTTTAATTAGGACTAACTGTCACAATCAAAAATGCACTTCACTCTGCTGATTCTGCAGCCTGCCTTCCAATCCCTACTCCATAACATTAGCAGCCTATCAAATTAGTTCCTCTTTTATTCTCTGTTGGTACTGCCCACCTTTCTGCCTACTGCAGAATTGTTAAGGTCCACCAAAGTACTGATGCCTCTCTCTGAGAGGCTCTAGCTACAGCTTCCATTTCGCTGTAGCCTCCAGATCCTGCTGTCCCTTATACACCCACTGTTGCTTGGATGAGATAGGAGGGACAGGAAAATAGGGAGTCTTGCACCACATGAGAAACTTTTATATGTGGGATGTCTAAAGTGTATGACTACATAAGCATAAACATTTATACAATCATGTAGACTTAAAATGTGTAGATCAGAGCTAATTTTATTTCTGATTTTATATCAGTATGGGGTAACATCTCCTTTTCATATAACAAAGGGACAACCTAAAAATGAAAATGTGCACAGTTTTGTTGTCCTGTTAATTTACTTCCCATTACACAAAAATTGTGTTTTTTTACAAATATTGGGTGAAATCTGGGTCCCACTGAAGTCAATAGCAAAACTCCCAATGATCAGGACAACCAAGGATTCCCCTTCAGGCAAAGAGCCCGCAAAGTTGGGTCGGTATCACCCTCACTGCCCCCACTCTGCAGCTCACTGTGTAGGGCAGGTGTTAGAAATGTGACTAGGAGATAGAATGTGGTTGGATTGTTGCTGTACTCCAGTGATTCCTGGGTTTTGAAATGGCCATTACTCCTGCCATCATTAAGAGCAATCTTGGAACTGCTTTAAGTTGCAGTAGGGGTCAAATTAGTCCATGAATGGCCTCTGATCAGGAGAGAGCAAAAGTAGTATAAAACCATCTTTTCTCTACCCCTTTGGGTTCCTTGCACCAAGTACAATTTGGTTGGACCACACAACTGGGACCAAAGTGTCAAAATTTTGTCCATTGGATTTTAGGTTTAACTTTGATTTAAGACTCTGTATAATTTATAATATTTAAATTAGCACACCTTCTACTAAGCATTGCTTGTACTTTTTTACTGGTTGTAAGTATTAATTATATGCTAACACACATTTAACATATCTGAAAATATGTAATTTTTATTTTAAATATAGAAGCTGTAGTAGTAGTCTTAAAATAAAAAGTCCCAATAAAGAATCTTTTAATGACTTTGTTTATTCTCAGTTGGGAAACTTGTACAGAATTTCCAGACAACTTCCAGTGCACAAACCACCAGACACTTCAAAACTTGGAAAAGGTGGACATGGATAGCCATTTTATACAATACAAGGTTAGCATATTCTTTTGTGTTAGCACAAAATTGTTACATAGATTAAGTATGACTTTTTATATACCTGACCTTCACTTCCTATTTTGTGCAAGTTAACATTCTGAATGTTCCAATTCTATTGATGTAACAAGTCTCCCATAAATGCAAACACTCCAAAGGTTAACATATTTACATCCTTGCTTTTTACAGTAGATTTCTAAATGAAAGAAAATCCAAATTATTAGTCTAATATAAAGAAAAGGAATACTTGTGGCACCTTAGAGACTAACAAATTTATTTGAGCATAAGCTTAAGTGAGCTGTAGCTCATGAAAGCTTATTCTCAGATAAATTTGTTAGTCTCTAAGGTGCCACAAGTATTCCTTTTCTTTTTGCGAATACAGACTAACACGGCTGCTACTCTGAAACTAGTCTAGTATAGTAAGTATTATTTGGTGCTTATATTTTGGTGGTGTTTGTATAAATTTCGAGTTCAGAATTTCATTTTGATACTGTAATTTTTGTTTGCATTTAAAGTACTGTGATACAGAAGGAATAAGCATATAAGCCTCACTTATCAAATCAAGTATATCTGGTAACTGAAAAAGTTGACCCAGGTCCTAATCTAATATATTCATATAAAACTTCTTGTCTTGCCTCAGTAAAGTCATCTTGATTGTTCAAATCATTTAAATTAAGCCAGTTACTGTGACTACTTTAAGTTTATTTCGAAAAGTGAATAGAGTACAACTTTAAAGCTGTCATGCACCTTTTTACATTGAGTCAGTCAAAGATTCTTCACACAGATTCTTCACAAACGAAGAGGCAGCTTAGTCCAGAGGGGAAGGAAGTGGCCTGGGACTTAGAAGACATGCATTCTATTCTTTACTGAACCACTGACTGGCTGTGTGATCATGGGAAAGTCACTTTACTTCCCTGAGCCTGTTTCCTCTTCCACATGTTGTCTTTCTTGTCTATTTAAAATGTAAACTCCTTAGAGCAGGGATTGTCTCTCACTTTATTTAGACAGTGCCAAGCACAGCATTGTGATACAAATAATAATATTGAGACAAACCTTGTTCCTGACCCTCAATGGCAAATAAAGTTCAATTGACAGCAGAACTGCACCAGTTCTGCTGCAATGGGGGAACACAGACATGATGCCAGGAGAGGCATTTAGGGGAGCAGTCTGCACCGATCTGTATTCTGCAGGGCTGCTTCTGTGACAATGCAAAGCGTTGTTTTCTGTGGAGTGGGGCAACAGCATAGTTTACTGTGTTTAAACTATGGTTATCTAAAGCACCATTTTTATGTTACCTGATATTGTTTATATATTAGCATGATGTATTGATTGTGCTTCTAGTGTCTGGTATAAACAGGTTCCAAAGTGACCTTGAGATGCATAAATCTATAGATCAGCAATAGGGTAAAAGATAAAACATCTGAATACTACTAATAACTACCTACAATAAAATATGAGAAACAAACCTTAGGAGAAAGAGAATGGGATAGTTAATATAAGCTTAAAAACTACAACTGTACTAACCTATTGAGGCTTATCCATTTTGAAACAGGGTGAGAGCATTCAACAATTACACATCTGGGGGTGAACAGTGTATTGTGAATGATAATTTGATATTCTCAAGAGAGACTCCTTTAAAGCTAAATTCAGGGCAGAGATGCTGGATATCTACAGTATTGTGTATTTGCGAACCTTGGAGCTCAATGAGGTGCAGAAGACACTAAGAAGATTACACAGTAAAAAGGAAAAGGCTCAGATGTTCTGGATACATACATTTAAAAATTGACTTCAGATATAGATATTATTGCTCAACCCCTAGCTGTTACTTGTCAATAGAAGATTAAAAATAAAATATTTCCCACTGAGTAGAATTTATGACATACAATCCCAATGCGTACATCTGGGGCTACAGATAACCCTGACAATTACAACCTGTTGCTCTTTTGTCACCGGTGAGGAAGATTGGCCTGTACATCAGCAAGGTGGGATAGATGGCCATCAGCAGATGTCATCCTTGGGCACTTTGTCAGGTCAGGTTATTTGTCCATTCACACTGCTTTTGTGGAATTCATCATATTGTACTTTTAACAAAGGAAGTCTTGGAGAAACTATAATTTTGGACCTCACATACACTTCTATATGCTTGACCTTTTACTAAATATGAAGAGCAATTTAAACTTTAGTGCACAAGTTCCTGAATTGTTTCCACTCATATTTGTGACATAATGGTAAAATTTCAAGGTGCTGTATAGGGCTTTAAGTCCTCAGTTCCCACTAATGTTAAAGGAAGTTGTATATTCTACTCAGTCAATCAACGTTTGATAAAATTCACCCTGTGCAGAGATCCAGCTCGTGGCCTAAGTACCACCTGAGTCCTGCTTTAACTGTTTAATACTTTTAATACAATTATTTTGTCAAATTCAAGTCCTCTAAATATGTCACACGAAGGCTGTCAATATTAAAAAAGAGTACTAAGAAAAAAGTCACATTGCACTGCTACATGTTGTTTCACCGGCAAGTAAGTCATTGCTACCACCATTTGACAATATTCCCACTTGAAGTTTCTGTATCTTGTTTTAAAGAAGATATGAAATCCAAGCATAGCTATCCAAGCAACTCTCCTTTCAGGAACTAAACTATTCATATTCAGGAAATATGAAATAATGCATCATCTTCCAAACCATTCATCCAAATCTGTCGTCACTACTTTTATTTTGGTACTCATTCAAAAAAAGTTACAGCAGGTTCATATTCAGAATATATATATATATATATATATATATATATATATATATATATTCTGAATATTAAGCTATTTGTGTTTGTTAAAGATTATTAATCTTATTATATTATCCATATATAATATAGTGTTCAACAATAATACAGTTTAGCCAGAAAAGAAATACTGTGATGCCTAAATGCCTACTGATAGAAACTCTGATCAATGATTCAGAAATCTTCTCTGGCATGATGTAGTAATCCTGGCCAAGTCCAAAAAGATATGAACCCCCATCATCCCTTATATTTGAGAAAACCTTTGCACTACTTGTATAACTGTCTCTCTGTCAGAAATAGAAATGAGTGTCACAAATTAAATTTCAGCTTAAAAAGAAGATGGATGAGCATGATAGATGACCTATTCTTTAATGGGATTCTAAAATATTTAACAGTGTGGTGAAGAGGAGGGATTTTCAGAAGCACCCAAGTGGATGTCAGTTTGTGCTCAGAACTCACTTCAGGTGCTTTTAAAAATCTCACCTTGAATTCGGCATCTAGTATAAATTCTAAAAATCTTCAGATAATGGTAACTCACTAATATTACATATTAGCTGTTTTGAGGTTATTCTTTTTATTCTGTGATATGAAGTAGCACTATATTAATAACTCAAATTAATCTTTAAGCTATCATTCTCTGACGCGCTACAATATTAAATTCCAATGCATTTGTACATCCACCAAGAGATTCTACTTTTTATCAAAGTCAAGTAATTTTGAATTAAAAGAATTGGTCGTATAGCCCATTAAAGACAGCAGCAATGTGACTTTAGATAATGTTTTTTAAAAAATTGATGCTGACCAATCATCTTCTTGGACATTCTCTATTGCAATGCCTGGAAAAAAATTCACATGGAGGAAGATAAAATAAGAGAACTTTTTCTCTTGCCACTTTTCCCTATAGTAGTTGCAGAAAGCACTGATGCCAGTGGCCTGTTTCTCCTCTCATTTGCACCAGTTATATACTAGTGTAGTTCTACTGATTTCATTGGAATTACTCTTGAATTACACTGATATAAGTGAGAGGAGAACCACATATTTATCAATCTCTTTCTCTTACTTGGTCATTAGTCATTTCTTGAAAGACAATTTTACAAAAGGAAAAAAAGTAATAAAGTAATATTTCCTTTAAGTTTAACACAGTCAGCTTGGACTCTGGTTAGAAAGCTGATGTAACTGGGCAGAGGAGAATCACCCTACTGCAGGGGATAACCTTCAGTGGCATAGAACTTCCCTGCTGTTGTCATTAGGGGTGTAGCTAGAGGAGAGGCAAGACTACAGCGCTGAGAAATAGCAACAACGTCTCCTCT
The DNA here is from genome assembly GCF_965152275.1 of Natator depressus. Classification (NCBI taxonomy): domain Eukaryota; kingdom Metazoa; phylum Chordata; order Testudines; family Cheloniidae; genus Natator; species Natator depressus. The sequence continues at coordinate 41,937,854 of NC_134239.1, forward strand.
ACCAAAAGGCCTCTAGAGGGCCAGCCCTCTCCAGGAAGCCAAAAAGGTGTGGCCAGAATGGTTAAACAATGCATGGATTCAGTACATCCTCTGAGCAGCCTCTACCAGTAAGGCTCCTCTAATGCCCTGTCCATAGTTAAATCTGTTACCATTACTGCTGGCAGGAAACAGGGTTGAGGATAGCTAATATTCTCACCTGTCCTTCTCAGGGTGACTCCTCCACAAGGCCCAAGCTCTCAAAGAGATGTGTAATTTGCACCTCCTTACATTGCTTTCAGTCAATTAATCTGCCCTTGTAACTTCAGTGCTATCACTCCCTTAGAGAATTCCTCCTCAATATAAAAATGCATCATTCACAATGTGCTGAAATACCTACAGTCAGCTCACTTAAATGCATATTTATAGTGCTGTGTAAATCAGTGGCTCTCAAAATTTCCAGATTACTGTGTCCCTTTCAGGAATCTGATTTGTCGTGCATACCCCAAGTTTCACCTTACTTAAAAACTACTTGCTTACAAAATCAGACATAAAAGTACAAGTGTCACAGCACACTATTACTGAAAAATGGCTTACTTTCACATTTATACCATATAATTATAAATCAATTGAAATATAAATATTGTACTTACATTTCAGTGTATAGAATATAGAGCAGTATAAACAAACCATTGTCTGCATGAAATTTTAGTTTGTTCTGACTTCACTAGTGGCTTTTATGTAGCCTGTTGTAAAACTAGGCAAATAACTAGATGAGTTGATGTAACCCCTGGAAGACCTCTGCGTACCCTCAGGGGTACGTGTACCACTGGTTGAGAACCACTAGCTGTAAATAATAACAGTAAAGTAACAAGTTCCTTTTTACAGACCAAGTCTCAGCTAATGTTAGTAAATGAATTTTTTCAGATGTTGTTCTCTATGATAACTTGGCTTTGCTTGAACAATTTCCAATATTATTGTTTATGGCTACACCATATGCTTTATCCCTTTGCCTTTTTTCTGAAAGGAAAAATTTTAAAGTAATAATTTTATTGGAGGGTGGAATGGATGTATTGCTTGCTTCTATTTGTGGGCTTATGTTTAATAGTATGTGTCATAGAAACAAGGTACTGTGTGGTATGTGATAGTACAGCTTAGCGTATCACAGCACATCCTATTAATATAATTTTTCAAGGCAATTTCTAATGCTTTTTTGAGCACACTAACTCACTCAAGTCACATCTCTCCAGTTCACTGTCGTCATGGGCTGCTAGTCTGAAGCAAAACTATCAAATATAATAAAGAAGGTGAAATCTCAAATAAGAAAGTTAATGGCCAGTGTTGCTTCTATGGGGTGCCATTGCCCCAAGCTCTGCAGGTTTTTAACATGATCTGAGGCTGGTGAGAGGAACATGCTGTTGCTTCTTTATCTAGTGTCACTTGGGTACTGTCCAGCTTTATTATCTCCTGATGAACAGCATGGTGTTAGTCCTGGGTGCCAGCCTGTGATGAATACAAAGGGCCAGTTCTTCCTCACTGCTGCACCATTAAACCAAATGTTAAAAGATTAAAACCTGTGGTAGTGATAACAAGAATATAGGGGCTTGCAGCAGGTGTTATACAAAGAGGCACACAGCATAATGATACTTGTGTCTAATTCCAACCCAACCAATCTTCCACCCAGTTGTGGTGAAACCTCTGATATCTGATAGCAATTTATAATAGTGAGGTTGAGTAAGAGTGCTGTCTTAAGCCTGGAACCTTTGGAGGAGGATTAGTAGAATATTCGTTGTCATTGTTCAATAACTGTGGGGATTCCCTTGTAAGATCTGCCTGCTGCTGGCTAACGGGTAATATGAAATCAAATATTTCTGTGCCAAATGTGTTTATGTTCTGCTTTTGCTGCTTTGCCAGCCTCAACAATATGCTCCACCCCATTTGCTTTCAGAAGGGAGTGGATTAGAAGTAAGTCAACAACACATTTTTCCCACATCACTATTCTTATCTAATATCTCATTTCAGGCTGGGATTTTTATTTCCCCCCCCTTCTTTTTGGGTGCTTAGATTGGGTTCTGAACATCCTTTCTGATTAGGCTTTTCTGTTCATTTGCAATTCAGAAGCCCCACCAACAGCAGCTGATGCATGTGGGCACAAGCTCGTGGCAGATAGTTTCATTACTACATCTCTATGGTTTAAAAATGGTTCTGCTGGAGACTCTGTACTTGAAATCAAAGAAGCAATTTATTTCCAGTGAAACTTTAATCACCTCACCAAGTACATAGGGCCAATATCATCTGCAATAGCTACATTGTCCTTATTTGAATTACTGTTGACCCACTGAATTTTATCCTAATCACAAGAAATACTGATCATTGTATTTCAGACTTGTTAGAAGTGTATAGCACTTCCAATACAGAAATCCTAGGTTAAATCTCCATTATATTAATCTGTATTTCTTCATTAATGCTGTCTCGTTGTGGTTATACAAAATATTTGGGTCATAAATTTCATGGAAGCAGTCATTGAAAAGTGAGTGTTTTGACTTATACATCAGTAGTCCTTATATTACAGATGAAACACTGCTAATTTACACACAGTCTCATTTAAAATAAGTATAATTCCATCCAGGTGGGATTCTAAGGGTGAACAATGAGTCTATTCATTTCCTTTCACTTCCTCTTAACAATAGGAAGCAGAACATTGTTTTTTGTTACTATAGCCTTGTCTTAGAAGCTTATAAAGATATTGAATAATGTGGTTCATTCAAAAGCTTTTCTTTCCTCAAACATATTAACAAGGGTCATATTGCAAGTGTTAAGACATGATGGACCTCCAGTGTTTATTGGAAGCATGATGTGCCTCTACAGAGAGCATTCTTTGAGGACAAAGGGATCTTGTCAGTCACTGGGTATAGAGACTTCTAAGATTTCATTTCAAGTAATAGATTGTGCCCAATCGTATTCACTTATGTTCTGCTTCTGCTGCTTTGCCAGTGCAGCTTACAATTTATTCTGGCAAAGATATACATTTTTGATCTCCTAAAAGCGTACTAAGTGTATTTTATTTATATGGGATTTTTTTATATTGTCAAAAATATATATATAGCCAAAAATAATGGAAGATCTTATCACCTTTTTATCAGCATCTTCATTTCTTATAAATATTCAGGGCCAGATCTTCAGCTGCATTAGCTTCAGGGGAGTTATACTGATTTACACCATCTGAGGATCTGGTCCTCAGTTGTTAATCAGAATAAAAACCTATTTTGATGCTATCATGCTCCTTTCCTGTCAGGGTGAAGGGCCTGTTTTGATGGTCTTTCATCAAAGACTAATGGAACCTGTAAGGATTCAAAGGCTCTGAGGAAGAATGCTGTCTTGTGACGGACTGCTCTGCTGATCTGTGGGAGACATTATAATGATCTGTTATCCTTACCTATTTATATAGTGACTCCTAAACACCTGCTTCCTTGCATTCATCCTTGGAAATCACTAAGTGAGCTACAGCTGCTGAAGTGGGAGGAATTCAGGGTGGGGACCTTGTGTTTGTATAGCACAATAGGCCTCAGATCTTCACTGGGGTTTCAGTGTCCTACTGTAGTATTAGTTATTATTGAATATTTATATGCATATAATATGTCCAGAGGGTTTCTATGTTTCCATAGGATACTCAAAATTCTGAGCAACAGAACTGTTTTGAGTTGGAAACAATCTACTGGACTGAGACTATTTGCGTTTCATCGCAGCATCTGACACTGTGAAGTTTTTTCAAATCATTTTGCAGATAAGATTGTGGAGATCTGGACTGAGCTGTCTGTCTGTGTGGTAATAGAGTCAATTTTCAGGGGGAGCAATACAATTTTCTCTACCTCATTTGCAGCTGATCAATACTCACTTAAGTTCTGAAGGTGCTGGGGAACTGAATATAGTATGACCTGTATGTTACATGTCTCTTCAGGATGGCGAGAAAAGATTTAATGGGGCCAAGGATCTGGCCCTTGTTTTTCTCATATACAGATTTATACCTCCATCATTCACTAATAATTTCTAGTGAAAACATCAAGTAGTGTTTGTGTTAGCTCGTGTATCCCAAACCTATTGAAGAGAAATCATAGGACATTCAAATTTTGTTGCAGAATGGTCTTATATCTATAACTAATGGGACTTGTGTGTATAAATCTTTGTGCCTTGATGGGATAAAACTCCATTAATAAAGTGAGAGCTTCTTTCAGATTATTATCTCCATATTCAAGTACTTAGAAAATTATTAGTTGATTGGCAGGGGCAATTCTCACTACTAGAGTAGGAACATGTAACTTCAAAGTTATAATGATTAAATTACTATATACCAGATTTTTAAGTATTCTTATAGTTTTTATTTTAATTACATTAAAATTAGTTGTAATTGGGTAGTACAATATTAAGTACATTAGTTGATTCAATCTACAGCATAGCTAAAATAATGTATCTATTTCACTGTAACTGTTCTTCTAATGTGAGGTTTTAACATACAGGTCACATAATCAATACTGTAGGACCATTTTCTGTCTGTCACTGTAGATGTACTGGAAGAAGTATGTTGCACTGCATTTAGACCCAGTGCAGGTTAGTTACCTTTCAGAGCAAGGGGGAGACTAGGATGAAGGTCTGCTCTTAGGGGAATGCAACAGTGCTTGGTGTCTTGTTTGGGATTCATGGCCAAGACGCACTCAGCCCTTAAATTGATGAAACCATAATATGTTGTAATCCAATTTATTTATTATTAGCATCATACACAAATATTTCTTCATGTATACTTACATCTGTTGGCCAAATCATCTTACTCAGAACCTGTACAGTACAAAATACCGTGTCTGCTGTAGAATGCTAAGATTGTATAGTACATTAGCAGGCATTTTGTAGTATTTGCTGAACTTTGCTAGTAGTATTAATTTAAAATACCAATTACAGTAATCCTTTTGTTTTTTTTAATATATTTAGGCTGATCCCCAGATAGTTTTTCATGTCTCTGTTGCCATGGATAAAAGGAGGAAGGCACTTCCCAGAAGAAAGGACTATCGGGATCTAAGTGTCCCATCAACACTGTGGCCTCTGGCTAACATGTGGCTGATCACAAAGGTATTGTATTGATCAGATAGGATATCAATTTTAGTGGCAATAAATGAAATTCACTGGCATAAAAGGGAAGAATAATTATAAGAGGCATCACAATTAGTCTTTGCACTCTGCAGTGTTTTGGGCTACTTCAGGGGTTTCTATTTCGTGGGCTAATAATAACATCATTATGGCAGCTTTTTCTTGATAACTTTGGTCAGACTCTATTATATTAAAGTTAGATTTTTTAAAATTCAAAATATGAATTCTCCCCTTGGGGTGAATCTTGTCCCCACCTCCCCAAGCCTACTTGGGGTTCCGCTGCATTGGGGGTTTGGGAAGGAATAGAAAGCTGGGAATCTGCACAGGGGCACATATCTTCCATGTGACATGGAGCCTGGCTGTGCAGGGTCTCTTTATACCCTACAACAGGGAAGGCGGCCACTGGAGCTTTGGCTACATGGATAGTTTCATCACCCTCAGTTTAGACTATGGAATTAATTTTACATGGAGTCAAGGGTCAGTTCCTTATAGGAGCTATAACTCATGCAACACACAGGCAACCCACTTTTTAAAAAAAAGATAAAGGATGGTATTAATGTTTTCTGCTGTTCCTTTTTTGCTAGTGGACGAAATTAGAATCCTGATACTAATCTAGAGAGCACTTAATGGATCAAGTGCTGTTTTTTGTTTTTTTCAAAGACCACTTGTTCTTCCACAACCTACCAAAACAGCTGTGCTCAGCAGTTAAGATGCAGCTGGTGAAGTACAGAATAAGACTTCTAGGTGCCAGCAACAAAGCATGCTCACTGGTCAGAGCCCAGCTGTAAAACACTGTTTCGGAGGAGACTGGAGTGAAAACAAGCTGATAGTATTTAGATCAAAATGCAGGGACTACCTTTCTGCTGAAACCTTTAAAAATAATGATATCTTTCTTGTGGCCACCATTTGATAGAGAAGACAAAAAGGATAGGCTGAAAGTAAGGATAAAAGGAAAGAGGTGGAGGGCGGGAGGGAGGCTCCAGATAAACCAATGCAAAATTTGGCCCTAATTTGCTGTGTGAAGTTGCTGTATTTTGGAGAAAGGAGACATACTGATACTAGCCATTATCTTCTGTGTTTTACTTTATGCTTTCAGTTCTGGATTAATATCAAGCAAACTGTATTTGTTACATTATGTAATGCGTTGGAAAAGAAAGTAACCTTAAGTCTTGTAAACTTCTTTCTTGTACTATACATTGGTGATGGAAATTGGACAAGCTATTATGGTAGTCTGGTATTTGTCTTAGCTCATGAAGACAACATTTTTAAACTTCATTCCTATCTTGTTGCTTCTCAGGAAGTGAATTATTACCAATGTATTTGAATAATTCATGTTATAGTACAAAAAAACAACTACAGTAGAACCTCAGAGTTATGAACACCAGAGTTCTGAACTGACCAGTCAACCACACTCCTCATTTGGAGCCAGAAGTACACAGTCAGGCAGCAGAAGAGACACCTCCCGCCCCAAAAAAGCAGGCACAGTTCATAGAATCATAGAATATCAGGATTGGAAGGGACCTCAGGAGGTCATCTAGTCCAACCCCGTGCTCAAAGCAGGACCAATCCCCAACTAAATCATCCCAGTCAGGGCTTTGTCAAGCAGTTCAGTACTGTGTTAAACATAAACTACTAAAAAAAAGGGAAAACAGCATTTTTCTTCTGCGTAGTAAAGTTTCAAAGGTATATTATGTCAATGTTCAGTTGTAAACTTTTGAAAGAACAACCATAATGTTTTGTTCAGGTACGAATATTTCAGAGTAACGAACAACCTCCATTCCCAAGATGTTCATAACACTGAGGTTGTACTGTAAATTAGTAAGTACAATTAGAAAATAACACTGTGAACTTCTCATAGTTCACATAAAAGTACTAAAAAATCAGCGTATACAACATGTTCAGCATATTGGACACTATTTTTTTCTCATTGCATGGCAGATTTAGTCACACAACTCACATTAATTTTTAGGTTTCAGAGTAGCAGCCATGTTAGTCTGTATTCGCGAAAAGAAAAGGAGTACTTGTGGCACCTTAGAGACTAACAAATTTATTTGAGCATAAGCTTTTGTGAGCTACAGCATCCGATGAAGTGAGCTGTTAGTCTCTCAGGTGCCACAAGTACTCCTTTTATTAATTTTTAGGCTACTTCTATACTAGACACTATTGGCAGCAGCATATGGGGGTATGTGTAGGTACACAGCTCAGTGAAAAACCTGCAGCATCCACACTGCAATGTGTAGCTATGTGTGTTAGAGAAAGGCTCTGGCAGAGTGGAGACAGTGGAGAAGAGCTTCAGCAGCTGCCCACTGCTGGAGCCTTTCACTGTAGCAAGGAAAGGCTATGGCAGGGAAAGACAGCGAGGAAAGTCTGAGCTTCCCCCTTGCCTTTCTGCACTGCCGGAATCTTTCCTTGTGGTGGGGAAGGGATTCAGCAGCAGAGGGCTGGCAGAGCCTTTCTTTGCTGCCTCCTCCCTTCCAGAGCCTTTCCTGCTGCGGGGGTCTTTCCCTGCAGAGGGGAAAGGCTCCAGCAGTGGCATACTACATAGCTAAAATAGCAGTGTAGACAACGAGGCATGGCTTGGAGGAGTAGAGTGTGTGTAGGGTATGTACTCACATATATAACCACACCCTTCAAGCATGTTCTTTACTCACCTAAGCTGTGCCTCACTGGCTCCTTTAAGGTATGTCTACACTGCATGCTGCTTTTGGCGGCATGTAGAGTACATTTCCACATAGCCCTCTACAAGGTGTAAATAGTACTGTAGCTGGTGAAGAGAAGAAGGGGCTGTTAGTGCTGCTGCTGCGCCCCACTCCCCCCATAACCTTGAACCAGGTGGTTAGGACACTCAGCTGGGATGTGCGAGACCCAGATTAGAATCCCCGCTCTGAAACAGACCTAAAACTGACTTTTTTCACTTCACCAGAAATTCTGAAACATTTCAAGTTTGGTTTGAACTGAACCAATTTTTATTCTTTAAATTTTTTTCAAAACTGCCACCAGACTGAAAAATCAATTATACCTCTGTTTTCTCAGCTACCAGCAGAGGGAGCATGCTAAGGACAAGAAGAGGCATGCCCAGAGTGGACTGTGCTTTGGCTATACTTGGTTGATGGGCAGCTTTAGGGGTTTGTTGAGCCCTACACAAGAACAGGAACTAAATCACGGAAAACTGGACCCTGCTGTTTTTTCACTTTTGAATGTGTGTTCTCTCATCCTTGCTGAAAAACACAGCACTAATATGGGGCCAAACTGTTTGCTAATCTTTGCAAAATTGAACTATAGGAGAGCTGAGAGCTTCCATTGCCCAACTGTATTTCAGCCAATACACTATTTCCAAACTTTAAAGAGTTTATAAATTCACTAAATTTTATGTATTTGTCATATTAAGAGTCATGCAGTTGCAGTTGTCCCAAAAATTACAGAATTATTTTAAAGAATAGAGACTAAAACCAAAATTTTATTGGCTAATATTATCAGTTTTGTAATGTGCTTGATTTGTACCATATTACATACCAGAAATTATTGCAGCCTTGCACAGATCCCATTCACATGCCAGAGGGCCTATTGTAGTTCTGAATTATGGTAGCCAATTTTGTTTGGATGTATTCCTGGAGATTTCATCTCATGATATAATCTTTAATGAAAGATCAATCTTTAATTCCTGGGGACTCCAGGACAATCCTGGAGGGTTGGCAACCCTATTCTGAATACTAATTGCTTCCCTCAGATCATTTTGTTGTGGAACTTCACCTCTGGATGAATGTAACCAGTCACAGAATGCCAAACCAGGCCTATCGAGTTCAAGTCAAATGATCTGCAACAAGACAGCCATTACACACTTGTCAAGCAGAAGCATATTGCTAACACTGTGGGAAATTGTACGCTACTTGTACTGTACTTATTTTCCTAAAAGGCATAGCTATAGTGTAAGTGGCACATCACTCAGGGGAGGGGGCACATCCATTTAACTGTTTCAGCCTGGAATAGCACCATATAAACAGGATTCTTTGGGTGTCTGTTTCTGAGAGGAGATCTAGAATGAGGTTAAAAGCAAATATCTCATTCTATAACCGTTTAAATTTTTATATGAGATATGTGCGTATGTCTATATATCAGGGTGGCCAAACTTACTGACCCTCCGAGCCCATACAACAATCTTCAGAAGTTCAAGAGCCAGGACATGCCTACCATGGCTCAGGGCTTCATCCCTGTGGGTGTCTTGGGACTTCAGCCCCATGGGACGCACCTGCCGGGGCTCAGGGCTTCAGCCCTGTTGGAGGCACCTCCCAGGGCTCAGGGCTTCAGCCCCATGGGAGGCATCTGCTGGGGCTCAGGGCTTCCGCCCTGCAGGGAGGAGGGATCTCGGGGCTTCAGCCCACGTCTGCTGAAGCCCTAAGCCTCGGCAGGCACGCTCCACAGGGTTGAAGCCCTGAGAACCCCTCCCTGATAGGCAGAAGAAGTCCTTAGCCCCACCACCCCACTGCAGGGCAGAAGCCCCAAGCTGCCCCCACCCCGTATGATAGGTAGAGAAAGGGGAGGCCACTTTAACTGTAAAAGAGGCGCATGCGACTCGCAAGCCGTGGTTTGGGCACCCCTGAGATAAATTATATCGCTCATTTATCTATATCTACATCTAACTAATAAATATGGCTTGTGAGAAGTGATTCAGGTTTTATTTTTCATTGCTTCACTTAAAGTAGTAAAATTTCCTGATTCATCCATTTAACATTAAGCATCCAAGGCCCCACTTCTGCAATGAGCTCTATATCAACACATCCCTGTGCCCAATTGGGGTCCCATTGAAGTCAGTAGGCAAGATAAAAGTCCAAATATGTAATTATTGTTCACACTTGCTCCAGTGGACTTTGGAACAATGATCCAAAGCAAGTTTGAGACATATGGAAGTAAGAGAGATTGCTCTTTAATAAACAATTTCAGATAATTAATTGACAGGCTTTTGAAATTATCTTAGCTGATTTTTTTCCCTTTGTTTTTATGTGGTATGAAAGAAACAAGTGCTGAAGTCCTCTGATTTTTTTTTCATTGGGCAGGATAAAATGAACACATTTGAATAGACTCTTTGTTACTTTATGAGCGTTTTTTCATAAATTCCCTCATAAATGCAATATCTTACATTTATTATATCATACCTAGATATGTGACATGCAATAAAGTGTCTCAGCCCATTATTCAACTATCTGATCTGCTTTGTAATATTTGATGTCAGCGTCTGGTTGTTTTGCATTATAAGAGTACTAATTTGGGGGAGTTTGTGTGATTTAAATGCTTTCTTTGCCCTCCTGCAAGTCAGAAATGTGTCTTGTTTGTCTCTCCTAATTTTGCAAGTCTCGGATCCATAATGTTGACTAAACCCTTTTGGTATTCTCCTTCTCTCATAACTGTTTTTTTGAGCTATAAAAAGCAAAATCTATACATGCAGCATGTAATTCTCAAAGATACTTGAACCCCAAAGGTTCAGAGGTTTAATGAAGATATTCATGGAAATGTTTGAATCCTTTTTTGAATCTGACCCAAATTCCTTCTGTCTGGAAATCTCAAGAAACAGCCTTTCTTGTGAGATGTCTAGTGTTTCCTGGCTTGTCAGAAGTCCTGCCATTTCAGCTTGGTGCCCTAGATGACACCACAAAATGCAGTGGCCTGTGAAATTCCAAATAAACTAAGTTACCCAAACTTTATCAAACCTTGCAACACACTTCAGTTTAAGTTTTGGATGAACATTTACTTCTGTGCTCAATTTAGCTGAACCATCCACAGTAACTTCTTGTTATGACATTTTATTATGTGGGTATAAAGGTTAATTATTGTGCATCTACCTATGACTATTATGGATTAGACAAATCACTAAAACATTTAGTTTGTTTTAAAAAAACTTCTTTGTACAGCAAGTGCCATTGAAAAGTAAATATTTATCAATAGCTATTAACCTATAGAATCTTTTATCCTGCAGTTATGTTATGTCCTGTGTGACGGGTTTGGTCACAGAAACTCCCTCAAGACTGTCACTAGATGTGCTGGGATACCACTGAGAACAACCCCCCCTGCCAGAGATGGCTTCCCTCTCCTCCCATCTTGCTGAGCTAGACACACCAGTTGGCTACAGCACAGACCAAGAGGTTGGGCCACGCCCCTTGCAGTTAACAGAAACTAAGATTCACTTAGCCCAGGGGCTTCTCAGTTAACAGAGACTTTCCCAGCATCCAGTATTCAGTCTTTCTGGAAGCCTAAACCCCAAATGAATCTGTTTTACTCTGTATAAAGCTTATACAGGGTAAACTCATAAATTGTCCACCCTCTATAACACCGATAGAAAGGTATGCACAGCTGCTTGCTCCCCCAGGTATTAATTACTAACTCTGGGTTAATTAATAAAATTGATTTTATTAAGTATAAAAAGTAGGATTTAAGTGGTTTCAAGTAATAACAGACAGAACAAAGTAAGTTACCAAGCAAAATAAAACAAAACACGCAAGTCTAAGCCTAATACAGTAGGAAACTTAACACAGATAAATCTCACCTTCAGAGATGTTCCAATAAGCTTCTTTCACAGACTAGACTCTTTCCTAGTCTGAGCCCAATCCTTTTCAGACCAATGTTGTGGTTTATGGCCTGGGTCCAGCAATCACTCATACCCCCCGTAGTTACAGTCCTTTGTTCCAGTTTCTTTCAGGCATCTCTTTGGGGTGGAGAGGCCATCTCTGTAGCCAGCTGAAGACAAAATGGAGAGGTTTCCAGGGCTTTTTATATTCTCTCTCTTGTGGGTGGAAACCCCTTTGTTCTTCTGTGAAAAATCACAGCATCAAGATGGAGTTTGTAGCCACCTGGGCAAGTCACATGTCCATGAATGATTCAGCTTTTTGCAGGCCAATGCCATTGTTTACATGTTAGTTTGAACATTCCCACGAAAGTTCAGATGTGGATTGGCATCTCCCAAAGTCCATTTTCAGTTAAGTGTTTCTTGATTGGGCATTTACTCAGAATAGTACTTTCTCAAGAAGCTGACCAAATGCTTCACTGATGCTACTTAGAATCAAACACATTGAGATACAAGAACATAGCCAATATTCATAACTTCAAATACAAAAATGATACACACATACAGACAGCATAATCATAACTAGCAAATCACAACCTTTCCATAGACACCCTTCTTAACCTCCTTTGTACAAGATTTGGTGCAACTGTAGGACCTTGGTTGCAACAATGATCTATATACAGTCACAGTTCATGTCAATAATATCACATCCTCTATACAGGGAAATACTGCAGTATCTCAGGTACCATGATGCAATAACCATTGATAGATGCTGGTATGGCAACTACTAGCTTTAAGTACTCTCTTAGCCTGTAGCATCCCAGGAGTCACTGAAATATTTAAGGTAAATAATACCTATTTTTTTAATATTTATGTACCCTAGACATAAAAAAGTCAGCTTTTCAAAATTCTATTTGCCTGTTAATCTGGAGTGCATAACTCCCACCCCCACCACCCCCATCATCATCACCAACATAATCCTGGTAAAGGGTGGGTGAGTAGATTTTGCAGCCGATCGGATAAATTTTCATGACAGTTTTCCAAGACTGATAAAAATTATGTCAGGTGATGATTTACACTTTAAACTGTCCTTATAAACATTTTCTTAGTGATAGGTGTGTACCAATAATGGAGAGGAATTATTTATGGTTGTACAAGAGGATATAACGAGAAATAATCGAATGAAAATCAGTGAATGTCAGGACAAATTCTTGACTGTGATATCCATGAGGCTGTGGAATAGGCACCCAAAAGAAGTTGTGAGACATGCTCCCCCCTTGACCATCATTGTTTAGGGCTTTTTAAGGAACACAGGACAAAGTGTTAGCAAATATTCTTTGGGGGGTCAATCCTGCTTTGGCAGGGTGCTAAGCTACTTCATCCAGTAAGTTTTTTCCTATTTTCTATTCTATCTCCCTTGTCCTATTTTTCACAATTGATAATATATTAAAATATTGCAAAAAAATGTTTGGGAAAATCTTGTTAAAATACCTGTTATCATTTTAAATGCTATTTAAAGAAATGTCATAAACTATTGTTATATGTTTCACTTCTAACAAAGCTTTCAGTCATCTGCTTTGGGAGTAAGTGTGGACATTAGAACAACAACAAAAACAGTTCAAACTAGTCTTTAAAAATGTTTAACCAGCACTGTTTCAGACTTGGAGTAAAACTTTAAATTGACTCAAAGACTATAGATTTGTTGCAATCTTTGCAGTTCACTGAACTTTTTTTCTGTGCATACATATTTCAAGTAAACTCTGTAGTTATAAGGATAGCAAGTGACACGTTATGGACCCTAAATCGTTGCACTGTGAAATATGCACAGAAAAAGGACAAATGAAGATATCAAGGGTCTGTTCTATTTTGCACTGAACTGTAAAATGCCACCCTTGTTGTACAGAAGATCACTGGTTCTGAGCAGGGATCATTGACTGCTAAGTTGTGGGTAGTGTTTCACTTTCTGCAACTGTTAATATCCTGGGTTATCCAGGCATAATGACCTCTCCATTTGTGACACATTGTTGAATTTTCTGGTTCTTTTAACTTATTCAAACCCTTTTTTCTCCATTCATTGGAAGGCTGGAATGATTCTGAGTCGAGCTATGGTACAGAGCTGCCTAGCTATTGGTCATCCAATTAGAGTTGAGACGGATGATGACACATCTCTGGAAGGATATAAGTTAACAGTACAGAAAAGGTACTGATAATATGTTGCTTGTGCCATATGTAGAATTATATGGGTAATTTGAATGTTATTGGGAAGTGCTGCTGTACTGTTTTATTTCAATGTTCCCGAATCATATATGTTGTTCAATGTATTATTATAGCTGACCTTTCATCTTCAAATTCCTACTGGAGTCAGAATTTCAATTATAACTGGTCATCTAATTATTAGTCATATCTATCTCTCTTTTAAAGATTTTAAATAATCATAAAGGTGTGGACAGTTTAAGAATGTAGCTTATTTGAAATATAGAAGCTAAAAATGGAGTTGAAGCTACAATATAGTGTTTGCTTTTCCCAGTCTGAATGCGCTCTGATTTCTGCTAATCCTGCAATTTTATTGGGGCAGATCCTGCAGTCAGTGGAGCTATGACAATTTACGCCAGCTGAGTTCTGTTAGTTGAGCACTGGAATATTGTCCTTCTCCCCTTCTCCTTCCCCACCAAACACAAAAAAGTAAAGTTACTTGTTGTGTTATATGCTAACAGTAACTCTTTCTTATCTTGGCCATCACCATCAGACTTTCTTTTCTTCAGGATCACATAATCTACATGATTTTTCACTTTGTCCCTTATAACTATAAACCTGATTCAAAGTTCTTTGAAATCAATGGAAAAACATACAACAATGGAAGATATCGAATTTTGCTATCTGAAATGGAAACTCCACAACATGAAGAAAAAGGAAGCAAAACTTAACAGTGACATCTACTTCCTTAGCAAATGCAGGAAACAAAACATCATCCCAGAGGTCTCGCGATCTATAACCTTCTGATCACTAAATGCAACTCCAAATATGCTGAACAGCTCTGCAGACGGATGTCAGAAACATACTATCATGAAAAAACATTCAGTTTAGACTGAATATGTAAGGTTGGGATCACTTAGAGCAGTATAAGCAAAAGGCAAAACTACTTGCAACAGGATTTGTATTTTTATTTTTTTGCTATTCATTACAAACTCTCCCAGGGACTTGTTTGCAATTTTTTTTGCTTAAAAATGAACTCCTTTCTAAGATATAAAATGCATGTGCCATTCCAGTGTTCTTACTACTAGATAATCCATCGTGGAAGCCACAAGAATGGTTTTGTCAGGTATAGATTCAAATTCTCATTCAAGAACTCCATAGTATGCACAGTAGTGTATACAACTTATGTTTTGGTGTTGGGCATTCACAACAAAAGCTTCTTTGCTTTATCCCCTTTTGACCTCCAGTTTTTGTGTGTGTTCTTCATTTTACATACCAGATGTTTTACAAGCTGTATATTAGCATTATTAATTACATGCTCAGGCATGGTTTAAAGAACTCATTGTATCCACAGACTTCCACACTGGAAAACATCAACAGGTACATACAAATGACAAAGGAACCACCTCAGTAACATGGTACAGTTCTAAAAATTCTTACTGAAGAAGTAGCCCTGATTTATATGAGTATTCCCATTGAAGTCTATTTGTGTGCATAAGGACTACATGTGATTTAGCAAGCTGGCCTCAATTCTGAAAATTAAATATTATGAAATATGGAATCTGACTTAGGTACACTGGGTAACATTCACGTTTATTAACAAATAAACATTTCCAATATTGTTTTAGCAAGCCTACCCTAGAAAGAAAGATCAAGGCAAAGTTTTTTAGTAGATTATATCTGTTAACCTGATCAGCATGGGAGATCTTTTATTAATATTGTATATTCCCAATGGCATAGTTCTCAGGGTCACTATTCCTTTTATGCCTATACTTCCCAGCAAAGGAACAATTGCATAGGATAGGGTGCATGTTTTACTAGACCATTGGGCATATTGATTTTTATATTCATGGATATGTAGATCAAATTGAAATAACCTAAAGGGGGCTGATGTGATGCCCCAGGAGATTTACAGATGTCAAGTTTCCTAGTAACTTTGGGTATGTTTCTACTCTGGGTGCACTCCCTGCAGAAAAATAGCACAGTGTGTCATTGAGATCTGTCACTCGCTGACACTTAGGGGAAAAAACTCCTCTACCTACACTAGGTCATTCCCAAGACATGTCCCATATGAATAAGATTGTGCACTGAACCTAGTTTTGATTTATTTACATTTAAAGTAAATGTTACACAAGTCAGACACACATGATCTTTTGCCTGCTGATATATCCTTAAGCAAATGTCCAGGTATTGGAATGATAAGATGTCTTTTTTTTCTTCTATAGGACACTACCTCAGAAATGAATTTTTGTAAACACCCTGAAACTAAAGGGCAGGAGCAACCTTTATTTAAAGATCTGATAAAATTGCACTGATTTAAGGAACTTCTTGTTTTGAAGTGTTTATATTGTTTAATATTGAAATATCGTTAACTGATTTAAAAATCATAAGATAATATTAAGATTGAGAAAGATATGAAATCTAGGAAACTAAACCTTAAGGTCCATCCTCCTTCTTCAGCTTGTGCTATTTTGAAGCCCTTTGCCCCAGAAATAAGGCATCATGAGTTAAAATCCCGGTGTCAAGTTAGAATTTGGGATTTCTCAGTTAGTATCACAACTTGAACACGAAGAATTTTTTAAAATCTGATTCCTTATATGGTGTGGTCAAAAGAAATGCTGATGGATTATCTAAAACACAATAAGAAAACAGAAAAGGAAATAGGTTTTCAGTATCACTGGCATGTTTAATTTCTTCTTTTCAGAATAGCTTTTTGGTTTTTTAAAATATGTATCATGACTCATCAGGCAAAAGTGAAAAATGCATCTTTTATTTGGGAAATCTCACTCTGGAAACTAAAAGTGTACATGCCATTTGTGTGTTAATTTGTTTTTTATTATTTAGTAAGAACTAAGCAGGTTAACTCTTTGATTATACCTTTCCATTACAGAGACGAAAGCAGCATTTATCAACACTGGGGTTTTGGAAATGATGGTTCTATCTATTGTAAGGTGCGTGCTTCGTAAGTATGTTTGAAGGAAGCCGGGGGGGGGGGGGGGGGTTAATTGGTTTACTCTCCTTTTCATACTTTCACATGAAACCTATTAATCTAGGAAAGTTATGTGCATGTGGTGAAGAAAGCACCATCCTGCATTAATAATTTCAATATTTTTGTTTTAAGTTGTCTCCATGTTAACATTAGAACGTTCTATAAAAATATTTTTTCAGTTATTGGTGTCTCTTTTAAATTTGCTTTTATCCTTTGATTTTTAATGCTTTCCTTCATCATTATTTTACACACATCTATTATGATTTATAACTAGTTTTATATAAATAAAAATGCAACATTATTCTTCATTTAATTGATATGAGAGAATTCACTGGCCAGAAATCGGTATTTGTAAGGAAGGCTAAAGCTAAAAGCAATATAAGGTGCTACTGCCATCTGAAATGAGAGGCATGCTTCGTTGCTTTTATATTCATTTGTTAAGAGAGGCTTAAACACATATGGGGCTGGAACTTGAGCCCCTTAAGCCCAAGTCTTGCGCTGCCACTGACTAACAGAGTTTTTAATGTAAACATTCAAAGAGCTTTAAATTTAGTGATTTTGTACATGGAACAAAACATAGAGACAGCTTCAGCAAACAATGGGATATTCTTTTGTTAAAAAGAGGTGTAGGAAGGCCTCTCCACATTTTGATTGGGAAAGAAGGGAATGCCTATTTATGGTATTTGTGTATTGTGGGGAATATTTAAAGGACAGTTCTCAAGTTAAGTGATTGTGAGGCAATTGTTTTAGTCAAACTCTGAGTCAACGACCACACAGCACCTTTAAACAGTGCGGGTGGGAGTCGGGGCATTGTTTGGCTTGCCAGGGAAGAGAGAATAGTACTTTACAGCCAGGAGTGGGAATGAGGCTCAGAAGCTGCTGCAAAAGGGGGCGTGGGTCAGTGTGGTGATGCTGACGCTGAGTCTCCTCCTCAGGGACCAGAAGGGCGGGGGAGGTCAAATGGGGCAAGCCCAGTGGGAGAAGCCCCTTTTCCGAGGACCAGGCAGAGCAGCACCCACCCTACCTCCCCTTGAGGCAGCAAAATGCCAGGTTTGCTCAGGACCTGCTGTGGCTGTTGTGCTAGCTGCTCCTTTCTAGGGGCTGGGAAGGAATTTTCCCCTCACCACCAGATTGGTCAAGGTGGAGAGGGGTGGGGTTTTTGTTTTTTTGCTTTCCCCACAGCAGGTTCAGGGAGGGCTTCGTTATGGTGAGTAGGGAAGGGAGTTAGGCTATGATGTCACAACTCATTATATAAGTGTGGGGGCGGCTGCCCAGTGCAGGGACTCCATAGAGAAGGGCTGCAACGACTGGATAAGTGGCTTGGTAAAGGTCTTAAAACACCTTAAAAGAAGTGGTTGTTAAAAGAGCAGAATGGAAGTCCGGAGGGAGGCGGGGGAGGGAGGTATTCAGGTCTCCTATGACCGGCACAGCAGGGAGCCAACCCCCTTTCTTATAGCCCACCGTAACCCTTATTCAAGGGGGAAATAGTAAGGTCTCAGCAAAGGGACTCGCCTTGCCTCAGCCTCCCTGCATCAATCGGTGTCTCCTCTGAGAGACCCCTTTCCTGCCTGCATTCAAGCCTCTCCCTGGGGAGGGCAAGAGTTGGCCAAGCAGGGAAAGTCTGACTTTTGTTTCTGAATTTGCAGATGTGCCATTGAGCTGTGGAAGGCCTTGGGTGAAGGTCTCAGCAACGGGTTGGCCGGGGGCCCTGGGTGGAAAAAGAGGGGGCTAGCAGAAGCGCCCAGGTAGTTAGTGAATGATCATGGAGTTACCTGCACTGTCCACTTTTATCTGCTGGATAGTCCCAGACACCTAATAATAAAGTTGTTACCTGATTAAAACCATATCAGGTGTCTCCTGTCCCTCTTTCGATATAGCCAGACAAAGCCCACTTCTTAAAAAATAAAATCAACCAACAAACTAAAACCTGAAGATGATGACATTAAAAATACCAACCCACTTACACTTGTGATTGTCCTTTTTGTAAATACAATGGGCTGCTGGCTGTTGTGCTTACTCTCTAACAGGTAAAGGAAACACCACTCTTCAAATACATTACTGGTGAAATAGGAATATATTTCTCTGAGTATATTTGCTGTCAAGAAGTTCCTTTTTAGTGACCGCAGTCACATCAAGTCTCTGAATGACAGTGTTAATGTGGGCAACATGAGTGCAATGGCCTTTAGTGTATAGTGTTGACAAAGAGACTCTTTTTATTTTGTATGGGTGAAGATGAATGTCCTCACACTGCAGCTTAAATGAATGAATTCTGATATATTTTAGGTCAGTTCATATGTGTGGGCATTAGGGATCCATGGACAGTAGTATTTGGCTAACATTCACTCTCTTCTCCCCTCCTTGCCCTTCCAACTCAAATAATGGGCTGTATACCACTAGTGGCTTAGGTGGGGTGATGTCCAGTGCCTTTTGCAAAGATTAATTGAACTGTACTTTACCAGGACCTAAAAAGTTTCAGTGGCTCTTGAATGTGCCGTGAATCTTCTGAAAATGTGCACTGAAATGTTGGGAACATGTACAGTGTTAAAATCTGCTAACTTACAGAAAATAATAGAATACTCAGTCCAGCAGGAAATCAATAGCAGGCCTGTCACTAGCATTGTCTGCCTGGGACCAGCCTTCCATTTTCCTCCCACTCAGATGGACATTCTATCGGAATGATTAGATACTACTGTTCACACAACCCTGATGGACTGACAGAATGGAGAGACAGTAGAAGTGTTCTCTCTTTCTTTACCTGCTGAGTACAGCACTTCATCCTTTTTCATTATGCATAGTGATTTTTCGTCTGCTGGCTTTTTAAAACCCTTTGTGTACTCTCTATATAATATTGACTTCCAAAATTTCTACTACTTAACTGCTGACAACAGAACATTTCTGTTCAATTCTGGCCTGTGCTTGACTCACTGAGAAGTGGGTGCTAACAATTAGTAGTTCTAATCCCCAAATGGTGTATTTTTCTGTATATTTCCTAGCACATTCACTTTACCTGCAGTGTCATGTTTTAAGTTGCAGCATGTGTCAGCCAACAAGAACTGACACAGTAAAATGGCATAAGACAATGTAATGGTATGTGACACATTCATATTGAAAGGGAAACCACTTTCTTTGGAATTAATATCTGCTATTCACTGATTAATTATATTTGTAAATAATTTACAATCTATTATTTATACTGCTTAAATATAATTGTCTTCTGTACTATGTAAACTTTTATAGGCAATACTATAAAATGATCAAATGCTGTAGTATAAAGTGCTTATTCCTAATCTGACACTGATATCTCTTTCCAGTCTCTTGACAATATCATTGCTGTAAAGTACAGTACAAGTTAACCTCTCAAACACCTTAGTGTTATGCATTGAGGATAAATTAACTTTTTGGGTTTCTTCTCTAAATATTATCTTCAAAACTGTAATTGTTGCCCTTAGTCGCAATGGGCCAATTTCTATACTCTTCACTCTGATTTAAATCAATAGAAACTTTACCTGAAAAATAACTTCAAGTTTGATCTCCTTATAAACAAGGGTAGAAATCAGATTTCAACTACTTCTAGAAATCAATAAATGCTAACTGTGCTCTTTAATAGCCATACTTTGTTATGGATTGTGCATTTATGCCTGTCACTGGCATCATCATGAATATTGTGCACTTACAGCAAATTTAATCCTAAAAGTGAAACACATTAAAGCCTATGGGTAACATTTTCAAAAGTGCCTAAGTACCATTTTCAAAAGTGATTTAGACATGTGGGAGTCAATGGGACTTAGGCTCCTAACTCACTTAAGCACTTTTGAAATTTTTATGGGAGATCTAGTGTAGTATATCAGATCTGAGTTAACGACAGTGATAAACTGTGAATAAACAAGTGAGTGTGCTGCATCAAATTCTAGATACACAACTAGCGAGACTCAATATTATTGACAGCAGAAAAAAATCTAATCTGTTCCTCAGAAAATGAAAGCCACTTATTGTATTGCTTTTTGTGTTTGAGAAGTTTACTTCAAAATACAGTGAGTTCAGAAGAAAAAAATCCTCACAGATGAAGAAAGGTTGATTGTAAACTAACTGAAAAGCAAGACACTACAACTAAGGCACAAAATATTGAACTTTATCATTAGATGCATCTACTAAAATTGGTCATATTATCAACAGCTATTGTAATGTTAACATTATCAAGTGATCTCAGAATATGTGGAACAAAAAAGTTCTCTCAGATCTGCAGGGCAGCCCTTATGTTCTGTTTTCCATCTGGGCTCCGAAATTTCATTAATATCCATGGGTAATCTACAGAATTGGCGTTGCAGAATATTGTTTAGAAAGAGTGCTAAAATACAATAGCAATAGGTGCTTTATAAATGAAATAGATAGATTAGATGGACTGGACTCAAGAGCTACCCAGTGGAATGTTTACCCTTGTGTTTATGAAATACACTAATAACAGCAATCACTATCATCTAGTGTGTGTTTAGCAGACGATGCCCACAGAACTATTAATGAGAAGGAGTGTATTTTTTTTAAAAAAAAAATTTCATATTTGCAGTTTCGAAGTATAGTACTTAACTAGTGTTTGAATATTTTTCCATGAAAAAATAGTAAAAGTGATCATAAAGCTGTAAAGTACATTTGTGGCTGTCAAAGATCCACCGGAAATGCTATGCCTCTAACCTTTACAAAGTGTCTCTGGGAGGCTACATCATTAAAGCTAAACCCTAGGCCTCCACTTTTTACGAAGGGCTCCGCGGCTCGACTGCCATGAGACTGGATCATTGTCTTCCGTGCTGCTATTTTTCACCATGGCGCCTTCAGCTGGTCCAAAAGAGTATAACCCTCCAGTTGGGAACTTACCCCTCTTGAGAGCTATGCAACCAGCACATGTTTTGCAATGACATAGGACAGCCTTTTCAAAACAAGCCGTCTTTCGTTAATCAACTGACATTCAGTGTGTATGGTCCTCAGATTAGAATAAAAAGCAGAATTTATAGATGTGTCCATATCGGCAGTGTTGCCTACCTCTTTGGCCCAAAGCATCCAGGATTCCATCTCTCCCACTGCACTGGGCAACAGCGTTCTTACAGTTTTCCCACACCTTTGTCATCTACTGCTTTCACATGTTCTGCCTCCAATGGCTGGTAGTCATTAAAAGTTAATGTCTGGCTGTTGGTCTTCCATTGAATTTCCAAGGTAATACCATTCATGTTGACAGTGCTTGCTAGTTCATTCATATCAACCAAGACTTGTCTATTGTGATCAACGTCCATCTCTTATTCCCCTGTCCCAGAGGATAAATTGATTCCATCAGTTCTAATAGGTCATAATACAAAAGTGAGTGGGTAAACTGAGCCATGCATATTTTTCATAAAAATACGTAATTTCCCCACATTCTCCATAATGACTGTAAGCAAGAAATACTTTCATTTAGGCATAATCCAGCCTCCTTCACCATGGCCACCTATGACCCTTTGAAAGCTACTTAGGTTGAAGTAGCTTCTGAGGAGTGACAATGCAATCACTTCGCAGCCTGGGCTAAGGAAATGAGGCTGATGATGTTACCCTGATGGAAGATATGGTGATTTTGATGTTGGTTAAGTGGCTGAGAATGCAGAGGTCCCTTCCTGCTCAAAGGAAATAGGGTGTTATTGCTAGGATATGATAATTTCACCTGGAACATCTTCATAGAATCTCAGGGTTGGAAGGTACCTCAGGAGGTCATCTAATCCAACCCCCTGCTCAAAGCAGGACCAATCCCCAATTTTTATCCCAGATCCCTAAATGGCTCCCTCAAGGATTGAACTCACAACCCTGGCTTTAGCAGGCCAATGCTCAAACCACTGAGCTATCCCTCCCCCTCTATGGTCTTAGCTAACTTGATAGGCTAGCAAGGTCAATAGTTGGCAACTGAATTTTATTGTTGGTTAAAAAATAAAATGTAGTCATTTCACGACTCAGAGCTTTTTTTCCCATCTGAGATGGTAAAACATGTTTGGGTTCATGCCTTTTTGAGAAGTGGCATTCTGCTAATATCTTATACTTCAGAGGCTAGCTAAATATCATGCTCATATTTAATTACATATAATTACTTAAAGATAGGGATACAATATTCGTTTTAACAGAGAGTAATAAGAAAAACTTTATTCCATTTATGTGGGTGTTTCAGTCTTAAAAACTGTCAGTTCATATTCTTAAATTACTCCTTAGTCTTTACATAGTGTATTTTCACTGTGGTACATCTGTAAAAGTCATTATGTAAACTGAATTAGGAAAACTTCATGAAATACAAAGTTATTTATATGCAGTAACTTTTGTGACATTGCCTATATCAACCACTCTTCCCACAATTCCTGGTGTGTAGTTTGTTGTAATTCTGCTGATATACCCTAATGTTACTGTTTGTCACTCTTCTGCCTTTGTCCTTTCCTACAGGCTTACCCTGAGTTTGTCCTGACCTACCTAGAGGAGCTAAATGTAAGAGAGGAGGTGACCCAGATGGAACACCAGATCCACCATGGGGCCTGGTCTACAGCTCATCAGGAGATAGAGAGCAGCTCAGCAGAAGAGGTCACTGTACCAAGCCAGAGGCAGGTCAGAGACAGTCTTTTCAAAAATACATTTTTAAAAGAGAGACGTTAACCTCTGCCATCTGTATTTGTTTAAATAAATAAACTTATTTGCTTTTGTTAATTTAAAAATGTGAGACAAATACATTTACTATGGGCAAGATTTTAATGAATGCAACTTTTTTTTGTTCCAAACCTTGTACAGTTTGAGCCTCGTTTATTTTATTGAGTGACAATTTGTTGAAATTGCACATTCTGTATATCTGAAAGAAGTTATAAAAAAAAATCACTGCTTCCTTAGATTTCTGTTTCTTGATAAATCTTGACATAGTTATTTGGATTTCAACATTTTCTGTTGATCAACTGAAAAAGTACTTACTTGAAAAAGTAGCTACATGCTGTTTTAATTAACAATATATAAATTGCATGATTGTATTTCATTTTTTAGGTTCTGCAAAAAAATGTCAACAATCCCAATCAGAAACAACTTTCAGGTCCTTTGGACGCCCATTTAATGCCTGCAGGTCCCCTAAGGGAGACTATGCAGCTGACAGTCGCACTGGTGAGGAAACTAGAAGAGAAACATCCTAAGGCCTCAGCTCAAAGGTAAGCCACTGACAGAACTGATATTTATTGTTCAATGACATTAGATGTTTTCCTTCAGTTTCATGTAAGATTGATTTCCTGGATATTATTGAAATATCTCAGAAGCCCTCTGGCTTGTAAGCAAACATGGATTTTTGACCAAAATTAATGAAAAGGGGTGACATTTATGTGCATAAAGATTGATGTGTACACCCAGTTTGATAGTAATTGAGGAATTTACTTTTAAATCCTATCCATAAACCTCACAGAACTCAAAGTAATATGACTTCTATTGACGTTATGTGACATGGTTTGTGCCACTAGACTTTTAGGGTTACATAATAAATGTTTCATTATAAACCGGAAATTCAGGCTGAGCTGCAGCATGGCAAAGCACGTTGGGTCCATAACCTAAGATTATATTTTGGTTAAAGCTATATCTAAAAAGTAATCTTTTTAGTAATTTGAAATTACAGAGGGAAAGTATAGTAGCAGCTTCAAGCTTCTATAATTAACACAAAAATACTTCCTTTTCTTAAATTTATATTTGATAGATTATCCTCTTTGTGGGCAACCATGTTGAATTATTTTAGAGCAAAATATTAAAAATGATTGGCCTATCATTCAGAAGACGAGTCTAGTAGACATTCATGGTATTTTTTTCAATAAAAATTCAATATTGAATTTTAGCAGTTATTTTTTTTCATATAGTATGTGAACCTTGAAATTATAGTAAGATTTACAGCATCAGATCAATAATATACGTTTAAAAATTACCTTAGTAGTAGAAATTGTCCCAACTAATTAATAATAATAAAATAATGATAATAAAATAATATAATACAAATAACTCCAAATACTGGGATATTCAGATTATTGAAGATACCTTTAAACTTCTTCCTTTCCAGGAAATATTGCACATAGATGAATTGCCATTGGTTAATGCTTTGATTTTATTTCGGGAAAGTGCTGTTTTATAGCCAGTATTTCTGGGAATAATGTACTATATAAGTTCTAATACTACCTAGTAATTATACAGCTCATCAAAGCACTGAAGAGTTTTAGCAAAATCCATGAATAATAATGTTCAGCCAAGCTTTAAAGTTAACAATCGTTAATACTATTGTGTTTAAAAGATAAAATGTAAGAGCTCCAAATCAGCTAATACAGGCTATACTGGCTCTTTCAAAAATATTCTGAAATGCAAAGGTAAGCCTAACATAACATCATTTATTTATTCTACAAATCTTAGAGTATATATTCCTAGGGTCTTAAGTTATTGTGTGATGTTACAGTGTTACCATGTATTATGTTACGTTGCATGTTATGATATGTGCGACATGACCTAAGCACAATGGGAAAAGTTAAGAATAAAGTGTACTAACTACGAATTTACATGCTTTGGGGTATTTTTACAACTTTACTGTAACTAAAATGATCTGGAGGCTAAAGAGCAGCTCTGACAGAACACAGGCTTTGATTCAGAAATGTATCCTTGTAATCAAGATAGCGTGTTCTTAACTTTATGAATCTCCTTAATTCCCATGGGATTTATGCATGCTGGAGTGTCTTATTGAGTTGTGGTCTTTTGTACTAAGAAGTAAAACACATACTAATATCTTTAATTTGTAACAAAATTATTTTATAGTCAATAACATTCTGGACTAAAATGTTTAAGTGGGAACAATACTAGTTGATAAAATGTTTAGGTCACCTTCCTTATCAAACATAGCAAATCCTCTATATTCTCTTCCTCTGCTTTTTTTGGTCCCAATCTGTGATATA
Source organism: Natator depressus (assembly GCF_965152275.1). Taxonomy (NCBI): domain Eukaryota; kingdom Metazoa; phylum Chordata; order Testudines; family Cheloniidae; genus Natator; species Natator depressus. Next base: position 41,963,646 of record NC_134239.1, read on the forward strand.
ATATTGCTGTAGACTATTAAATATCTGCAGCATTCCACCTAGTTATAGTTTGTAAAACATGTTGAGTATCTTTCCAGAAGACAAATGCTGTATAAAATGTAAGATATTTTATTTAATAAATATATATTTTGTGATTGTGAAAGCTGTACTATGCTTGTATAGCAGTAAAATAGCCTATTGAGATCTATTTATGTAATGGGGAGAAGGGAAGCCACACAAATGAATAAAGTATGCATAGAATAGTTTTTTGTAGAAACCTTATCTACATGTCAGGCCTGAAGTTCTTATTTAGGCAAATTTCTGTAGAAGTTTTTCTTTAGGAATGGGCCCAGCAATTTAAGTTAGCACATTCTGGGGTTTGTCACTCCCCTTCATAAACTGTTCAGCTGGTGACCAGCAGGTTTTGGATCCTGCCTATTTAGTGAGCCACCCGGCCCCACCTGAGTTTGGGTTTTGTCAGCTATTGGCTTGACCAAAAGGGATAGCTGTGTGTGACTGCAGGAAATAAAAAACTCTATTATGTTGGTAAATATTTCCTCTTCATAGTTTTGTACTTTAAGGTGAAATTACATTCAGGATGATTGTAGTTCAGAGCTGTTATCACTAAATGATATTTCTCAGGGAGCTGGGAAACAGATTAATTTTCATATGTGTAGATTGCCACAAAGTGGGCAGTGAGTATAGCCTCATATTGACAGAACAACTGTCATTTGGGTGGCTTTAATTGGGGCAGGCAGAGCTCACCCTTAATGTGGGAATCTGCCATGATAATAATGTCATCAGAGAGAAGCATTTGGGGGCATGTTTAGGATTTATAGACACTGTTGTGTAAAATTGACTGGTCCTTTTGTGGTTTACTTTTAAGACAACCTGTAATAAAGTTGTGATCTTTCCCAAGAAAGCTACCATATTATGTCATAACAACAGTATATGTTGGGATAATGCTATAGTAGTGTGTGTTGCACATTATTATATTTAGAAAAACATGACAAGACAGGTGATACTATAAGCCTTGAGTAGGGAAAATGGCAAGATATAAGGCTGAAAGAAAAGTAAATGTCTGACACCCATAGTTTTGGGTGGCATCTCACAATCACTGTACTCTGCAACGTTTTATTGTTTTCATTGAGCTATAAAATAGGTTATACTTACTTGGCTTGGAATTTTCCATGACTAATTAGATTCTAATATTGGGCTCTGAGCTGATATAGCACCTAAGCACATGCATAGTTTTAAAGACATAATTAAGTCCTAATGACATACACTTAAATGCTTTGCTGAATTGGATACTTCATGAATACAAGTTTTTGTTAATATAAAATATTAACTAGTTAACAGTATGCATTACTCCTCATTTTTAATGTTATGTCTGGCACTACAGAATTGAGTTGAAATCTGAACCATAATTTGCTGGAATCAGTTCTAAATCCTGGTAATATATTTAAAAAAATATTTACAATATGCTAAAGGTCATGGAGCAAGTTATAGCACACTCCCAATACTTAATTGTAATGAAAGAATGCTGTACAATTGAAAATCCTGACAAATAATTTTAGATAACTAGTTCTATAATGGTTTCTATGTCCTTTCATATCACTGATATTGCAAAGTATTGAATAAAATAGCCATTGTCAAAAAGAATATTAGCTGTATATTTGAAGCCAAATATTCAGAATTGCTGCCATTCACTTTCTTGTGTGTAAGTTCTTGAAAGGTTATAATGATGAATGATCAGTCCCGCAGTAGAAGTTGAAGTCACTCAGCACACTGAAGGACTGGGTCCAAAATGAACAGTTATTGGGATAATGTTAATGCTTCTTTTGAAGTCAATATAGTGCCATTATGAATCTCACTAAGCAAACCCCTTTTTAAGCAAAATCAGTGAGAGTTTGTGTACTACATATATTGAAATTTGGTATTTCTAGATGTATAGAAAAACAAGTATTATGTCAATATCTAACTGGAATGATCCGTAGTGTAATTGCAGCTGTATTGGCCTCAGGATATTAGAGAGACAAGATGGGTGAGGTAACATCTTTTATTGGACCAACTTTTGTTGGTTAGAGAGCTCGAAAGCATGTCTCTGTCACCAACAGAAGTTGGTCCAATTAAAGATATTACCTCGCCCACCTTGTCTCTTGAATTATCTACAGCAGATTCAGTATATATTATTTTGTGTAATATAAAAATTAAGTATTTTAGTATTTTACTATTTTATGTATCTACATTTCAACTTTAACACATAAGAATTTTAGAATGAAAAAAGTAAAGGCAAAGATTCTCTTTGAATCTTGTCCAGTCTTCAACAGGAGAATTGCAATGGGAGAAGCTATAATTAGTTCCCCATTGGTTCAAAATCTAGTAGGGAATGTCCTCCTCTGAACCAGTGGGGTCAGAGATAGATGTGTTAGCTGACATATAGCATATTAAGCATTTTAGTGTGGGAAATTTCACAAGTAAAATGAGGAGGAGTATTTAAATTAAACAATTTCAGGCTTTTTGTAAGCTCAAAAACATGGTCTACATCAGTAGGTCTCCAATAAACTAGCTCAGAGAATCCCTGATGTCTGTTCATATGGGATACCTGCGAATTGTGTTATGTACATGTTCTTAGGGATTTGATTTAATATCAGGTAATGGGAAACTTAAGTTTGTCAGGTTTGCACTAAGATTAGGACTTTTCTCTAGAAGATGTCAAAATCCAGATAGGAAATTAGGATGGCATCCTCTTTCCTACTGGATTAAGGTTAGGATTCACAGGTTAAAGTAAAAATGGCTCAAAAATGTCCTTATCTTCACACCAAACTGAACAGAAGCCACCACAAAAACCTGACTGCCATCCTCGAATCAGTGTGCTATTACTTGCCCCATGAGATCATGGTAATATGGTCCTGTGATGGAGGGCCCGGTTGGCCCAGTGTGAGGTTGATACACTCCACCACCTAGTTGTCAGGATTCCCTCTTAGATCAGGTAATTGCAGTACAGTGGGCTCCAGACCCCTGGCAGGGCCAAGCAAACAAACAGTCGGTAGCCCCCTGAGTCTCCGGGCTCGGGCCAACAACAACAGTTGGAGTTCTGGCCCTCTGGGTAGGACGGAACAGTGGTCAGCCTGCAGCCCCCGGGCAAGGCTGGGCAAACAATTAGTCTATAGCCCTGAGCCTCCTGGCTATGGCAGGCAGTAGTAGTTGGGGTTCTGGCCATCTGGGTAAGACAGAACAGCAATCAGTGCATAGCCCCTGAGTGGGGCAGGGCAAACAATTAGTCTGTAGCCCCTGAGCCTCTTGGCTGGGGCAGGCAGTTGCAGTTGGGCTTCTGGCTCTCTGGGCAGGGCAGGCCAAACAAACAGTCTATAACCCCTAAACCTCCTGGCTGTGGCAGACAGTAGCAATCGGGCAATCAGCCTCTGGAGCAGGGCAGAGCAGTTATCAGCCTGTGGTCCCTGATCCCCCCAGGCTGGGACCGAGAGCAAACAGCAGCCACTCCTAGTGGTCTCTGGGAAGTGGTATGGGAACACGGCCCCTTCTGTTCCAATGGGTTCTGACCCAGGGCCCTGTGAAGCTGGGGACTTCCCCGCTAAGGATTTAGGCATCGGCTTCTACTACAGCCCCTGGGTCACTTCTTACCATAAGTTGCGTCCCGGGCATCTCTTCGGCTGGCGGAGGCTTGGCGTCCCCATCAGTCTCTGCAGTCAGCGAGTTGCCCGTAACGTAGTCTGAATCCATGGGCTCTGCTGCTTGGAGCATCACCGGCCCCTTTGGAGAAACCTGCAATACACGTCCTTCCTCCTCCGCAGCCAGCCCCGGCTAGGCTGGGCTCTTTCCTTTTATCTGTCTCTTCCACCTGGAGCATGCACAGCAGGGGAAAGGGGATGTGGCCTCCTGGGCCCACAATGATTTGTCTGTCCCCGTTGGCCCAGTGCAGGGTTGGTACATCCTGTCACAGGCCCAAACAGAAAAAAAGAAAGCAGTGGCTTTTATCTCATCATCACTAGCAGATGAAATTCCCCATAGAGGGAGATCAGTTCACTTAAAATCATCATTCCATATTTTTAAAATCTGGAGGTCACATTCTTTCCCTGATACAATAATTCCTTAGTGAGGTTGTGTAACCTTCAGTTGGCATTACAGATGCTATTCTTATCATAATATACCTATATGAAGCCACAATATAGGGGAAAGGAACACAAAGAGTCAGGAAGAATGGATCAGGAGAGAGAGGGAGGCAAGGCAATTTCAGTGAACTTTATGCTTAAATCCTAACCCAGCAAAGCACTTAAGCATGTGAATAGTTCCATTGATATTAAATGGGACTAGTCACATGTTTAAAGTTAATCACATGCTTCAATGTTTTTCTGGACTTGGTCTTACTGAGTCACTCCTCAATCTATAACTACAAAATTGTACATCTAGAACTTAGTCCTGACAGTTTCTGAGCTCTCCAGCAAAGCACTTCAGCACCAGTTTAAAGTTAAGCACATGCTGGAGTGCTTTCTTGGATCTCAGCCAGAGTGCTCAACACTTAGTAGGCTCTTGTCCTAAAAGAGAGAGGTCTGCTCAATCATCCAGCCAGGTTCAGAGATTAGATTTTTTCAAGATTTATTAGCCTAGGAAAAATTACTGAGGAATAGCCCTAAGGCATTATTCTCCCACTCCGATCAATGACACAGCTATGGATTGGTAGAATTGTTTGTAATAGTTAATAAAATATTTGATTCTTCAACAACTGGTAAATTCCAAGTGGTCAAAACATAGATAAGAACCACCATCTATCTCTGTTTTGTAGAATATGTTTACTACATGATGACAGATGAAAAGGTTTTAAGGAGAATGAAATTGAAACATACTAGATATTTTTGTGTGTGTGCGCAATGGACATAAACAAAAAATATTTCCACATGCCATACTTTATAAACAATCCTAAACTATGTTTTTTGCATTTTAAAAATCCTATATTTGTTCATTTTAATCACTCTCCTTTAATTTTATTTGTTAAAAATTCTTGTTTTGCTCTTTTATGGGAAAAACATATTTTCGCTGAAATTCAAGTCAATTATTTATGATTTATATGCCATGTAAATGTTGTAAAGGTTAAAGCTTTGAATTGGTGACAAATTAGCTTTCATTACATGCTTTAGTTGCATCCTGACAAAATTCTGGTCTCTGTATCAGGTAGATATCCAAATTCAATTTTCTGTTCGTCACTCAGATTAAATGTTACAAATCACACTAAACATGGTACAAAGGTACAATAAATGTTGAAGTCTCATGCTCTCCAAGCATTAGGACATATTTGTTTACATTAATATATCAACTTGAGCAGCTTACCTTTATTTAAATTGAATAGGGGTTGTGGAGGGAGGACTATAGCAGCCGACAAAGCATGGTGACCCAGCTTGTCACCCAGTGACCTGTGAGAAGGAAATAATGAACTGTGAGTAGCTGTCATCTTAACTGTTCCTGACAGTTTGGCTATGGGCACATCTGTGCTAGTTGCATGGAAAGGCCTTTGTTGTTTTCCCACTAGTGACTTCGCAGACCGCTGTGGGGTTTGCTAGCTGCCCCGCTCCTACACTTCCCCTCCCTTTTTAGTAGGGAGAGCAGCTGCCACTGACAGGGCTGACATTTCTTTTAATGATTTACTTGGCATTTATTCCATTAAAAAGCAAAAATCAAATAAAAAATATTAGAACTTTTGGTTATTGTGATTTTACTGCATGTTTTCATGTAGGATCTTGCTGCAAATACATCTTTATAACTATGTTTTGCCTTATCTGCATAATCAACTGCTTTATTTGTGTGCTCAGTATTTACTGGCAATCTTCTTCCCTAATACTTTGTCCTATTTAATGATTTTTAAGTCACTAATGAAGCCTTGTTAGTGTTTAACGTTAATATTTTTAGATCATTCAGAGTATCCTTTGACATGTATTTAGAGATAAAATAGGCTCCTGTTCCTGGTTAAAAATTTTGCTGTGACTGTTTTTTGTTTAAGCTAATTCAATCTGACAGGAAACAGCTATTTCTGCTTCTGGACTAACCATAGTATCCCAAGCTTTTTTTGGGAAAACAGTGCCAAAACCAGACAAATCTTAGGTAATTTAGCCTAAAATACTAGCATATTAGCATTTTCAACTAGGAGACTGTTTGAAATACAATACTGCTATTGCTTATTTACAGATAGAGTTCTTAACAGTTGATTTGCAAAAGATAATTGTTACAAAAAAGGTCGTTACTTGCGGAAAAGGAATGATGCTGACACAGTGACTCATAATACGTAAGGTATCCACTTTAACAGAGTATAAATGTTGTTCCTGTTGAATCTGTTTAACATACTTGGAGTGGGTAGTTACAAAATGCATTCCAGGAGCTGAATTTTTAAAAGGCTTTATTAATGCTACAAGTGCAGTATACAGGAGTTGAAATAGTCTCTTCTCACTATTGGTGCTAAATATTTGCATGTTTTGGCATGTTTTGTTGTCTTTTCATGTTCGCTGCCAAATTTTGGTTTCTCCAATTAGTTAATTAATCATCAACAAAGACTTCACCAAGGTTTTAATCAGGCCAATAAGAAAACATAGGTATGGAAAAAGTACTTCTGAGATAATGTAACAATTACAATATCAATATATAATACGTGCACATAGGTTGAAATTCTCTTCACTCATGTAAACCCTCCAGTAATTGGACTTAATGTTGGTCAGATGGTAGGGTGGAGGTGTGGAACTGGGGAAGTAAAATCCACATCCCAACCCAGGGCCAGGGCATAGTGTTACAGCTCAGTCTCCTTGAGGGCTGTTACATCAGCCTGCAGTTTGTTCTAGAATAGTGGCCTCTATCCACTTGTGTGGGGCGTTAGTCATTAGATGTACTACATAATCACAGGTCCCATGGCTCTAGTGCCATCCTCTGTTCTGCCTACACAGAGCTTATGTAGAAACCTATTATGGGGAACAGGGGATGTGCAGGCCCCTTGCACAGCTGCTGTGCAGCAAGACATGCATAGTGCAGAGTGCCTTTTAGGTGCCTTTGAACCCAAGTGTCAGAGAGTCATATAATTTTAGGCCAGAAGGGACCACCAGATTATCTAGTCTGATCTCCTGTATATCACAGGCCACCAACACCACCCAGCACTTGCACACTAAACCCAATACTCAAAATTAGACCAAAGTATTATAGCCAACAGGAGAGGCGATATGTGCCACAGAAATAGAATAGGAGGCACCAAGGTGCACCAGTGCCCAAGGCCCTCACAATGGCAGGGAAATGATTAAGTGAGATATACCCAGACAATCCTGGCAAATGATTTCACTCACCTGCAATAAACACATGCAATTTACACACACACACACGTAATACAGCACTTTTATTATTATTGCGGTAGTTCTTAGGCCCCTACCAAGATTAGCTTCCCAGTGTGCTGGGCACTGTACGTTCACCTAAAGAAGACAGGCATAGAGAGGAGAAGTGACTTTCCCAACTCATATAGTAGGTCAGGGGCAGAGCCAGGAATGAACCTTGGTGTCCTGACTCTCAGTCCAGTGTCCTCTCCACTAGACCACACTGCCCACTAAGTTAATACACTTCTTGAACCAAATCTTTTTTGCTAGAATAGAATAGCCAGGAAATATGTGGACTGTTCACACTCACACACATACCACTCAGCTCAAAAACAGTTTCTGAAGTAAAAGTGAATATATTGACAAGGAACTGAAATGGTATATTATTTTTGCCCTGATGGCAGTTGGGGCTGCTGTGCAGCAAAGAGCTATTTTCAGACATCAGTCTACTACTTCTACCAACAACAAATGCTAATAAAAAGTATAAAAAGACATAAATACTGACTGAAATCATGGAGAGGACTGTTTTATGTACATAAATGTGCATCAAGTAGTAGAACTTTGCTTAGCTTTTGCAAACCATAGTGTTTGATTTATTCCCCATTCAGTATATTTCACTGGGTAAATGGAGTGCTTTCAGTATTTCGTAAAAATATTTGTGAAAAATAGCTCTTTTGCATGCTACAAAGTAGTAGAGAAAGAGGGTAGCCCTACTACTTTTGAAAAGAAGGATATTACTGCTCCTATATGCACTGTTCATGTTTAGTTTTTTTCAAGACATTACTTTTCTTGTGATTTTTAATAACTCCCTATTTTGTTACCATGAGGATTTTAGTAAAATCAAAAAATGTAGGTACCTGCTTCTCTGCTAGGGTTCTAGATTGGGATTTAGTGGCATTCAAATCTCTGCCTAGCTATGTACCTGCAGTGGAGGAGAGCCCATTAGTCCCCTGGCTGACTGAGTTGTCCCTCCTTCTGAGGAAGCTTTAATGTGAGCTGCCAGTCTTCATTGGGGGGCTAGGAGGACAGGGAATGGGGTGGATTTTGTTTGATTGGATGGATTGGATTGCCTTTATGGGTGTCAGAGTTTGGTTACCATGTTTGTGCTGTGGTAGTAATAGGCTTCTAGGCATGTTCTAGTTCTAGCTAATTACAAAATTTGAGTTTGGGAAGGAATTTCTAGAATGTCCAGTAGGTTATGGTGATTTTTTCTTAGCACTTGATTTTGTCATTAGTGGTATATCTCTGTTTCGAGTTTAGTCAGATGGGATTGAGGAATATTTATTGTTTTTGCCACAGTTTGAGTGGCAGGAGTCCTTGGTTGTGATACTTTTTGTTTAACATTTATCTGAAAATGGAGCACAGAGCCAGGAGCTGAGTAGGGACTATTAGGATGAGTGGAAGAACTTTACAATTTGGCCAAATGTAGGAATAAATCTTCTCTCAAGGAATGACTTGCTGATGGATTTTCATTTGGGGACCACATCTTTTTTTTTTTGTTTCAGGGCTCTGTAATGATTTATTCACATCCAGGCCTGAATGGACCTATTATTAAAACAAGAAATGACTGCTTTTGCAAGGTTTTCTGGTATGGTGTTGTTTTGGCTTGTAAATCTATGGCACAAAAGTTCTAGTCAATATTGAAAAAAGTTAAAAATGATGGAGATTTTATTCACCAGCCACATGGAGATAGACTCAAAGAACTCTTATTATCACCCTACTAAGCACTTACTGTCTTGAGGAAACATTGGAGTCAAACAATCCTTATTAACTTTATCCCTGTGTAAAACATTTGATGATTGATAGCTTACTTCTAAAGTTAAATTCTCAAAGAAGGTGACAGCAGCCAAACTTTTTACAGCAACTATGATGGTGCGCCAATCAGGCTGGCTTCAGTCGAGGGATGTAAAATATTAATAAGTCAATTTTAAAGTATTGTACATCTTGTTATGAACTCAAAATATGAAAATTTTCAAAGATCAGTTCATAGGGTACATATTTTTGAAGCAAAAGAAGCCTATTTCTAGGTAAATATACCTAGTTTTTTACATAAAATGTCAACTTTCCCTTTTTTCCAATTGTTTTCAATGCAAATATAGCTATTTTGCCAAATTGTGAACAGAGTGAAATCTGCGGGGTTGTAAAAACCTAAAATGAAACTACAAGGATTCTTGTGCAGAATTCAACATATTAAAATTGTAAGTTTTACAAAGCTGAACTCTACATTTTTCAGGCCAACATTTGTTCTTAGATAAAAGAACATAAGAACAGCCATACTAGCTCAGACCAAAGATCCATCTTGCCCAGTATCCTGTCTTCCGACAGTGGCCAATGGCAGGTGCCCCAGAGGGAAGGAATAGAACAGGTAATCATCAAGTGATCCATACCCTGTCACCCATTCTCAGCTTCTGGCAAACAGAGGCAGGGGACACCATCCCTAGCTAATAGCCATTGATGGCCCTATCCTCCATGAATTTATCTAGTTCTTTTTTGAACGCAGTTATACGTTTGGCCTTCACAACATGCTCTGACAAGGAGTTCCACAGGTTGACTGTGCGTTGTGTGAAAAAATACTTCCTTTGTTTGTTTTAAACCTGCTGCCTATTAATTTCATTTGGTGGCCCCTAGTTCTTGAGTTATGAGAAGGAGTAAATAACACTTCCTTATTTACTTTCACCACACCAGTCATGATTTTATAGACCTCTATCATATCCCCCTTTAGTGTCTCTTTTCCAAGCTGAAAAGTCCCATTCTTATTAATCTCTCCTCATATGGCAGCCGTTCCATACCCCTAATAATTTTTGTTGCCCTTTTCTGAACCTTTTCCAATTCCAGTAGATCTTTTTTGAGATGAGGTGACTGCATCTGCATGCAGTATTCAAGATGTGGGCGTATCATGGATTTATATAGAGGCAATATGATATTTTCTGTTTTATTATCTATCCCTTTTCATTTATCAACATTGAATTTCATCTGCCATTTTGTTGCCCAGTCACCCAGTTTTGAGAGATCCTTTTCAAGCTCTTTGCAGTTTGCCTGGGACTTAACTACAGTATCTTGAGCAGTTTTGTATCATCTGCAAATTTTCCCACCTCACTGTTTACCCCTTTTTCCAGATCATTTATGAATATGTTAAATAGGACTGGGCCCAGTACAGACTCCTGGGGGACACCACTATTTATCTCTTTCCATTCTGAAAACTGACCATTTATTCCTATCTGTTTCTTCCTATCTTTTAACCAAGTACCAATCCATGATAGAACCTTCCCTCTTATCCCATGACTACTTACTTTGCTTAAGAGCCTTTGGTCAGGGACCTTGTCAAAGGCCTTCTGAAAATCTAAATACACTATATCCACTGGATCCCCCATGTCCACATGCTTGTTGACCTCCTCAAAGAATTCTAGTAGATCAGTGAGGCATGATTTCCCTTTACAAAAACCATGTTGACTGTTCCCCAACAAATTATGTTCATCTATGTGCATGAAAATTTTGTTCTTTACTATAGTTTCAACCAGTTTGCCTGGTACTGAAGTCAGGTTTACCAGCCTATAATTGCTGGGATCACCTTTGGAACCCTTTTTAAAAATTGGCGTCACATTAGCTATCCTCCAGTCATTTGGCACAGAAGCTGATTTAAATGATAGTTTACACACTACAGTTAATAGTCCTGCAATTTCACATTTAAGCTCCTTCAGAACTCTGGGGTAAATACCATCTGGTCCTGGTGACTTATTACTGGTGAGTTTATCAACTTGTTCCAAAACCTCCTCTAATGACACCTCAATCTGGGACAGTTCCTCAGATTTGTCACCTAAAAAGAATGGCTCAGATTTGGGAATCTCCCTCAGATCCTCAACCGTCAAGACCAATGCAAAGAATTCATTTAGTTTCTCCGCAATGGCCTTATCATCTTGAGTGCTCCTTTAGCATCTCGATCATCCAGTGGCCCCACTGGTTGTTTAGCAGGCTTCCTGCTTCTGATATACTTTAAAAAATTTTTGCTATTACTTTTTGAGTCTTTGGCTAGCTGTTCTTCAAATTCTTTTTTGGCCCTCCTAATTACATTTTTACACTTTATATGCTCCTTTCTATTTTCCTCACTAGGATTTAACTTCCAATTTTTAAAGGATGCCTTTTTGCCTCTCACTCCTTCTTTTACTTTGTTGTTTAACCATGGTGGCTCTTTCTTGGTTCTCTTACTATGTTTTTTAATTTGGGGTATATATTTAGGTTGAGCCTCTATTATGGTGTCTTTAAAACGTTTCCATGCAGCTTGATGGGATTTTACTTTTGGTGTTGTACAGTTTAATTTCTGTTTAACTAACCTCCTCATTTTTGTGTAGTTCCCCTTTCTGAAATTAAATGCTACAGTGCTGGGCCACTGTGGTGTTTTCCCCACCACAGGGATGTGTGAAGCTTCTGTTGATTTAAAGGATTCGGTCCTATACTTTTAGTCCATCTTTTTTCTATTTTTATCTTCTTGTTAAAGTACTAATCCATTTGTTCAGCAGATTCTAGTACTGGGAGTAGAAAAAGGAAATAGAACCAATTCACATGTAAGATTCACCCCTTTAGAAATCTGTAAAATAAACCAAGAATAAAAATTGTCTCATATCTTATTAAAACGTTTACTTTTTGTTTCTAGCATCATAGTACAATTTTGCAAGTCTCAGACCAAGAACAAAGCAAATCTATTGAAGCCATAGACAGGTCTCATAGATGCATTCTCAGTGGATTCCTAAACACCTTAATTTATGCAAAATATGTTTACTTATGATTTTTCTTGCAAATTAACATAAACAAATACTTGGGAAATGTGAGGCTATTTCAGTCATTAATTTCAGGTACTCAAAAGACATCTATCTTAATCTAATTTCATGTATTTATAAGGTGTTTATCACTCTGGTACCTAAGCATAAGAAATGAATGAGTTAAAAGAATGAGCTTTGAATGAACGCAGCAGGAAATGAGACACAGACAATATAACTGGTATAAACGAAGGTCTCAGCTTTTATTTGATGCTGAATACATTAGAACTGGGAAGACGACAAGGAACTTAATCAACTAAAGCCTGACAATACAAATTGGGCCTATGTGGTAAATCTTATTGACCAGCATAAATCGGGGGAGATGCTGCCGGCCACTTCCAGTCACCATGCCACAGGACTAAACCCACTGTTAAAATCTTACACTAAACCCTTCTCCTCACAAGTGAGCTTAAGGGCTCACATAAGTGATAGCCCAGTCTGCACTTAACTTAAAACCCTGTTAGGTGCCAGTCAAACTTCAGGACCTAAGCTATCTCTTTTCTCAGCATGGTACTTGGGATTAAAATAAATAAATGGATCCTTCGGCTAAAAGTAGCATGCTGGCCACACATCAGAAGTCATAGGAGTAGTACAGCTCCATATTAACAGTAAAGCCAAGCCTATTGAATGGTTTGGGTAAGGTGAAAAACCTCTGTTGCTTGGCCAGTCAGCATCAGAGAAATTTCCTTCTGAACCCATAACAGACCTAAACAATCCAGAAAACCTGGCAATACCAGAAAATGAACACCTGCAGCCAGCATAAAAAATAAAAGGCATAAATGAGAGGAAGGCAGAGTAAAGCTCCAGGCCAAAGGGTAAGATCACTTGTCTAGAGCTGCTGCTAAGCTGTAAGAAAGAGAGGGCAGTCTCCAACCAGCTACCTGCACTGTCCGAAAGCAGACCAGTGGCAGCGGTGAGATAATGAGGGTAAAAGGACCCACCCCTACCTGAGGGGCTGATAGGCAACATATAGAGTGGGCAGCAACCAATCAGCCCCTTTGTAGCCCCAAAACTGGTCAATGGCAATGGTAGGGCAGTGATAAGTGGATGCCCAGGAAATGAGGGAGTCCTTCCTTTAGCAAGGACTGCAGGGTGTCCATCGCCTTTCATCTCATCTAAATCCACTATCCCCACCCAAGACAACCAGAGTCAGGGAGGAGAACATTCTAAACCACTTACAATTTATTTTGAAAAGCTACAGATAACAGTGGAGATATCAGATGATTAGAGAACAGCAAATGTGGTACTAATTTTTAAACCGAGAGAGGAATAAGCTTGGATAGTAATTGTCAAGAAGTCTAACTTCTTTTTTTAGTAAAATAAAAAAAAGTGTTCAACAAAAGATTACAAAACATGTAGAAGATAATGGTATCATGAGTAACAAGCACAATGTTTTTATGAAGGACAAATTGTGTCAGGCAAGTTTGACTGCTCTTTTAGATAGAATTTCAAGTGAATGGATAGAGTGAATGGAATGCAGTAAATGTTATATTGTTAGATTTTAGAGTAGCGTTTGGCACAGTGTCTCATGAAAGCCTTCTGTCAAACTTAATTCATATTATCTTGGATATGAACACTGTCCCAGGACATGTTAACAAATTCTTTATTTTAAACTGCATCAAATGGAGAAAGGAAAAAAATAAAATAAGACAACAGACAATTTCAGGATTTGTTTCAGGATCTCTTTGAAAGTGACACAAAGTCATTACTGTAAGACTACCAGGTAAAATATAAAAAAAAAAAATTATATACCCACTCCTTCCAGGAGATACTGCCTGGACAGTCTGGCTCCTTCTAGGCCTCTGTCTGGTCTGAGAGACGTATACTATTTATACACACCCATCTTTCCCAACAGGCTTTGCTACATGTAAATAGCAATGCATCAAGTTATTGGGATGCAGCTAGCGGATTACCTCATTACCAGAAATATATATACAAATCTAGGGAGCTGAGAGAATAGCATGCAAAAAATATTGGGTTGGAAGTGTTGAATTATGAGGAAAGATTGAAAGCACTAAATATGTACAGTGTACAAATGACTAAAGGAAGTAAGAGAATAGTCTACAAACACTTAAGATATGTAAACTTCAAAAAGTAGGAGGACCTATTTACAGTGGTTCGAAGAGGTAGAACTAGGGTAAATGAATACAATTAAAGTAAAAATGTAGCCTGAATAATAGGAAAAACTTTCTGACAATGAGATATATTAGACGGAGGATTAGTTACATGTTCCCATCTTAAAGGAGTTGTTCCTTTATGCTGCAGATGACTGTGGGCTTTATCAAGCAGTATTTTACTGATCAGATAATTTTTCCTACATGATCAGATGTATACATTTGCTGACTGCATATCTCTGGAATGCATAGCACAATAATTTTATGTGAGGAATTTGGCTGACCGTGGTTTTTAGTATATTTTTCAAGTAGAACAGACAGAACTCTTTTTTAGGCTGCCTCTGATAACCATGGAAACCTTAACTTTGAGCTGTATGTTGTACACCATTTTGCATCAACAACAACAAATAATCATCTTTAATGTGAAATGGAGACGAACAGATTGGTTTCATAATGTAGTAGTGTGAGGGAAGTGTCTCCAAAGAGAATATTCATGCCAATAGTTCCAATGCTAACAAGTGGCCTTAAGGCTTTGTACCATCCTCCGCTCCTCCCCCCGCATTGGTAACCATTGATAGTTCCTTCCATCTCCCTGCGATTTTGTGTACAAACGCAATGGCTAAGATAAAGTAACAAACAGACAAACAAAAATCCCCCTAGAAGAGACCTTTCAGAGACCAGAATATTAGCTTTGTATGGTGTTGGAGAGCAACTCCAGACTCCAGCAACAATATTAGCAATTAATTTGTAATTGTGTGTTGCCCTCTGCTCTTCTAGCCATCTGCAGATGATGAAATGGTTGTGAACAGCAAGAAACAGGGCGGGAAACCAATGACAGATTGAGATTTCCGTCCTTGCTATGCATGATCTGTTCTCTTCCATTCATATTCATAAAACCATAGAATTAGAGATTAGGTTAGCTAGTCCATCTTCCAGCCATTGCAGGATTGTTTCCTGCACTGTATTTTTTCTAGTGCATTGCCAGTTTTAAAGGATTCAAGCAATGGAGTTCCATGGTTAAATAATCCTCACTATTAGGAATATTTTTCTGACATTCAGCCAAAAAATGTCTTTTGCTCAATTTCCTCCCATCACTCCTTTTTGTACCACACTGGAACGCCCTGAATAATTTTCTCTCTCTCTCCTGGGTTTGCACCTTTTAAATATCATAGACAAATATTTATCCCACTTGAGTTAATGCTGAAGTTATATATGTTTTATTCTACTAATTCCTTCCTTTTAAGTCAATCATTTTTCTTGTTTTATTCTGAACTTCCTCCCAATTTATTTCCAAAACTGAAGGTGTCCTGAATTATATGCAGAAGTTGTGCCAGTGCTTTACAGAAAAAAATGATCACCTTCCTAGTAAATAATGTGTGCCCCTTATCATTTTATGCACCCCAAATTATTGTCATAGGTTAGAATTTTCGAAAGCACCCAAGTTCCATTTTCAAAAGTAATTTAAGCACTTAGGAGCCTAAGTCCTGTTTACATTTGATGAGAATAAAGGTATGTCTACACTGCAATAAAAAACCTATGGCACAAAGTCTCAGAGCCCAGATCAGCTGACTTGGGCTCTTGGGGTTCCGTCTGCAGGGCTATAAAATTGTAGTGAACACATTTCGGCTTGGGCTCTGAGACCCACAGGGCATCAGCTGCCTTTGCTACAATTTTATAGCTCTGCAGCCAGAGCCCCATGAGCTGGAGTCCGCTGATCTGAGCTCTGAGAGTCAGTGCCACAGGTTTTTTATCGCTTACCCTTAAGCTCCTAAGTGTCTAAATCGGTTTTGAAAATGGAACTTAGGCTCACACACCATATAGGCACTTTTGAAAATTTGACCATATATCTCATTGCTTTTAAATGCATTTCTTATTGCTTTTGAAAACTGTATCCCAAGTCCCTTTGTAATGTATCTCTCTCATCACTATTTTTGCAATTCCTTCTAATTTAGTATCATCTATAAATATAGTTTGTCATGTTTACGTCTTCTTCCAGACTATCAAATGTGTTAAATAATAATAGGTGTGATATTGATCTCTGAAACATCTCCATTAGATACCTCTGCCCTGCAGAATCGCTTGAATTGTTTATTGTTGTCCTTTATTGTTACATTTTATTTATGGTTTTTATTATTATTATTGTTATTTATATTGCAGTAATACCTAGAAGACCCAATCTGGGATCAGGGACCTATTGTGTTAGGTGCTATGATTTTATGTTATCAGGAATAATATTCTGTTTTTAATCTACAGTATATGTTTTCAGCACATTTGGTTTGCTTTCAACATAACTCTAACTAAAGATCACAATGAGGATGTGTTTTAGGTGCAGTCAGTAGGGAACTCAAAGTATGACTTACTGACTGCATTTGACAGTGTACCATGTAATGTTAGACTTATTGGAGTGAGTCACAGTGAATATTACTCATTAAATTTTTTCCAACAAAAACTGTTAGAGATAATGTAAAGTTGGCTGACAGGTTTGGGTATAAAGTTTTGATTGTTCGTAGAATTTGCCGATTTAAAATCTGTAGTTTAAAGATTCCAGGATTTTCCTGTCTCACACAACTCTGCAACTCACAAATAAATTTACATTCTTGAAATACTGATTCCATTTAGTTTTCAGATTTTGCTATTCTTCTACAGTTCAGTCAAAGTTCTGAGAGAACAATAATTTTGATCTTTTCTTCTCTACTTCATTCCATATAATGCCTTAGAGTCTCTCTAAGGATGGGTTTCAGAGTAACAGCCGTGTTAGTCTGTATTCGTAAAAAGAAAAAAGAAAAGGAGTACTTGTGGCACCTTAGAGACTAACCAGTTTATTTGAGCATGAGCTTTCGTGAGCTACAGCTCACTTCATCGGATGCATAGCATATTGTGGAAACTGCAGAAGACATTATATACACACAGAGACCATGAAACAAAACTTCCTCCCACCCCACTGTCCTGCTCGTAACAGCTTATCTAAAGTGATCATCAAGGAGGGCCATTTCCAGCACAAATCCAGGTTTTCTCACCCTTCCCCCCACCCCCCAAAGACACACATACAAACTCACTCTCCTGCTGGTAATAGCCCATCCCTCTTTGAAACCTCTCTTTATAATGCGCATGATAATCAAGGTGGGTCATTTCCAGCACTAATCCAGGTTTTCTCACCACCACCACCACCCCCGCCCCACACACACCCCCCTCCAAAAAACACACACACAAACTCACTCTCCTGCTGGCAATAGCTCATCTTACAATGTGCACAGCAATAATCCAAGTTTAACCAGAACGTCTTGGGGGGGGGGGGTTGTAGGAAAAAAACAAGGGGAGATAGGCTACCTTGCATAATGACTTAGCCACTCCCAGTCTCTATTCAAGCCCAAATTAATAGTAAGGATGTTGGAGTTTCACGTGGGATGTCAAGATTTCTTGATATTATTGACCCAACTTTTCCAGCTCACAGCTGTTCATAATATATTCTCTGAGCTCTAGGAACAAGCTAGGTTAGGACATGCCTTTGGTTATATTGAGTTTTTCTTTATATCATTGTTAGACAATAACATTGAATCTAGAATTTAGCATGTGATAGCACCCATTTTAAACTATGGGAATTTAACAAAGATTTAGGTTAAAATATAGCTACAGGGCCACACCTACAAACAAATGAATGCTATCATTTGGGGAACTCATCATCTTGCAGGATCCAGCCCTAAAGATGAGCTCTCGAGAGTTACTCAGCATCTGGCAGGATCAGGCCCTTAAATTGCCAAGACAAAACTAACACATGTATGTTCCATTTTGTTGTCATTTTGAAGCTATAGTATAGATAGCGCATTTGCCAAGGCTCATGTCAGACTTGAGATACACAAACTGTGTATGTACCTGCAGCCCATCACATTTGCATGTGTAGGTAAGTGTTTGAGAATACAGATCGTATAGGTGTAATGCAGTTTTTCAGTTTGTGCATTCAGATCCAGGGTTTTATGGGAGCAGTAGGTTTATGCTCATTTTACATGACTTTTACCACTTAATGCAAATTGACTGAAATGTGTGTCTATTCAAGGCAGCCAGAAGGACGTTTTCAAAATGTCACAATGGCACTTGAAGATGAAGTACAAACTTTCCATGGAAATACACATAACATCAATTCAAAATACAAAATATAAATTCCCTGTTTTGTCTGTAATTCAGTTTTCATTGTCTCTCTGTGGATAGTTCAAATTGATCCTTACTTTGGCCCCATTTTTGCTGAAATCCATGTTTTCATAATTTATCATTTCCTGCCTCAGCTATTGCAGTTCCCTCTTTTATGGTCATTCTAACTTTCTCCTCCTCAAATTTCCAGGAATTCACAATGCTGAAACCATATTACTCTGCATTCCAAAAAGGAGGACTGACACCCTCATTGGGTCATAATCAATCACTGACTCAACTTTATGGTTTCTCTCTTGGTTTTCACAAGTCTCCATGAATTTGCACCACTCTATTTCTCTGAGTTTATAGTATCTTAACTCCCTCAGACTAGTCCTCTTCTTTCTCCCTGTTGGAAGGGATTGCTCTTTCACTTATGCTTTGCTATCTATTGTGAGTTCACTGTTTGAATTATTGATTGCTCTTTTTCCTCAAATCTTATCTTAAAATCTGCTTCTTTGCTTTAGCCTATTTTGATATTAAACACCAGTACTTTCTGTTTTGCCTACTGCTTATTTCCCCTCAACACTTATCAGCAAGAATGCTTACTTGCATGTTTACATTCTAGCTTTCTTTTTTCCTCCAGCTTTGTATTTCACTTGAGGAGATGATGTTCAGTAGCAACATATTACGACTCTTTCATACATGGTCAACACAAAAACTCTGAGCATTTTTAGCATCTAGCATTTTTAGATTTAATTTCTCTTTACTTGGCTTTTTATAAAGTACATTTAAAAAAAACCTGGAAAACCGGAACACCAGCTCCTCAATAACCTGTTGCCAGTCCCCCCAAAATTGAGGAAGTTAGGATCCAGAAACTTTGTGCTTGAGACACACATCTGGCACATTCTTAAAATGAGAAAAACAAAAATATGACACTTTTGTGCTGACTCACACAAACTGAGCTTTCATTGAAGCTTGTCACATGATTTTTAATAAAACCAGCATTTTATATTGTAAAACACTGGTAACAACACATGACATTGGCATCATAAAAGTGTTTCTTTTTGATGGACCTCTTTATGACAGAGATAGTAGATTAGCATATGATAAGGCATATAGTCATATTTTATGCACTAATAGCAAATCCACATTAGATATTTTGTGAATTCTGCCAAGGTTATTTTTTAAAAGTACATGTATTTCTCAAGAAGAAGCTTTTCTTTTCTCATTGACTTTGCCAGAATGGACCTCAGTTTAATACTTCATCCAAAGAAGGCATCTCTGCTGCCCTCCCCCTATTAGCTCTGCACTGTTTTTAACATGAAGACTACTGTGGTTATTCCAATCCAGTTAAAATACTTCACAATAAATCTTGCAGTGCAAACATAATTAATCCTTAATAAATACAGTGGAGGTTATTCAGAAAAATGCATAAAATTTGTGTCTTTGTATATGTTTGTGTGTGTATTATATTATTATAACAAACCATTTCATTTATCAAGTTATTAGATGTTAATACAGATTTTTAAAACTAGTCCTGATGTGTTCTTTGGCAGGTACTCAGTTTGCCAATTCCTATAAATATATGGTGTTGTCACATGGTTTTTAATATTTCTGCAGCATGAAAACTGGTAGGGCCTGGACTGGTGGTACAGAAGCAGCCCAGTGTGCTATCATATGAAGCTATCAGTGTTCAGAACATGATTTCATCATTCACTCCTGAACCAGTTGGGACTAGGAGTTCTGTGGAGGCATCCTAGCCAATGCAGGAAGGAAGCACCTCTCATCTCTCAGCAGGAACTCCAGTCTGTTATAGAAGCAGGACCAATAGGTTTTCAAAGGAGCCTAGAGGAACAGTACTGAAAAAAAAAGGGGGTGGGCGATAAAAGGAAAAATATACATTTGCTCATGTTTTGAGGGAGATAGGAATCCTGGGAGCAAAAAAAAAGAGGTTCAAAGAACTCCACTAGAGAAAAGGAAATACAAAAACTGTCATGAGGGGAAATAATCTCTCTCTATATATAAGTATAAAGTACTGTTGTGGTAATGTGTTTCTCTGTCTGAAAGCTGAATAACTGTCAAACAGCTCTAGTATATCTAACTAAGTGTTTCTATCATAACCCTCTGGTTCCAGTTTTTCATAACTTTCTAAAAATTTTACTTTGGGGACTGAAATTTTCAAGTCTTGTTCTCTGTCTCAAGGTGAATATTTCAGAAAAAAATAGACAAAAATGGTTTTGCCACTTCCATGTAGGAATGAAAGAAAAAATAATTTCTCCTCTATGAAAACAATGTTTGTGGTTTTTTTAACAGCTCTGGTGCAAAAGTGGCTTTGGCTTGAAAGCTGACTTTTAGCAAGGAGATAGGAAAACTACCTTTCTGAGTTGAAGTGATCATTGGTTTTGACTTGCTAAGTTATAAGCCTAACGTAAATTTTACTTCACACTCAGTGTTTTTTTCAAAACAACAATAGCACTGTTTTAAATAGCTCTTTGCCAGTGTTCCAAAGCAAGATGGTTTGCATTGCTTGTGTGTATATTACAAATATGGCTGCATACTAAAATAACCTGGAAATTGTAGTTCAGGTTTGTAAATTGAATAAGGAAAGGTTCTGTAGGAGTTTTGGGAGTTCTACCTCATTTAGCATGCACTGACATGCTAAGTTACGTGCCCGATGCAAAAAAATTTTCCATGCCATTGAAAATGTGAGCCCTTCCTTCATTGGTATGGTGGACAGTGAATTTATTTATTTAGCTTGTGCATAGTCATCTAGCCAAGCGATGGCATCTTCAGTGGTGTGATGCTGTTCTTCTAGGCCACCACTGAACCTAGTCAGCAGGCATTCATCGACAATTTGCGTCGTCATCTGTGTTGTGCCACAGCTGCACAAAGGGCTGTCATGAAAGCTCAAGTGATACTGGTTAGCTGCACAGAGACCTTATCCAGTCCAGAACCTGTTCAATAGGGACCATTGGCAATGGGGCAGGTCAGAACCAGGTGGGCAGATTGTGGGGTCAGCAACGAGGGACTGGTTGGGGATTATAACAGATATCCCATTCCTCTCGCCAGAGTGTTTCTGCCCTAACATCCTGACATGGCGGATGAGACCGTAATGGGCGACGTGACAGCATACGTGCAGCTGGTGGTTTAAAAAGGACATTGTGCAGTGGCAGTCTTGAGTTGGCATGTACTTTCTCCAGTAATTTGCCAGTGGCAACCTCTCACCTGATATGGGGACGAGCAATATTGCTCAGAACAGGAAGTCATGGGAGTGGAGTCGGATGCAGGGTGCTGGAGATGCTGTGCATGGTGGTATGTAACTGCGTATCCACCAGTTTGGTGTATGATGATCAGCTCCGTACGGTGCGCAATACTCCGCCACTGAATATGAGGTGGCAAAAGCCGACATCCACAGAGTTGGAGCACAGGCACCCCATGACGAACCTGCCAGTTTGCTAAGAAGGTTGTTACACATCTTAACTTTAGCTGCTGTCTTCTTCAGGTGGGCATGGTAACTCAGTGTGTGGTCTAAGGTCACACCTAGATAGAACGGTTCTACTTCATGCTTCACCTTCTGACCTTTCAGATAAACATTGAATTCTCGGGTTGCGCTAGCGTGATGAAGATGTAACAAACTGGAGACTGTTTTTATGATGCATGACTGGAGGCGCCAAGTCTTAGAGTAGTCAGCTAACTTTACCATGTCCCGGTTTAAGGTGGCATGAAACGTCCGGGCCTGGGTACCGCAACAGTGAATGAGGCAGGGCTATTGAGGAACAAACCCTCTCCTCTCTTTTGTAGGTATGAAGTATGGGTCCTGGTGGGCTCTGATGGGCATGAGGAGGGTAGGATTTGGAAGATAGTGCGGGGGATGTACAAGCTGTGCAGTGCAAAGTTCAACTCTGTAGTGGCTCTTGTATACTGGGTGGGGTGGGAAGGGCGGTTACAGGATTGGGGAGAGTGTAGGGTGACCTGCTGCAATAAGATTCCTTTCATTTTTACAGCCCCTGAAAAGGGACCACATTAAGGCTTTGGGGATACTGCAGTGAGATGGGATGTACTGGCCCTTTAAGGCTGCTAAGGAACTCTCTTGGAACTCCATTACATAAGTATATCTAAGGTTGCTAAAAAGATTGATGATACAGTATAATATTACATTACTTGAAAAATAGTATGTGATTATGTAAGTAAAATGTCTGGGGTAAACTTATCACAGACATAACTTCATTGAGCCCCTTATCATAATATAAGGTGGAAGAGCTAAGGGGGTGTGCATGCAACTGACCCTAGAATTTCCTAACTTCTGATTGTTCAGTTGCATAGACATATTGTTTTCCAATATTCTTGTTATAGTTTTGTTTTGATGAAATGTATATTATATAATATAAATTCCTTTAATCATTAACAGTTAATTTTCAGCTTATAAAGTGGTATGGCTAAATATTATGGGCCTCATTATTGGCCCTTCTGTGGCTGCTTTGTGCTGCTGTGGTGGTGTGAAACAGCTACAAAGTTGTGGATCTGATCACCCTGAGGATTCTCCTGCGTTTGCGGAATCCTTGCTGCTGTGGCCATTTTGGTGAATGCTGTTCTAATTACACTAAGCATCACTCCAGCTGCCTTTGTTCTGCCTATGTTCTTCTCCTGAGTACAGCTCAGGGCCTAGGTCTTCACAGTGAAATCGACAAGTGAAAAATAAGATGGAGTGGGGTAAGGGCCCTCAAAAGGTTAGATGTCTTTATGTCAAACTAACTGGAGAAAACTTTGGGCCAGATCCTGGGTCCCATTCTGCTTCTTTGTGCCACTCTGGTAGCACAAAGCAAGTATAAAGCCAATGGAACCAAACCCTTAAAAATTCTCCATGGTTGGGAAATCCTAGGGTGGCACAGAGCTGCCACAGCAACACCTACATCTTCCTCCTCCCCAGCCCTTGGAACAGAGGAAATTCCTAGGGAAAGGGGACATGGCCAGCACATAACTTGGAGATTCTTGGTTACCAAAAAGGCCCCTGGAGCTGTTCTAGTATGATGGAGACCAGTATGGTCTGCCATCCGTCCCCTGGAGTTGGAAATTATAAAGGTGGTTTAAAGCCACTTTCACCTCCCCTTCCCTGATCTTGTGTCAATCATACCTTGGCCAGACTTGAGCATCAGGACCATATTTGGATCCAGGCAGAACTACTCCCAAATCTCTCCCTTGTAGCCTCCCATAAATGTCTGTGTGTGTGTGTGTGTACACATACTGTGAGAGATATTTCAATTGTATCAACACTTTGGAGGAACACAGTTTTTAGCCTTGTTCTTATAAACTGAAAAATTAAGATAACCTCAATTCTTATTGTGAATATGGAGTATAATCCATCTCCTATTTCATTATGCGACAGCATTGATAAGATATTGAAAGAACATAATAATAGTTGGAGTAAGCAATTTTCCCCCCACTCTCTTTGATATCCTTAACATATGTCAAGATCAGATCCAAAGATCAGAACAAGGGAGCTGAATAACTAAGCAAGAAAGCCAGTTACTTAGGAGAGAGGTATATTCTGTAGTTTTTCAATCTGAGTACAAAAACCCTGTGTAAATGGTGCACATTTTATGATTCCAATATATGCAATCTATGTTCAGTACATACATAAATTTAGTTCTGAAAATATTTCTGTTCACATTTTACTTAACTCTAGTGATAAAATAAATCTTCCAGAATCATTGACATTTTCAGATTTATACTATTTATCCCCAATTGAGAAATAGCATAATTTAGTATTTGTAGTATAATGATGTTCAATTACAGGAAAACGCAAACATGAGTGAGCATAGCAAAGAAAAAATAAAACAAGTTTTTGGATGGACTAGATTCAAGACTGTGTAATTTTGTTTGAATGAGATCTGACTTCTGAAGTCTACATTTGAATAGTGAATTTATAGAGGGCATGGCACATGAGCACATAATTTCTTTGTTAAAGTGCTTTGGTAGGCTGGTGAATAACTCTCAAATAGAATTTATTTTCTTATAATCATTAGCATATATATAGAACTTGGGTGTGCATATAAATAAAGGAAACCGTTAAAATTAGATATTTTCTGTATTTGAGAGATTAAAAATAAGGTAATCTGAAGCTTCACAATTTTAATTTTTAGTTTGTGTATTACAGCAATTACAATATTTTGTACTGTAGTACTATGTTTGCTCAATCAGATAATTTGATTGGAAGAGAAATACTACAACACCCTCTATAGATTCTGTGCTGTTAGTTCAAATGAAAATATTGCATATCATATGATCTTACTTAAAATGTTGATGGAAATTGTTTGCTCAACTGTTATGACCTTTATCCTTATGAAATGTATAGTGTCTAAATGATTAATCTGAAGCCACATTCCTTCTGCATGTTTCTTACTGTACATGATAGTGGTATAAATGCCTAGATAGATACATGAACTTTCCTTTGTCTGTCACTGGATATATTTATAAAATGTAAAATACACATTGTAAGATTTGTTTATACATAATGTGTGTGATGGATACAATACCATCTTCTAGAAAAAAAATGTGTAAAAAAACTGCTAGTTCCTTATTGCATTGTTCACAAGAGCTCTGCATTCTTTTATTCATATTTTCTTTTCATTATACTCAAAATCTGGTTTGAAATAATTCTTTTGTGTACATAGAAAATATAGTTAGAGTTAATTTAGCATCTCCTGGACTCAGTATCAAAACAGCATTTCACAGAGTAATTTCCATGTACTGCAATTGGTTTTGTTCAGAACAGCAAAAATTAACAAACAATTAGAACTGAAGAAATGACTTCTGAAGAGCTGCTCTTTTTATAGAGTTGCCCTATTCACTCTTTGATAGAGCTGATTACAGGTATAGTTCAGGGTTTAACAGAAGCTTAAAAATATTAATAATATTGCAAATAAGTTTGATTGTAGCAAAGTCTTTTATTACATATAGGTTTCTCTTGATTCTGAAACTCTTAATAACCAGTTATGATTTGGTGATTGTTACTGCAGTTTCCTAAGTATGGACTTGATCCTGC
Source organism: Natator depressus (assembly GCF_965152275.1). Taxonomy (NCBI): domain Eukaryota; kingdom Metazoa; phylum Chordata; order Testudines; family Cheloniidae; genus Natator; species Natator depressus. The sequence goes on from NC_134239.1 coordinate 41,989,072, forward strand.
AAGACTGTGAGCACTGTGGCTCAATTCAGAAAAGCACTTACACTCACATGCTTAAAATTAAGTATATGGTTATGACTTCAGTGGGACAGCTCACATGCATATAGTTAAGCATGCGCTTCTGTGCATTGCTGGATCATGCCAGAGTGCTCAGCATCTTGCAGGACCAAGCACTTTAAATGGGAATACTGTCGTTTACTTGGCAGCATGTAGATACAAAATTTCTAGCCTCATTAAAGCAGTTCCTGGGCCTGATTCTCCTCTCACTTACAACCATGTATCTCCATTTGCCTAATTTACATTGTGATAATTAAGAGAAGAACCAAGCCCCCCTATCTACTGACTATAACCATCACTGTATTGTTAATGACAGGTTTCAGAGTAGCAGTGGGGTTAGTCTGTATCCGCAAAAGAAAAGGAGTACTTGTGGCACCTTAGAGACTAACCAATTTATTTGAGCATAAGCTTTCATGAGCTACAGCTCACTTCATGAAAGCTTATGCTCAAATAAATTTGTTAGTCTCTAAGGTGCCACAAGTACTCCTTTTCTTTTTGTATTGTTAATGTGGGTTTTCCATGGTGGGACTTCAGAGGTCTAACAGGGCCCTAAATACTAAATATTTCTATTGTACCTTTCATTTAAGCAAGGTTTTACACATTGAAATCTTGAAGTTTCAACACTTTTATTACCAAATACATACATAATTCTAAGTATCTGGTAAAAAGAAAGTGGATTTTGGAGAATTGATTTAAAGTCAGTTATAACTGATGAATTTTATTTTGCCATTACCGTTGAACAGTTTTAATGAATGACAATTATAGACGCTACTAAAGTGTTTCAGTCAATTTTGATTACTATATACAATGGAGCAAAGGAAATATGACAGAATTTTGCAGAAATTATATAGAGTAAATCCTTATTAAGAATGTTTCTAAGGTCTGTGAAGAACAACAATTAAATATACATTTTTTTCTCACTTCTGATCTTAAAATTGTCAAGTTAAGGCATTTAACACAGATGAAAAATTTTATTTCAAGTAGGTGCTACAGAGAATTATGAAATTATTGTTGGCTATAGTGGTAGTATATTAGGGTCTAATTCTGAAAACCTTTATGCACATAACTTGTGTTGACTTCTGTGAGACTACTCACATGTGAGAACGGATTATATAAGGATTTGGAAGACTGAGTCCTTACACCTTCCCAATATATTACCTATAATCTGTCTAAAATGGGATAATATATTGGTTTTCTTCTGTTTTTAAAATATCTTTTGAACTTCATGTTTGCCTGCAGTCTGTTAGTTGTTAGAATGTTACTAGAGCTTGTCCATTAACTCCTACATGAGGATTATGATAAGTAATCCTTTTATGAAAGAGATCACGTCCTAATATTTTCTTTATTCATAATAGACTGGTTGAGATGTCAAATGAATTTTGAGGTAGGGAGGGGGAAATCACATTTCACACTTTTAATACATTTTTGAGAATAATGTGCTTTGTCACAGTGTGTTATAATTTTGTTTTACTTAAGCTCATAAGAGCCCAGGTAAAAATAACTGCATTTAGGAGCAGTTTCCTCTGCTTAGCAGACTCAGAGGGGAGAATCTCTAAATTAGTTTTTTTTTTCTTCTTCTTTTTTTTTTTGCCTCTGGTAAATACACAGCCCTTTATGTTAGTCCCATTAATGTTCAGTAATAAGTTAGTCAACAAATATCAATAAGATGATGTGGGCTTGATGGAAGTTAAATGTCCCTAAATCCTATGAATTGATCTGCAGGAGCTGTTTTCCACATGAGTGGTATCTTCACCCAGGCATACATCCGCAGAACAGTGGAGGTCAGGGTGATGAAGGAGGAGCGGGCTTGGCAGCACACATGCACTCTATTCCTGACAGTGTCTTGCTTCAGCAAAGGGAAGTGAAGCGCGTATACCATGCTCAGTGGCATTTCCAAATGCAGCTCAGCTGGGGGCCTGTGCTTATTGCATCAGTGGCACATACTGAGAAAAAAAGGAAATACATAATTTTGTCAAAGTAGTAGATCACAATCTCCCCCTCCTCCTTCAAAATCATCACCACCACACACTAATAGCTCTAATAGATACAGATTTTATGCATATTTCAGTCACAGCAGTATTTCTAATGCATATGTGAAAGGGTTCTTAATTTATGTCTACCAACTGCGTGGTGCCCTTCTTTTGGGTAATGTCATCATCCTAATGGTGTTTCTATTATACTCAAAGGTAGCAAATGAGGCTTATTGCAGGAAGGTAATTGATTTTCACTGAGTGAAAATGTAAATAGCCATAAGAAATCCTGTGAAAGACAAGCAGTTCAAAATTGCCAGAAAAAATGATTCATGTACATTACTTATTGGTCCTAGTATCTGAAAAATATTTCTTTTTTAAACTGAGTCCCACAATAATTGGATTTCACATTACTTTATTTCAAATTGAAGTAAAAATTGGAGAATTTAGATGATTTTGCTTTATCAGTTTGATTGTGTATTTTATTAAATTTACCTTGTTCAGAAAAAGTGCTTCATTTTGTCAGATTTTTCTCAAGTGGAAACTCTATGAGTGAAATTCCTGATGTAGATATGTAAAGAAAAATGAACGAAATTCCTGATGTAGATGTGTAAAGAAAAATTATTCTTCTCTGGAATTTTGGTGGTAAGAGGTAGTCATCTAATAAATCCTCTTTGTGGATTGTTAATATGTGCTTCCCTTGCCTGTGAGGGGGTATGGTAAAGTTTACTCAGTCCTCAAGATTCCAGGCGAGTGTATAAGTTAAAAAGAAAACATGCCCTTCATGTTCTAGCTATGTCACATTTTAAGGAACTGTTTTGGGTCAGTAAAAATAGTCACCTGTGGTCACAATCTTTCCGTATGCATTGCTGATTTTTTTTCTGCTGTCACAATGTTCCCATTTTTCTTTCTAGCCATAATATACTCCTAATTGCCAGAGTGATGCTTGCTACTAAGGGGCAGAGTTAATCAGATGCACATTTGTCCCCTATAATATTGCACCAGTAGTTTAACATTCTGTTTTTGTTTTATGATGGAGTGATGGCAATAAATTATTTTTTTTCTCACGAATAAATCTAAATCTAACAATAAGTATGCCAAACAATCTGTTCCATCTTGTATTTAGTTGTGATGCTCTGAGTAAGTTTCCCACACCTGAAGAAGAGCTCTGTGTAAGCTCTAAAGCTTGTCTCTCAAATCAACAGAAGTTGGTCTAATAAAAGATATTACCTCATCCACCTTGTCTCAGGAAATCCAGCACACTTATACCTGCTCACTACCTCTATTGTCCGGCTATCCTAAAAGGAGGACAGGAGACATTTCATATGGTTTTAATCAAGCCCCAACTTTATTATTAGATGTCTGGGATTACCTGGCAGATAAAAGGGTACAGTGGTGGTAACCCCATGTTCATTCAAAAACTTCCCAGGGGGCTTCCGCCAGCTCCTCCTCTTTTTCCATCCAGGTCCCCCAGCCAGCCCGTTGCTGGAACCTTACCATTGGAACCAACCTCCCGCCCCTTGTCGGAGGGTAATGCTGGGCTATAAGAAAGAGGGAGTTGGCTCCCTGCCATACCAATCATAGGCGCCCCAAACCCCCTCCCCACTCATCTGTTCCTTTAACCAGCACCTGCTTTTTAAGTCTTTATTAATCCATTTATCCAGTCACTATATACGTTCCCTATGGAATATGCACTGGACATCCACATCCACACTTACATAATGAGTTGCGACATATAGCCTAACACCTTTAATGCCACATGTCAACAAAGCCCTCCCCAAAGGAAGGCAAAAAAGAACCCAACTCCACCTAAGCCAATCTGGTGGTAAAGGAAAAATTCCTTCCTGTCCCCCTAAAAAAAGGCAGCTTGTGCAGTGCCCATAACAGGTCTTTACCAAACCTAGTATTTCACCACCTAAACGGGAGGGAGGGTGGGTACTACCTCATCCTGCTCCATGTGAAAGGGGGCTTCACCACACAGGCTGTCCCTTTTAAACCCTTCTGCTGGATCTCAGGGGATGAGTCAGTGTCGCCTAGGGTTGCCAACTTTCTAATGGCACAAAACCAAACACCCTTGCCCTGCCCCCTAACCATCCCTGCCCTGCCTCTTCTCCGAGACCCCACCTCCCCTTCACTCCATTCCCCACTCACTCTGTCGCTTGCTCTCTCCCACTCTCACTCACTGGCTCATTTTCACTGGGCTGGGGTAGGGGGTTGGGGTGCGGGAAGGGGTGTGGACTCTGGCTGGGGGTGCGGGCTCCAGGGTGGGGCCAGAAATGAGGAGTTCAGGGTGTAGGAGGGGTCTCCGGGCTGGGACAGGGGATTGGAGTGCAGGAGGAGATGCGGGCTCTGGGAGGGAGTTTGGGTATGGGAGGGGTCTCAGGGCTGGGGCATAGGGTTGGGGTACAGGAGCAGGTGAGGGGTGCAGGCTCTGGCCAGCATTTACCTTGGGGGGCTCCCTGGAAGCAGCGACATGTCCCTTGGCTCCTAGGCAGAGGCACAGCCAGGTGGCTCTGTGTGCTGTCTCCGCCCATAGGCGCCACCCCTGCAGCTCCCACTGACTGCAGTTCCCAACCAATGGGAGCTACAGAGCCAGCATTCGGGGCGGGGGCAGCACACGGAGCCCCCCTGGCCACGCCTCCGCCTAGGAGCCAAGAGACATGTCACCACTTCCGGGGAGCTGCTTAGAGTCGGGTAGGGAGCCTTCCAGCCCTGCCAACCGGACTTTTAACAGCGCTGACTGGAACTGCCAAAGTCCCCTTTTGACTGGGTGTTCCATGTAAACCGGACACCTGGCAACTCTAGTGTCACCCCTGGTCCCTTTTTGCAGCAGTTTGACCTCTCCACCCCCAGCCCCCCAGCCATAAAGCACTGTTTCCTTCATTTGGCCAGCGAGTCAAATTTCCCCTTCTCTCCCCCATCCCCGCCGCTTAGAGGTGTGGTGCAGTTATTTTTTCTTACTAAGTCTAAGTTTTGTCCCAGCAGAATTGTTTGGATATTTTTAACTTTTAATTATTGATTTCATAACAGAAAAATCACTTTATAAATACTTTGCAATGTTTAGAATCAGAATGCTATTGAATTCCTACCTTACTAATATTTATCCTTCCGCAGTCTACACAGTGGAGATTCCACTTAATAAACTTTAGACTTGAGGATTCTTTTGGAAGGTTTTATATTTGGAATGGAAATATCTATGGTAAAGGAGAATTTAACAGATTGCACACTCAGATTGTCTTAGAAAATTACAAATGAAATGGTCATCAGTTCCTTTAGCTTTCACTGGCACCAGGATTTAAAATCCTTCTGTACATCTGTTGTATATTCCTTAACTTATGCAGATAGGGCCAAGCCAAGTTCAGCAATTAGTACAAATGGTGAATAAAACAGGATCTTTTTTATTTTCAATAGTACAGTATACACAATACAGTCTTTAATAAAAAGAAGGTTCCTGCCCATTCACATAATACTCCAGTCTCATACAGAGCACGTCTGGACTCCTTAGTAGTAGAAACATTTCCTAAAGATTTCCAAAAAGAAGTCTGTTTTGGTGAATGACCCCAAACAAATCCACCATGGTTACAAAATTAGTAGTTTTACTTTATGAAATAAAAAATTCCTCTTGATTTGATTTCAAAAAGTCAATATAGTTAGTTATATCAAATTATTTATAAGACACAAAATGCAGTTTATTTTTATAGCATAGATTCAAGGTAATTGTCCCTTAGATTCATTCTGAATATACCATAAATACTGTAAAATGAAGAGGCATACAGTTGATTAAATAAGCAGTGATGTTTAATAGTGGGTTAAAGCCTGATGTTTTTTCTGATCATGTATTATGTTTTTATAGTAACCTTGTGTTTGTTCTCCAAAAATTAATCCAAATATTGGCTAACATGCTTTCATTTACCTTAGTGATTAATGATCTTTTAATCTTTAGATCTGCATATCAAGAAGTTTAAAATGGAGAAAAAACCCTGTACTACATTTTCTAGCTCTGTAGGTCCCAGACGTAAAGTCCTTATTCAGGCAGATCTCCCAGTGTTGTCAATGGGAGTTCTGCTTTAATAATCACTGCAGGACAGAGATGATAAAGGAGCTGAAGCAACATGTATCTATCCAAAGGGCACGCTATCCTTGTGTTGCAAAACATTCCACTTTTTCAGAGAATATCCGTAATCATATAATTGGTTTTGCTAGGGTTACCATGTGCAATTTTCACTGGTTTTGGTAATGGAAATTGAACAGACGTGCCCAATTTCCTATATAGTGTGTAACTTTAATTTTCTTATACTGTTGATATTTGAATCCTGGAAACTTGAATACAGGTGAATTTAGGATATCTGAAACTTGAATCCAAATGCTTTTAAGAAATCATGCCATTTTGTTGTTTGACACTAATTTTCAGCCCAGCATGTATAAGCAATGACTGAAATTAGCTCCAAGTGAATTACAGTTAAGCTATTTTATGCCATGTACTAGCAGTTTTTGATGGCAGAAGAGTCTGTTTTTTTTTAATTTAATTCTCTTTGAGAATTTAGAGCTCATGAAAGATGCTAGATTTGACAGCCGTTGAGACTTAAATCCTTACAGAACTAATACAATAAGGGCAGCGGCAGTGAAGATTTCCTCAGCAATGTGCCTCAACTCTGACCTGGAGATACAGGGGCAGATCCTCAGCTGTTCTAAATTTGTCATAGTTCTGTTGACTGCAATGGGGCCAGTATTTCACTCTTCATAAATGTATAATGGTCTTTCTGCTGCGACTGCCAACAAGGTTGTTGATTAGTACCAGTTCGATGGTGGGTTTTGTGATTTGGATGTTCGTTCACCAGAAACTGCACAGATATCGCCAGTTCATTTCAGATGATATAATGCATGTATCTGTTTATTGAATCCAGTCCAAGCTATGTATTTAAATGACTCCCACTGCAGTAGTAGCTCTGAAGTGGTTAAAAAGAGAAAACAATAACAATTTATCTGTCAGGCATATGATGGTAACAGCTCTCATCACTACCAAATGGGTAGATTTGAACTAGAGATAATGTGCTCAGTTTTCCATTACTACTAGATTTCTTAATCTTGCAGTCTCCTCAAGGCTGGAGTTTTTATGAAACTTGAATGGAACAGACACTTTTTCAAAGATTATACTTAATGTGCTGTAAGCTGTGTTGTGAACTAATAATAAGTAGCAAAGAATACAAAAGAGCGCATGAAAGCACTGGCACCTCCTGGTAAACAGAAGTGATTCTTGATAAAACGCTTCTGCACTCTGGTATGAAATGAGAATAAAGTTTTGAGTTTTCAGATCACCACCTTTATCGGGCAAATGAGTTTTCAGGAGGAGGATAAAGACAGTATTTGACCTCCTTCCCAATTCTCCACCTCTTATAAAGAAGATAAATGATGCTGGGTAGTTAGTATTCGTAAGAAGTCATTAAAGTGAGATGATTTCCCTTAGAATAAATATGATTGAATTAGAAATGCACAGTAGTGATACCCTGACCTCAAATAAATGGGTTTCTTTTTTATAAAAATGTGTTCCAGTATGCTCAGTGTTCCCCATTACTTCATAACTGTGTGTATATGTTAAGAAAATATGTAATGAAGTTCCAATATTTTTAATTAACAAGATGTTATATAAGAAGCTAAAAGGAAAGTTACCAAACATACAGAAAACTCAATACAATACCATGAAATATTGATATTTATTTTAATTTTAAATAAGAAATGTCTTTTCTCCAGTCTGACTGTACTATGTTTAAGAATTTCCTCATTTAAAAAATAATTTAAGTGTTAAGCTTTGAAAAGACTGTCTTTAATATTGTATTGTTCTCCAGTTAACATTTCTAAGCTCTACAGCAACTGATAAAGTAGTTGAAGTAAGTAAATAAGTAATAAAAAGCACATCAAAGTAGTTATGATGAGACAGCCAGATGGCAGAGAACTGCAGTTCTTGCTGTAATTTTATCAAAATTACTATTGTCATGGCATGTTAGTTTTCATAAGAATTTGTACAGTCACTGATCTTATACAGACAAATTAATTTCAGGTTCTCTCATGTGTAGTCACATAACAGCTATACTTGAGCATGCACAAAAGAAAATTAAATAATCATAGTCACATAAACTTGAAAAGCAGCACAATTTCTTAAGTTTACTATTCCATAATGTCTTGGGATCAGCGATCATTTCTCTTATGGTAGACTCAATTTGATCTACAGCACTACTGCCATTATATAGTTTCTGCTGCATTTGATTTTCATTATGAAAAGACAGTGTCATCTAATAGGGTAGAATTATTAGTAATGCACAAGCATTGTAGTAATTCCTAAGCGTTATATCCTTTCAAGGAGTTTTTTTCTCTCCTAAAGCTAGTGGGATGAAAAATAATTGAACCATTTAAATTTGATAAATATATTATCATTACATGTCGTCTTTTTGTAAAGAATACTTTATGTCCTATGAATGCCTGTGAAGGATAAGAAATCGAGAATTACATACAGTGGGAACATAATCATCTTGATATCTGAGTCCCATATGTATTAATGACAGATTTAAACCTGCCTTTTTATATTTCTCTATCAGTGTTCAACTCTAAACAGAAGCCCTCTAGTGGGGTGCAAAGGAATACCTATCACTGAAGTCAGTCCTTTTATGCAGCAGAAACTGTATCTGCTACATCTGCGGCTTGGTGTTTGCAGTATGAACTGTGATTATTTAAGGAGTGATAAGGAAAACTGATGCAGGAAGCATACAGTACTTAACATAACTTCCTACAAGAAAATAATTTTCAGTTACCCTGACCTCAGTAGACTTCTACAGTCTCATTAATCAAATCAAGGCATCACTGTAACTAAGAAGAGTTCCTATTTCTGTGTGAACTGCTAGCCCCAAGGCTTGGAACTGGCAGTTTCAAAGAAAGGGCGTCTTACATAATATTAGCAGCACAGCCTCCTGGCTGAGAGAGGTCAGAAACCGTCTATTCAAAAAACTACTATTGGACTGATGCTGGAAAATCTTCATGTTGCAGGAGGTGGAACAACTCTCCTTGAAGTCTGAAATCTTTAGGGAGGCAACAACACAACACAGAGATTCTGAGTTCTCAACTACAACATTTTAACACCAATGCAATTCCATTAACGTTAGTGGAATTACTCTTGAGTCAGAACAAGAGTACCTACTAGAGTGTTCAAACTGAAGTCACATCCCTACATTGGAACCATTTACTGACCATCTGAATTCTAATCATCTGTGCTAGAATTGGCTTTTACCTGCCTGATGCTTTTCATAACCATTTTGTACCAACATTAAAAATAACTCTGAAGAGAAGACATCTGCTTGAGATGGGAAAAATGAATTTTATTATATGCATTTATCAGCAGAAAGAGAATTGGCCTACATAGCAAAGATGTTAGACTAAAAATCTAGACTTTGTTCTGTGTTACGTTATGTTCTTCATTACAGATCTACATTTTAATCTGCCTTAGATATCCATTGTTTCATTTCTTTGTATCTGTTTATGGTAACTCTTCTTATTCTGACCAAGTGAAGCAAAACGGATGCAGAAACATTGCTTGGATCTGGAGGTGGTGGTGTTTTCGTGATGTTTAGGTTTAAAGAGGAAAAAATGAGAATATTTCAGTGGGACTCTTAGGGGAAGAAGGAAGAAAAGTCAGGTTCCACAAAATGAAAATACAGACTGTAATGGGATAAAACATCTTTAACAATGAAGAGTAATGTGTGGTTTACAATATATTATTGGAAAACAGTGTGCTGTTAGTATGACAGATGAAATATAAGTATAAAGATTCAAACTCTGAACAATATGATCTCGATTTTGTTAAATTATTTTTAATATATCTGTAGCTCCCCAATTATTATTTTCTTCTTATATAGTGTGAAATATTATTTTAAATCACATGGAGCCAAATTATATCCCCAGATCTATGCATCTGGTTCCCATTGAAGTCAAAAATATTCTGGTGCCAGAATAATATTTTGCTAACTGAATAAATTGGACTAATTAGTTTTGGACTAATTTAGTTCTGTACAACAAAATCAAAATGAAAACATATTGGAGAACCACTTTCTGCCCATATAGAAAAACAGTCTGCTACCAGTTTATGTCTAAGAAGACTATGTCTAGCTTGAAAAGTGTGATTTATATAACAAAACATGGAAACTCAGTATAATTGTAATTTTCGTGAAAAAATGTTTTAATCTAATAAGCACCATCATTTTTGAAGTTGACAAAACCATAGAAGTCCTGCAAGGATACCATTGTGATACAGATTAGTATCATATCATTTTTTGTATCATGAAACATAAGAAAGAAGTGCTTGCTCATATGACTGGGGCCAAATGATCAGCTGTTGCATGGATTCTCCCATCCTCCCCTTGTTTTGGGGCTGAAATGGGCTTTATGGAGTAGTTCCATATGTCCCAGGCCTAACTCAGCTTTTGGGTCTGTGGGCTATGTTCTGGAGTTCCTTGTTTATGAAATTCACTTAACATAATATAGCTCTCATCCTGATATCACCTAGCTAAGGACAGTAGTTAAGACAGCAAAATTGTCCAACTGTTTCAATTTTTGATGTCCACAAGCAAATCTAGAATGACAGTAAATAATATCAGTTGATATCTCACCGGTTGGCACACTTATTCTCTGATATATATACTAACTATATATTGATTTATATATGTTTTCCTCACATTGTTACCAGTAGATAGAAAGCTGAAATTATATTGTAAAATGAAGGCATGTTCATCTACAAAGTAGTCCCATGTATGTTCATGCAACAACCATCTTCACTAAAAGAAGTGACCATTATCTGATAAAGCTAGTTTAATTTAGAATGGTAATGATAAATAAACAAAAACTACAAACAAGATGGAGCAAAACCCTGCTTGAGAATCTTATCACTGAATAGACTAGTTGAAAACTAACACAGAAACACCTGGAGGGAGGGAAAATCGACAAAAGAACAGGAAAAATTAAGCAAGTAATAACATGAGCAGCTGGAAACAAAAAGAGAAACAGAATAGCAGCTGATGAGAGGAAGAAAAGAAAAAATGAAGCGTTTAACTGAAAACCTGTTATTACCACGAAACAATTTTTAATATGGCTAAAATAGTATGTTTAACAACAAGAAAGGGCTTAATTCATTATAAAAAATACACAGGAGCCATGCACAGCATTTCTTTTACATGGAAGTTAGGGATTTTTTTTAATTCTTTTAACTTTTTTCTTTGTATTATGTTATATAAAACTGAAATAAATTGTTACTTCAAAGAAAGGCTTCAATATAGTTGCAGTTCAGAGGGTAGAATGTAATCATGGAAGTTGGCCCAAAAATGAGAGAGCATACAAAATTACCTCTGAAATATACATGTATTCTAATCCAATAAACTATTATTTGCTACATTGTTTCTGTATTCCCACTAGCACAATGAAACAATAGTCAAGAGAAATAACTTCAAATTGCTAATTCTAGTAATTACCTACCTATAAATCTGTCTATAATAATTTGCCTATATAAATCTACCTATAATAATGAACTCATCACAATATCAACAAAATGTATCTATGTGTATGTCCAATGAAGTCCAAATGGTTCCGGGTGGGTGCAGCATGCCATTCACATGCTACCCTTACAAGCTTGGGGTCTTAAATATTCATGTTTAACATTCATAAGGCTCTTACCACTGATCCTCCCCAGATAAGTAATTTACCTTTCTTTTCTTTAAAAACTGTTAATTTTTAAACAGTAAAAGAGGACACATTTTTACTTAAAAAAAGACAAGTACTAATGGACAAAATTAAACAAAATAGGCATTAAAATATAGGGAAAATTAAATTATTATAAAAATTACTTGTATTGTCTGTACCATAACATCTTTACTGCAATAAACCTCCTAATTCTCAGGTTGCTAAACCTCAGATTTTGACAATTCTCAATATCTGTTGGTCTTTCCCCACTTCTAAATAAAATTTTAATAGGAGAACTGTAATAAAGTCTAATTTTAGTAAGACTTCATTATTTTAAAAAATGCTGGAAGGAAGCAGATCTGTAAAGGAGAAGAAAGACACTGGATTGGGTAAGTGAGAGAGAAAGAAGCTGATGGTGAGCAAATGATGTCCTAATTCCTGTTGAGAATGGCACCTGTTAGTAAGCCTAGTACATACACTCTTACAGCAGCTAAAGAAAAGGATGTGTGCTGGGTTTCTGACTGGGATGCTGTCCCTTGACCCTTCTTAGAGGCTGCTCCAACCTTTGCCTCTTTCATATTGGTACCTGTCTATAGGTTTAGTCTTCTGGCTAGTCATCGTCTGGTAAAATTATTCACATATCCTATTCCAGCTGTCTGCTTCACTGGCTAATCATTTCCTGAGTCTGAAGGTGCAGAGTGGTTGTGCGCATTTTAAGCAGTAGGTGGCGATGTAGTGCAATTCCACTTTGCATTTGCTTGAAACAACTTTAACAAGGAGCACACAAGTCTGGCATTCTTCACACAGTACAAGGCAGATACCTGCCGCAGTTTTCTATAGAGCATTCTGTCATGGAGAGTCTATGTCAAGACTTAAAGCATTCTGAGCAAGCTTCATAGATGGTAATACTACCAGAATGAGCCAAGTGATTCCTGTCATCTGTCTTCTTTAGAAAAACCTTTCTCCAAGATGTCTTATTATGAGCAATTGGATGATGAAGTCTTAAACCTGGTGTAGAGCAAGTGGAAGATGGACTTGCATCATATAATGCCTCTTGTGCAGCATTGCATCCTATTCATTCATGTTAGATTTTTATTTCAAATACAAAGTGTTTTGTTTTCTTTCTTGGGACAGAAGGAGAATCTAGGATACTACAGGATGACCAAATTGATAGTGAATGGATTTGTCTCAGAAAACTGCTAACTTGAAGCAGAAGAGCAGCATGGGGACAGGAGTGGTGGCAAGAACAAGTCTCTGAGTTCTTGTTCTGAACTTAAAACCTGAAAAGTGTGATGTAACAGTACTTGTGAACTCTGCAGAAATAGAGCCAGCATGAGGGCATTTTCTTGTCTTCAAGACAGCTTTGTTAGTTCTGGAAATGTTTAACTGAAAGTGTGTTTTCTGGAGAAGCAGGCCAGACATACACAAATGGCTATGGTATTTGTAAGTTCTTGCCCTTCAGCATGTACTCTAAGCATGGTTTATGAGCAGCAGGGCAAGTGTCAGTGATAGTCAAACTCCCTCAGAATGGGCTCTGTGGAGAGGCTGATAGTCATAGAAATGAGCAAGAAGCTGCTAGTGGACTTTGCCCTGAAGAACAACAGCATAGGAGATACCCACAAGATAATGACAAGGACCACAAGGAAGCTAAAGAATCTTTGGAAGGTATGCTTTGGCACTGGTGCTTTGTTCAGAGTGTACACCACAGCATGTGTAGGTAGGCTATCATCTTTCAAGACAACCTATGCTGATGTTTTTGTTTGGGGTTTTACATATATTTGTCTCTTTTCCTAAGTTACCAAATTAGAAGGTACAAAGAGAAAAGTTTTAGTTGTGTTCCATTTTTGTAATTTGCTTAACTCTACAGCAGTTAGTAGAGGGACGCTGTTGAGAAGAAAAGCAAGTTTAAATAACTTTTTATTTCCAAATTGTGTCCACTTTTACTGTATATATGTGTGTATACACACAATACTTTCTTTTTATCATATGATGTCTGAATTTTCCCTTTGTGTACTAGAATAATTTATTCCTAATGTGGAAGTACAAATAGAGGCCAGAGACTATGGTGGGCAATGGCATAGTGAGGTTAAGTCTGACTCCCCTCAGTTGTGGCAGTTGCATTTAAACCTTTTCTTTATCACTGATGTGACTGACTGTGTGTACAGCGTATAGCTCGTATTAGTTGGACAAATATTTTCAGATATTTTAAATGAAGCAGACTAGTGTTTTTTATTTATTCAAGAACCTTGCCTTTTAGGGACGCTAAATGCACAGAAGAGACCCTTAATGATATCAATTGACTGGCAGAGAAGCAGAATAGCCAGAAAAAATAACTTTGCTTCATTGACAGCACTGAAGCCAACACACTGTAGTAGTAGTAGTATGTGTGTTAGAGTAATGCTTGGAGATCCCCAATCAGGGCTCCATTGGGTTAAGTCCTGTGCAAACACATAATGCAAGTCTGTGGGAGTTTTGACATTGACTTTCATGGAGCTAGGACTTCACCACAGAGTACAAGATGGCCGCTGCATATTTTCATCTGTTAGGACAGTATCCTGAGCAAAACATTATGAAGAAGCATGTACAGACCTTAAACCAAGGTCCTCATGTTCAGTTATATGCTTTACCATATACAATACATTTTTAAAATTTTGTACTGTCATGAGTGCCAGTGCTGATCCAGGTGAGTTGCTTTATAGCTAGTATTACAACCCACCTCCCAGGCAATCCAGAAAAGTGTTTATCCTTACTTTACTGACAACAGGTTCCATTTCTTGGGAAGTTCTCAGCTGTTTGTTTAAGCACTCAGAACCTTAAATTTAGTGTTCCCATCTTTAAAAGTCTCATGTGCTTTGTTGAATAAGCCCAAGGCATATTAACTCCTGAGTGGAGTCCCACCATGATGTGGAGCATCTTCTTCATGCAGGGTCCCAGGGCTGTAGCAAGGCTCCCTTCTGCACACCCATGATAATATGATTTGGAAGACAACCTCTGAGGCGATCCTTACACAGGTGTCCTCCCCTAATCTCTACCATGACCCTTAGTGCACGCTATGCATTTTTCCCTATAAAATAAATGTCAGTGTATCAATAGAGGGAGAGAAGAGTTTCTCAGAATATAATTGTAATTTAAAAATTCACAAGATCATTCCACAAGACCACTGTAACAATTTCTCATGATTTTGTATGGTTTTTGCAGTAATCACAGTATTGTGTCCTTAGAGATTTTTAGAGGAAAAGAAAATATAAAAACGGTTGCACATATATTACTTTAAAAAAAAGTGGCACAAAGACTCAAGAAAGCAGATCTGACCAGCTGAGACTCCTTCTGATGGGGGAGAATTCTCACCTGGAACAGAGCTGATGTAACTGGCTCCAGTACCACCCAGGGAGTGACATGTCAGGGTTATAGCCACAGAACCTTCTACTCTTGCTATCACCAGGAGGCATACAGCCCCTTCAGGATCATTGTCAGCTGGCATGGTTAAAGCAGCCCTCTTTCTGCCCCAAGAATTTGGACTCACAAATTTACACCAGGACTATCTGCCTGTTCACTTCATGATTGGGACTGAGCATCCTTCCTTCAGAAATCTTCACTTGAACTCTCCAATCCCTGTAAATAAGAAATCTTACCAAATTGAAACTTTTCTCTTTTAACCATATTCCCGTCTTTGCAGTCATTCTTAATAAGCCACATGATCCCTGAAAATATACCCCAATCTAAAAAGTGATTCAGTAAAAAATTACTTTATTGAGATTTCAAGTTTACTGTGTTTTGGTGACTTCCAAGGCATTAAGTCATATTTTACAAGTAAAAATATGGGTTTTTTTTCTAAACATATATGTTGAAAATTCAGCTCAAGATCCAGGAATCAATCTGGGGCTTTTCGTTCTGAAGCATCACACAAGTTGTGACACATGAAGGTGGCGGGGAGTAGCTCCCTTTGATGGACACCCAACCAGCCAGTTAGCTGTAAAATCCCTCTTGGTCTGTTCTCTGCTTGCTTTTCCTGTAAAGGGTTAACAAGCCCACAGGTAAAAGAAAAGGAGTGGGCACCTGACCAAGAGAGTCAATGGAAAGAGAGAACTTTTTAAAATTGAGAAAGAAACTTTCCCTTTGTCTGTTGTTCTCTGGGTTGCAGGGACACAGAGCATTAATGATGTAACCAGCTTTAAATCAATTCATACCTCGAACCTACTTATCTGGAGCCTCAGACATGTAAGTAAAATTAGGGAATGTCTAAAAAGACAAGATTAGGGTTATTTCTTTTATTTCATATTGGCTTGTGGACTCCTCAGTGCTAACCTCAGATGCTTTTGTTTGCTTGTAATCTTTAAGCTGAACCCCCAAGAAAGCTATTTTGGGTCCTTGATTTTTGGAACTGCTCTTTTAAAATCTAGCAAAAGCCTAAGTTCCAGATGTATTTTCTTCCTTTTTGTTTTTAATAAAATTTACCTTTTTTAAGAACAGGATTGAATTTTTGGTGTCCTAAGAGGTTTGTGCATCTGCTGTTTGATTAGCTGGTGTCAACAGCTAATTTACTTTGTTTTCTCTCTCCGCTCTTCCCCGGAGCGGGGAGGGGTGAAAGGGCTTGAGGGTACTCCACAGGGAGGAATTCCCAAGTGTTCCTTCCTGGGTCCAAGGGGTTTTTTTGCATTTGGGTGGTGGCAGCAATTACCAAGCCAAGGTCAGAGAAAAGCTGTAACCTTGGGAGTTTAATACAAGCCTGGAGTGGCAAGTATTAATTTTTAGAATCCTTGAGGGCCCCCACCTTCTGCACTCAGAGTGACAGAGTGGGGATTCAGCCTTGACACAAGTAATGAAGATTTTACAAGTCAAAAGAGACTCTTAGCAGCCCATCATTTAAGACAGTACCAGTGCAGAATGAGTGCAAACCTGTATCAAACACTACCAAATCAGAGTGCTCCCTTTACACTGTTTTAAATGACTTCACAAGACGCGGGGCAACAGAGAAGCAAGCCCATAATACGGGCGCTGTGGAAGTTTTAAAACAAATTTTAGGATTTGTGCACATACATTGAGAGAGAATCAAAATAAGGTTCCGAGTTATGTTCTTGCCGATCTATCAAATACAGAAAATAAAATATACATTCTAAATTGGGATAATGCACATTTTTAATCATGTTAAAATAATAGGTCATGTACTGATGTTGACCTAACAACTAATAGAAAATAGAGCTAACATGCAAACAATTCAGGCAGAGTTTCTTCATACAATAAGTACTCGAATGAAGAAAACTGCCTGATAAAGCCATAGAAGTACATGCTTCTCCTTCACAGAACTGCCTCTTCAGATCCCTGTTGTTGAAGTTATATACTGGGTCTCACAAATCCTGTAACTATTTTAAAGCAGTTAGCCACTGCGTAGTCTGTAGCTGTGAAAGTTCTTTTCAAGATTGTAAAGGACCTGTAAACCCAAGAGAGTCTCATGTACTCTCTTTCTGATGGCAATAGTAGGTCACAGAACCATTCTGTATGTTATTTCTCAGAGCTGTTTCTACCTCTGCGTAATAGTATTGTTAGGTAGTTATATAGTCTTTAGTTTCTCTCTCTCTTTCTCTCTCTGACTTCTGTCTAGGATCTCAAGATTGTAGATGTGCACTAAATTTCAAAATTCATGTGTTATTCATCTTTTGATAAAATGGAGGTGATTAAAATCACTGGGAGAAAGGCATTGTTGCCAGGGTTCTTTGGTTTGCCTAATCTTCACCCATTGGCCATCAAGTGAACAAGAAAGCAAGCTTCAGTTATCATATTGGAGGAAGCTTTGTCTTGTAGTACTTACATATTGGGTCATTCTGATTTAGTGATTCAGAAGGTGCTAGATCAGAACTGAAGAAGTTGTCTTTGGATCTGATAATTCTTATAATCTCCAAATACAATCTTTAGTACCTTCTTCATATAAGAATCAGTAAACTCTAGAACTGATGGACTTCTCAGAATGGATAAAGCTGGTGTTTGGTTTCTCAAGGGCTGAGATCCAGTGCTTGATATGGACTCAGTCCCTTGGTGTCAGTGAGCAACTTGAGCTACAGCTACACTACAACTTAAGTCGACATAAATTATGTCGCTCAGGTGTGTGAATTAGTCACCCCTCAAGCAACATAACTTATGCTGATTTATGCACTGATGTGGACAGAGCTATGTTGGTGGGAGAGCTTCTCCCACCGGTATAGCTACCCCCACTCACCAGGGCTGGAGTAATTACACCAATGGGAGAGCCCTGTCCTGTCAGCTCAGAGCAGCTACACTAGAGAGTTTACAGCGGCACAGCTGCATTGATACAGCCCTGCCGCTGTAAACTCTCTAGTGTAGCCAAAATCTTAGATCTTAAACTGTCATTCTCAGGTCAAATCAGGAAATCATCGGCTGGAACCATTTTTCTGCATGATCTCATAGCAGAACTATAGCACTTCAATTTCACCTAATTCTATCATTGTAGAATAGTTGCTGTCAATGAAGTCTGTCTTCTCTTTTGTTATGGTGTTTAAAGGGCACTTGGAGGACATTGCTGCTTACCTTTCTCTCCTCTCATCCTCTGTAAAATGTTTTCTGATGGACAAATTGTGAGAGGCTCTTGCTTGACCACCTGCACCAGTAGCCTTTCCTGTCCATATGCTGCTGCACAAGGGCCTTCCACAATAGCAATCCCTGTGTCTGGAGAAAGCAGGACTGCTAAATCCTTTTCAGTTTGGCAATCAGGATGACAAAAAAGGAGAAAGCTTATGGTTGGAGTAGATTTTTCACGCTTCCGTTCACATGAAGCAGACACAGAGAGTTTGAGTCACAGAGCTGTGGAATGAAACCTACAGTGTAGCCTTTAATGCTTCGTTAATTATTTACCTACCAGTCTGTAGCTCATGGGATTTAAAGCTGGTATTCACTAGTATTCACTAGCTGGTATTCATGGACCATGCATTAGAACCAATCATGAAGTGTTCTTTTCACCATCCTTCTCTGAACACTGTCTTCCTAGGTACAGTCACAACGATCAAGAAAGGCTCATGAAAGGCTTATGGCACATCCATCATTTACATTTTTCACAAAGACAAGGTGGTTTTGTTCTCTACCCAAATTTTTGCCTGAGATGGAATTAAAATCCCATTGTTATCAGATAGCTTCCAGTCATCTGCCCACAGCTTCATCGGATGCCGGGTGAGGCCTGGCTTATATGTTAGTTTTTTTAAAAAGAGCTATTGTTACTATTTGAGTAGAACCAATCCCTTTCAGAATTCCAGTCCAAGGTGAAAGCAATCTTATTTCAGATGCTATCTAAATAAATTAAACAATGAGCCAGCAGGAGTTCCAGTATCAGCAAGACTTGGTTATTTGATTAGTCCTATAGCTCCCTCCATGACTTTTCTCAGTCTTATCTCTAAATCCAGGAGCTGTAAAACTGCTATGTGTTCAAATCACACTCTTCTTTATCATTGTCCTCTTAGATCTGGAGCTAGTTCAAATGCTTGATTTGGATGAGCAGTCCTTCTGTCTCTCTTTAGTTAAGCACATCATAGCATTTCTCCTTGGGGTTGCTATTCTTCTGTAGTGGGGATCTGTAACGACAATTTTATGAAAGAGAAGGGAAGGCTACTTACAAGAGGCAAGAGTTCTCAGAATGTACTGCTACTGCAGATAACCCTCTCTTCTTCACACTGGATTTCAGCAAAAAGAGATGATTGGGTCTGGGTCTTTATTAACCTCAGGAAGGACATTCAGATCCACACTTGGTGTACATGAGTGGCCCCATTGTCCAACTGTTTTAAAATGTTTTAAAACTTGCAAGGCATGACACATAATTTACTGGGTGAATCTGCAGAGGCTTACCTTAGGAGAACTTGAGTTAATTGTAAATGACCCTCTTTACACACATAGTGAGGGGACTGGATTTCTTTTTGACAAAAAAAGGAATAAAGAAGTTCAGCCATGCTCTAGATTGCTCGAGGTAAAATAAGTTCAATGAGAGAAAGAGAAAGATATACAATTGTAGTACCTGCATTTTTAAGGGCAAATGGTTTACTGTTAGCCAGAAATTTGCTTGTGCCTTTGAATACAATATTTGATTTCCTGTGTAAATGAATTCACTTAAACTGAATATAGGTAAATGTCCAGAGATTGTGATATTTAATATTTTGAACTGTGATTAAAATGTGCATTTTGTCTCGTGTAATTCTTTTTACAGAAATAATATTCTAAACTTTGACTACTGAAGAATATGGTGATACAGTTATTAAATTGTTTGCTTTTATTGAAATCAGAATATAAAATTATATCTAGGAACTGTTCGCATCCTTTATTTTAACAAAGGACACTATATCATCTGTGCACAATGTATGGATAAACGAATCTCCATTTATAGCAGAGAAAAAGAAAGGGGCAGAAGGGGAAGGACCATGTTTTAGATTAGGCAAAATCTGTCCATAAAGGTTAATTTTATACCATGATCTGAAGGCTAGCAAACTGAGCCTCTAATAGCGTTACACTATCTCCCTCCCCCACCCCGTACCCAATAATATCCCTTTCTCCAGTGTTTCGGAATACACATATGAGACTGTCACCAAAACTGGCTTCAATGAACTGAATTATTGTGTTGGTGCAGTCTTTCAGGTAGCTTCATCCCAAGACAAACAGAGTTAGTAGATTAAAACCAGCATCCTGACTAGAATTCAGTGAGAGAGTACACAGCAGAAGTTTGTTCACACTGACCCATACCAATAAGCAGATGAGCAAATATGTTTTGCCCATATAGTTTTCTAGCATAGTCTTAAATGAAGCTCATTGCAAGTCACCTTGTAGATGACACAGATAGGGATGACTGTAACAAGGTCTACATTAGTAAGCAAAGTCCAGAATCTCTTTATTAAAAACATTTGGTAAAAAAAAAATGTACAAATTCCTGCTCTTACCTGGGAATCCAAGTGGAAATGGGGCCAAAATTACCACCAGGCTGTAACCCTATTTGACAAAGGGTTAACATATTCCATCAATAGGTAGAGTAGTTACAACCTTCGATAATTACGTTAGTTGATTATCCCTGCCAGGTAGTCTCAGCTCCATCTCATGTGGATCAGTCATCAATTTGCTTTCCCCCTCTCTACTAAAAAGAGGATTTAAAAATTAAGGTCATGATTATATCATTATTGTTACTATTTATTATTTATATTACCATAGTGCCCAGGAGCTGTAATCATTGTACAAGGTGATATACAAACACAGAACAAAAAGGCAGCCCCTGGCCCAAAGAATTTACAATCTAAGTGTAAGACAAGAAATAACAGGTGGATACAGACAGACAGGGGAATGCAAGGAAACAAGAGATAATAATCAGTATCCTGATGGCATCAGAGACAAACGTACCTCACAATATCCACCTGATCATTTAATGTTGGATGTCACCTTGCCTTCCTAGTAACAGAGAGGTATTAACTATCCTTGTCAGTAATGGATCAGAACTCTTACGTATTGATTTTCACTGATTATAGGAAGCAAATGCCCAGCTTGCAGGTCTTCAGCACAGGCAGAACCTGTGTGAACAAAAATCAGATGTGCTCCACTGAAGACTGTTTCTCCTGTCTTGTTTTGACACTGCTCACAGGGATGCAGCCATTGAATCCTATTTGTAAAATAGATGGAAATCTCCTAACAGTGAGAAATGCTCAGATCTGTTACACAGTGGAGACAATATGGATTTATCACGTTACCAAAGAAGCATATATTTTCCTTTCACCTGGCATTCATGGATATTGTGATAAAGGAGAGGAAAATCTGCTCCAAAGATTTTACAACCCCAACAGCCAAATTTTGTACTTGGATCCAAATGGTGCATCTGAAGGCAAAATTTTACCTTGTTTATTTCACAGTGCCTAACATAACTGGGCCAAATCTTAAAGGATATTTTACAAATGTATTTGTGTATGGTGGATTTTATAAAAGTCAGACTGCTTTGTAAAGTTCCACTTAGTCTTTGAAAGCTCATACCTGGCACCTAATTTTCCATGTTGAACCTGACATTTCACATATTTAAACAAGATTCAGGTGTTTAGAAAACTTGGAATCTGTTAGGTTAAAATGGCACAACCTCCTGCAACCAAATAAATAAGCTATAGTTGTTTCTTTAATACCTCCAAAGGGAAAACAAGCTTATAAGAACTTGCTAACCATTGTGCATTGAGCTGTCACCTTCAATGTACCTTTGAAATACTGGCTTTTTCTTAAAGGGGAAGATGGGAAACAGAAAGTGTATAGTTTCATTCATGCAGACTTTGTCAGAAAGTGCGGCTGTGATATGATTTCTGTCAGAAACAATCTGCTTGAAAATTTTCTGTCTTTACTTTCATACACAGAGTGGCTTGTCTGTTTTCTAACCCTAGGTGATGGGATCTGCTGCCTTGTCAGATAACATTTGAGTTCATTCACTACCTGCTTGTTGACTAGAGCACAGACTCACTGTGGTGGCAGAGAAAGCCTTAAGGCTACTTAGCATCTGTCTCTTCTTGTAATTAGCTACAGCCTTGTATACAGAGCAAAACAGAGATTTTGTGCTGTGAAAGGATAATCCACACAGACAGGAGTTTCTAAACTGCAGAAGAGTTTGTTAGTGTTTGTCATTCCTACTCTGAAGGAAGGAAGATGAAACAACTTCTTGCCTGTAAACGGTGAAGTGTTTCAAGTCCTCCTCTCAAATTACACTGTATAGGCGGATAGTTTTGGAAAAGCTCTTATTTAACACCTTTATTTGTTACTTTGAATATCAAATATTTATTAAAATTCTATTCTTACTTTTAGCTGTATCCACTTCTTGATCCATAGCTGATTATACTTCTTCTGACTCATGTATTGGGAAGAATTTGTCCTGAACAGCTGCCTGAGGAGCTGCATTAATGTCATATGCAATGCAACGAAGGCAATACCATGCTCTTTGGTTGAAGAAGGTCTTGGATGATGGCCATTCACAGAGGTCTTCCTAAAGCAATGCTCTCATGAGGATTTCTTAGGGATAATGAAGGCAAATTTGAATAGCTAAGTATCTGTCTCACATCTTTAGAAGAGTGAGGAAGACTCTACAGAGGTAGCAAATTTGAATACATATAATTCTTCCTGGGCTCAACCCTGCAGTCCTCATACAGATGATGATTCACTTAATTCATGGCTTTTTTCACAGGACTGTTACTTGGGGCAGTTTGCTAAGGCAGCAGTGGTTAGATTCCTGTTGGTAGGGTTAGAATTATTAGGGAAGGGTATGAGATCATGGTTGAGTCTCCCAACCCTGCCAGAGGCTGGGAGATGGAGTCCCATTCTTTCCTTCAAATGAGGCATCAAACCAGCTTCTGTACTGAAAGGTGATGGATTTGCAAAGATGCCTGAACTTTTGTGAGCAGGTTCAGGGTTTCCTTGTGAACTAGCCTGCATAGTTCTGAAGGCCTTAGGCTGTGGAGCTGCATGGACCTGACAAGATATTTGTGAGGTGGAAGAAGGCTCTTTATGCCTTGAACAGTTAAGTTTCTTTGGATTTCAGCACAGGACAGTTGTTGTCTTCCGCACTTTCACTGCTGCCAAGACATGTTGCCTTTACAGTTATCTTGTTTTAAAATTAAAATGAGGTTACAGCCACTTGGCCAAAATCTAACGCTTGTGTCTATCCTACTTGCAATGAATACTTGTAATTCCTACTGGGCTTAGTCCTGAAACCCTCATTCAGCCAAAGTGTGCCACTCAAATAGGAATATTGACTGAGTGAGGACTGCAGGATCCATCCCTGTATGTCAAGGGTTCTCAACCTTTTTTGGATCACACTCCTCCTTAGCATTTTGTTTAACTTGGAATCCCCACCCCACATACACACACTTGTGATAGTGAGAAGGATGCTGCCACCTAGCATAGCTAATTGTTTTGTTCAAGAGATACTGGGCAAATTACTCAAAATACAAGTCAAATGGTACTATAAAAATATCCCTTACTTGTTTTAGTTCTGCTGATGTCAGTGAGATATTTTGACTTGTTTGGTACTGGAAAACAGATCAGTGCAAGGCTCGGTGTTTGAAATGCAGTCATAGGTTGTCGTCTACTTGGAGCCAGTTTCTGTACTTTGTCTTCAATGCTGCAAGTCTGGAAAACCCAGCTTCACACAAGTATGCTGAAGCAAAAGGTAGGAGCCTTTTCATTGCAGCAGTAGAGAGCCCTAGGAATTCCTCTACAATTTAAAGCCAGAAGTTTGAGAGAAGAGGTGCCAAAACATTGCTTCAATCTGCTGTCACATTTCAGCTCACTAAGCTGTTTTGCCATCTCCCCTGAAAGATTGCTTTAACCTACAGAGGTAACGAATGTATCATGAACCCAGGCAAGTGAGCTTCAGCCTTTTTGGAAGTAGTTGCTTAACTGTTCTTTCAGTCCCTTCACATTTTCAGCAATGGCAGCTTTCAGATCATTATAATCCACAGTGCCACCATCATCCTAGAGGAAATCTGAAAATGTGGGCAATGTTATAATTTCCATTTGCCAAATGTCTAGTTTCTTCATTAAAGCTGTTACTTTGTTAGGAGGAGGAGATTTGCATCCTTCACTTGCATAGATGCATCTATTGAATTCATAGAGTTGAAAACATCAATCAAGTGAGCAAGCAGAGCCAGCCAAGGGCAATCACGATCTGACTTTACATCAGTTAAGAAGATTTTAACCTCTTTCACGTACCTCAGTAAGGCAAAGGAGCACTCTCCCTTGTGCTAAACACCTTACTTTGGTGTGAAGTAGTAGGTGGTGAAGATCAGATCACATTTCCTGGCACAGACCTCAAAATAAATGTGCATCAAGTGGCCTTGCTTTTATAAAATTGATTATCTGCACTGCTTGCTGCGTAACTGACTTCAGTGGCTGGGGAATTTTCTTAGCAACCAAGGCTTCTCTGTACATCATGCAGTGAGTCCATTTAGCACTGGGAGCTAATCCCTGAACTCAAGTGACAAAATTTCTGTGCTTTCCCATCATGGATTGAGCACCATCACTGAAAATCTCAGTGCATCAATCCCAATTCAGACATTCTTGACAAATGAAATTATTTAACATTACAAATATCTGTTCCCCAGTAGTGAGAGTTGAAAGGGGTCGACAAAAGGTAAATTCTTCCAGAAGTGACTCTTCATGCACATATCTGACATAAACAAGCAGTTGTGATAATATTGGTTGTCTCATCAAATTGGGTTGCATAGAATTAACTCATCTTAATGTAGTTCAACATTTGATCTTTCACATCATTGCTGAGTTCTGAAATTTAGCGATTCGCTATGTCATTTGACAATGGAATGGCACCAGCCTGCACAGCTGAGCTTTCCCCAAACATAACAGAACAAATGTCCTTTTCAGCTGGCAAAATCAATGTCTTGGCTATGGTTTAAGGCTTACAAAGTTTAGCACTGTGGTATGACATGGCATAAGAGGCTTTAAAACACTTGGCAGGCACGGAGGAAAGCTCGCTTATAGCACTTTTTTGCTGAGTGAATGTCTCGAGTTTTCTTTCGTAAAAGTCAAGTAGCTTACCCTTTAGTACAGGATATCTCATCTCCAAATGGCATCTCAGTTTTTGAGGCTTCAAGCTACATCACCACAGATGACACACTGAGGATGAGGTTCATCCACTGTGCCAACAAACGTAAATTTCATTTCCAAGTAACTTTCTTCATATTTTCAAACTTTTTTTAAAGATGATGATACACTGGCTCTGTGTTTTCTCACATACAACAAGCCATTTTATGTACTGTACAAAGATATAATGCAGCTTTGGTATGTGCCCGGAAGGTCCCCATATTTCAGTTATTTGGGACAAAGTGGGGAGAGCCCTAATATTGAACACCCTGCCAGTAGCTGCTTCTTATAAAGGCCAATTTTGGCCTCAGTTCATACTCCTCTGCTGGTCTCCAACTCTCCATTGAGGTGGAACCTTACAATAAAAAAGAGACATGTTCTCACCATTAGAGAAAGACATAGCTCAAAAGATTTGGCATTAGGGTGTGGTTGAGATGAGGATGTGAATCTTGTGAGAAGAGGTTTTCTTGCAAGATTTCTGCCACTTCTGCTTCACATTTATCCAGGTGTCCTAAAAGAGTAGCTTCTCTTACAGTATTTTGGCACTTCTGGTTCAGCTCCTGGCCAGAATGTGCAGGTGGAGGAATAACACCCCAAAACACACACGTTTATGAACATTTTAAAATCACAGAGTTTTGATTCAAGTCCGGTTCTCAAAATGGTGAGCCAGGTCCAAATTTGGCCCAGCCACACCTCTATCATGACAGAGGGGAAGCTTTCCCAAATTTGAGTGAGTGGCATTAATTACTGAAGTATTAGAAGATTTACCATGTCTCCCTCCATCCCCCCCGCCCACCAGAAAGTTTGATGGGGAACCCTCCTGGTCAAGAACCTCTGCTGTATGTCAGCCTTGAAAAGGTCTGCTTTCAAGAAAAATGGGAGGGGGGGAATCTCTTACCCTAATAATGAATCAAGGTACAGAATTTGCTACAAGAACCCTATTTTCGTTTCTTATAAAAGACAGAGAAATATCAAGATGAAAACCATATGCTGTAAAAGTGTCAAGAACGTTCAGTTGTGGTTTTTTTTTTAAAGCAAGAGCTTTGGAAGGGATATAAACTGTCATGCTTCCGGGCATAAACCTACCTCTAACTGGTGGGTTAGAAGCAAACTTTCCTTGGAATCAAGTTATCCCATAACTGCCTTCCACAGAGATTCCCTGCACCTTCCTGTGAAGCAGCTGGTACTAGCCAACGGTATTTCCCATGTTTCTAAATTTGTTTGCCCTTACCTTTGTTATTAATAGTGACATTTATTATTAAAACTAAAAGGATATTAAATTTTCCTCATTGTGTGTTGCTTGTTTAATTTTTGCATTTTCCTCAGCCTAGACAGTCAGTCTTTGAACAGT
This sequence comes from Natator depressus, assembly GCF_965152275.1. Classification (NCBI taxonomy): domain Eukaryota; kingdom Metazoa; phylum Chordata; order Testudines; family Cheloniidae; genus Natator; species Natator depressus. Next base: position 42,015,754 of record NC_134239.1, read on the forward strand.
CAGTCACTTTTACTTTCTATTTTCAGTGCACTGGTGAAATGTAAACAACACTCTAGAGGATTTTTTAACAAAATAATTTTCACAGATGAAAAATAAGTCATGGAAAGATTTCTAGTCATTTTAGATTGCACTTTTTTAAAAAAATTGGGTTTTGAATTAAGTTAGCTCTTTAAAACAGGGACTCTCATTTACTGTGTTTCTACAATGCTTAGCACAAAGGAGTTTGATTGGCCACTAGATGCCACTGCTATATACATGTTAAATTATCATAATAATAAGTTGACAGTGTCCCTTTAAGATTTTGGACAAAATTTTCTAGGTGATTTAGAAGGCTAGGTCCCATTTTCAAAAATGTCTTAGGCACACAGGGAGCCAAGTCTCATTGAAAGTCAATGGGATATAAGCTCATAAGTGGCCAACTTACTTTTGAAAGTGGAACTTCGGCTTCTAAACCACGTAGGCTCTATAGAAACTTTTACCCTGTCATCATTTTCCCAGAAAGTTCTGTGAGGTTGCAATGTTAGCAGCAAAGTAAATAGACCCGTGCAAGGGTTTTCAACAAAAGAGTCATAATCTCCCTACTTTTCCCATATTGCTAGATGGGAAGAGGATCCTGGGCTGATGAGGAAAGGAGTGGTCCTACTGTGGAAACATGGGTCACAATATGGAAAGGTTGAAAACAAATGCATATTTTCCGTCTTTCCATTTATGTTTTAAAGTTGCTATATACAACCAAATTAAAAAATAGTTTCAATCAAGGTCAGATTGGTAGTGATGGAAGTTATCTTCCTATAGCTGTTCTGTGACCAACATGGAATGATTTTCATCTATCATTCTAGTTCCCAGTGAACATGTTAAAAAAAACCCCACCACCACAAATAGCACTAATTTACATTCAGAGAATCATAGGCGTTAGAGAAGGAAAAGAACCATTAGTTCATCCAGTTTATGTTCCCTTCTTACCAATGCATGATGGTTCCCTATGGCATATTTTCTAATGTTTTGTCCTGTGTAGTTTTTTAAAAGTCCCAAAAATGTCCCTTCCCCTGTTTTTCTTGGGAAACTGTTCCACAACTTATTACTTTTCATCAACAGGAATTTTTTCTGTTTACACTGAATTTTGCCTCTCTTAATTTCAATCCATTGTTCCTGGTTATACCCCTATGTACCACTTTAGCTAATTCTTCTCCTTTTTGTGGTTGTTGCAACCTTCAAAGATTAGTAGACTTATCATGTTCATCTTTGTAATCTCAGTTGGCAATACTGTTGGCAATCTCAAAGGAGGGGGGGAAGGGATTGAATGAGCATGGAAAGTAAACTACCTGCTGCCCCCTTCTGCCCTGGGGAGGGAAGGCATTATGGGGAAACTTTGTCTGCTGTGGCCCATGCAGTACCTTTTCTGTGGATAAATAAAACAGTTCATTTTCTAGTGCTGTGACATCATTAGCTTTCTTGAACACTTAGGTCAATTTTAAAAACTGGGGAAAAAATTAAAATAGCAAAAAACAATCATAAAAGTCTCAATCCGGACATTAACCTCAATATTGATAGCACCTGTCTGTCTTTACTGCAATAAGTCTTAGCGACTTCTTCCATCACAGAAGAGGAGTTAGATAGTTTTTCCAATATAGATGTATAATTTTTGGAACAGGAAAAAATGTGAGCTCTTTCAGGTAATAGCTCACTGAGATTGGAACAGGTATTGTAATCTCTGTCACTCATCGTTTAAGGTTCCTCAGTGTGCATTTAATTTAGATTTATTAAAACAGTCTTTTTATGTCAATAAAACACTTATTTAATAAAAAAAAATTCTGTGATATGGATGTTTTAATCTGTAAGAGATAAATCTTCCATGCTGAGATGGTATTTGAAATGCAATACTTGTCAAGTTAAATCAAATTTGGGAACCTTAATATAAACTGTTAGCGGGGAAGAGGAGTGAAAATACTCTGCTTTTATCTTCTTTTATACTAAGATATAAATCCTAGGAACAGTGCATGAGGATTTTGACATACAACTCCTAGTAACAAAAATGAGAACTATTCAACTAAGTATCCAGTAGTCCTCATGCTGATTTTTTACCCTTACAAATGTAAGAATTCCTTATGGCCCAATTCCACATGATAAAGCATTACTTTGAGGACCTAATTTTTTAGTCACAATCCATCTAAATTAATGCTCACTTCTGTTCTGAAAATATCCAAATGAAGTGGAAGCAAGTCATATAGTCTAGTCTTTTTTCAAATAACTTTTCTTCCTTTTCTCAGGTGCATAATCACTTTGGAATACACAGAATGTATTCCCTTGAGTTGAATTAATTGCCAATGATCTGTCACTTCTGCTTGTTTCTTTTTCAAGCTACCAGTTTGTATGAGTTTAGTTTTTGTGTTAGGTTTTGGTTAAATAGTTTTGTAATAAAACCTGACAGGAATCTTTATTTTATATCCAAAATTGAGAACAGCATTTTGCAGCTCTTCCTTACCTTCATTAGCACTTACTCTTGTGAGTAATTGTTGGGGGAGGGAGGGTTGGGGCTCCCCTAAGTCCTCACCAGATCTTGATTCAAATAATTTATAATGTCCTTCCCCTGTTTGTAATACACAGGGTTTCTCCAACCAAAACAAACAAAAGAAAGGTCCCTTTCTTTCTCTTTCCCTTCAGAGAGAGGGGAGTCAAGGGAAAAGAAAAGAAAGGTAAAGGTGATTTGTCTCTTAGGCAGTCTTTTGGGATCAACCCTTTGGGTCTTGGCTTATCAGCTGGTATACTCTCTTTAATTAGGGTCTACCGCTAGCCCCTTCTCCTGGGGTACCCTATTTTGTAGCCAGTCCATGCAGTTTCAGTGACAATGGGACCTATGACTGTCTCCCTCTTGGTTGATCTGTCTCTGTGGTCAGCAGTCTCTGAGGTACAGCAGTCTTCTTCCTATTCACCACACCTTCCTGTGGCAGGTTTTCCCTTTTAAGATCACCCCACTCCAGGAAGACCAAGCCTTACAGATGTGCCTGGTTAGTGCTGAACGGGACCAGAAGAGCTCAAGAATACTTCTTGTACTATATAAGACTCCATATTCCTGACTGAAGTAGTTCCTGAGTTCCATCTGAATCAATCCATCAACTTTCTCAAATTTTTCATAGGCTATAAACTAAACGGGGGAGATTAGTTGCATATTATGGATGTGAAAAGCAATCTTAGCTATTATTTAGAACTAAACCAGTGAGCAGATCTCTTTGCTTGTTTGTGGCATAAGCAGATAAGTCCAGTGGGACTCTGCTCAACAATTGTCTAAATGGATTAGATTTTGTATGCAAATCTGTTATGACTTGCAGATGTCCTGATACTTGATGGTTTTAGAACACATACCATCCATCCAAATCAGCATCAACATCATGACTGTGAAATGCCTCTGTCAATGAAATATATAAGGCTGCTACCTGGAGTTTGATTCTGACCCTTATATAGCATTATTTTTTCTATTATTTTTATTATTTATTCCTCATATGTGACGTGGAAGCTAGATGTGATTCCCAGTTTAGGAGAATGGGTCTTCAATCGTTAAACTGGTAATCCTCAGACACTGAGAGTTGATATTACTTGCTAATTGCTCAGAAATGGAGATCTGCACTGATCCAAAGGAGAAAAAAATATTGCTTGCCTGTATCTGTAGTTCTGTGTGTAGATAGTCAGTATAGGTCCACATTTGCCATATTTCTCTGGAGTCTTTCTTGAGATTTCTGCTAAGTGGAATGATACTGAAATGTTGCTCGGACTGCTGCTCTTGGCCCTGAATATTTGGTTCCATAGAGAAGCATGTGCACAATAGTCCCAATGGTCACTGCATTCCAGAGGGGTCTAGATGCATACTGATCCAGGCAGTGTGGACCTATAGTGAGAAACTATTCCAAGAGCTACAGTCATTGGTAAATAACTTATCTTAATTAGTTGTCCATGTTGTCCTTGCTGAACCTGTGAGAATCTGTGTGTATAAACACAGCAAAATTCTGTTGAATATAGCAATAGTTTCCCCATTTTAAATTTTAAGCAGTTATCCACATAAGGAATTCAGAAAAATGTATGACAGAAGAGAGAGAGTTACAGCTTTTGGTAGATATTCAATTCAGTTAAAAACTACAGTCTAGAACATTCATGTACTTTTAGTCCAGATTCATATCCAAGTCCCTAACGGATTTGTTCCTTTTTATTTTCTCCAGCAAATTTTCTGCTACCTTAGACCCAGAATCTTCTCCTCATATGCTACCCATATGTTTTTGCTGTGAAGAAACTCTGAGCCTCTGCAGCTTCCATTAAAGATAGTTTAAGGACATTTAAATTTAATCCTCTGCCTTTGTGTCACTGTGCTCATATCCATATAAGGGAAGACTGTTGTCTTCCATACAACATTTCCCTTTGAGCATTCTACTTTTAATACATAGGTCTAATGCCAAAGATTGCTACCTCAACAGCAAAAAATAGAACAACTGACCATGTAACTTTAGGATGAAGGGACATGTCACATGATATCATATCACAGGCATGTCTCTTCTCTGTTTGTTTCCTCTCCTTTCTTTTCTCTGGTGTTTCACTCTCAGTCTCTTCATTTCTGCTCGCCTCTGTCCTCTCATGCAATTAAAATGTATATTTGGCAAGGCTGTCTTGTTCTGCCACTGGTCCCACTGTCTCCAACCATGCTAAATCAGCACTTGTGGGAGCAGCACTTCCTGTCAGTCAGGAGGAGCCAATTTGCTACTATGAGGGACAGGCTGGTTTCACATTAAAATGTCAACTATTCTTGACTTTAAACAACAGCTGTACCAGTTGAAATCAGGTCAGCTGACAGTCCTATTGGTGCCTACAGTAAGTCTTTAAATATTTGTTAACAGTTTGTCATGCAACTTCTAGATCTATAAAAGAGGAATTTCATAAATTGTATATATGAAATCAATGAGACTACTCACATGCTTAAAGTTAATCATGTGCTTAAGTGATTTGCTGGATTTGGGAAGAGTGCTGAGCACTTTGTAGAATCGATCCATGATGCAGTAAAATATTAAATTTATACATTGTTTATTTCACACTGCTTTTGTTTCAAGCAGATTAAATTAAATTTCTTGGTAATCTACCCAAGCAGTTAGTGTTTAATTTGGCTAGCAAAAATTTAAGATATTTGTAGGAAAAGATATGTGGGCGAGCTATGCAAAATGGAAGTATACTGAAAATATTTTTGCTTCAATTACTTTTAGCAATTTATTATAACAAAAAATATATGCTTCACTGTTATAAGAGTGCTCATTTCCACTTGCTGTAACACTTCTACTCACAAGGCCAACTGGGTCCTAGTAAAGATTCTTGTGAGAGAGAAATTATGCTTAATTTGGATTTCTGAATACATCCACTTCCTGTTCTAAACTGTTGTTTACTGCAATTATGTGCCATTCAGAGACGCCACTGCATCTCAGTGGCTGGTGAAATAATCCTTTTATGTCCCTTAAATACCTCAGAAGAATGCTTAATCATTTAGGATGAAATGGGCCAGGATTTCAGCCTTATTGTTTATGTGAGATTTGGAATCCTTGTTTGGAAGGTGCTCCATGGTGCTATTTTACCTATTATTTATGAGGAAACAAATTTTCCAGAATGCCAATTCTGTACAGTAAGAAAAAGTACAGAACATGGTGGCTAATACAATTTATAAGAATCTTTTTGAGTGGCAGCAATAGTATGGGGTATATGCAGAATCTTTCATTGTAGAGAAGTTGAGCATGATAGATAAGAGTAAATAGTAATACAACTGTAATGATAAAGACATTTATATAGCATCTTTCATCCAGATGAATTTCAAAATTACAGATGGTTGTAAAACAAATTCATTGAAAAATTCAGAATGTTGAAGTTGTTGCCATTTCACAAGATTCTAAATGAACCAGTTTTTCTCTTTTTTTAATTTTTGCAAACATTTTTCATCAAAATTGTTATCAAAACCACTAACAAAAAGGACAACTAGAATTCAGTCATCTCTGCAGTTCACTGTGCATGATATGGTCTGCACGGCTCATACCACAGTGTTTTGCAATACTCAGAAAAGACAGAGAAGGAAGCAGTAATAAACATGTTAAAAACAGCATGCCAGATTCTCCCATCCAACAAGATCTGTTCAGCTCAGGAAGTGGGGGGAGGTTTCCAAGAGCCAATTATGGCTCCCTGATTTACAAGCTCCCTCAGCCCTATGAGCCCATAGATGAAATCCTGGCTCTCTGGAGGTCAGTGTCAAAACTCGCAGTGACTTCAGTGGGACAAGGATTTCCCGTCTTGTGTCAACTGTGAAATGGTGGAGTGGAACTGTACTATGCAAGGAAAGGAATGGGGCTATATAGAAGGGGCCAGGACTGGGCAGAGAATCTGGTGAAGCACATGGACATATCTCTGGTTGGTTGCATGATATAAATATTTACAATATATTGTATATGGAATAATGAACGTACTGCTGCACCTTTTAGTGCTTTCTAGAGAAACAGTGCCTCAAAGAAAATGTATGTCAACAAACCCTCCTTTAAAATTACAGTTTTAATGTATATGCTGTGTGAGTGAACATCTAAGTCTAAAGGATTGTTTGGTAGATGGGATCCAGTCCTGCAAATCCTTGCTGGCAAAAATAATCCTTTCTCCAGTGATCGATCCTATTGACTTCAGTGGGACTACCATCATGAGTGTTCACATGTGTAAAGATTTCTAAGATGAGGCCCACAGCTCTGACAATACATTAGTTTTCTGAACATACCATTCAAGGACAACTTCATATATGTGGGGGCATTTGGGGCCTGTATGTTTGTGCCTATATGTGAATTGTAGATGCAGATCAAATAGTTAGAGACACAAGTACTCAGATTTCAACGCACAATTTATTTTGTGCCTGCCAAAAATGTACAATTCCAGTTGATAATGCCTATATCTGAACACCATTGAGAAGCATTTTAGGCTTTCATATAGAGCAGCCAGAGAAATGGAAATTTGTTTAGAAATTAAAAAATAGGATTTTAAGTTTCATATTTTATGTTCTTCAGCACAGCTGTCAAAAACTAAAATTTGTTCAGCAGTGACATCTGCTAAACTATAACGCTATAAAAACCTGCAGTGTAGAAGAATATGAAATTTCTGCAACTGTGTACATACAAACAATCCTGTGTATATATATGCAACAACATTAGAGATTATACACACATTAATATTATATCATTTTATATCATACCTTTATTCACCATATTTGTGTATCTAAAATGTAAATAAACTATGAGTGTTTACTTGTGCAAGCACATAATGACCAATATCCTAGCCTGTGTAACTTTAGTATCTTCCATAACAATACTTTTTTCTTATTTGAGAGAACTTTTGGGTTGTATATTCTGAAATTGGAATAAATCCCCTCATGCAGCTTTCTTGTAGTTACATATTCACAAGGGCATATAGAATGAAAACAAAGACAATTTTTAGGATTTTGTTAAGATTCATGCTTATGGCAATATGGACAAAAATGCAAAAAGAGGCATTTTCTTATCTATTCCTGTTACATTAGAAAAGTTCATGCCCTGCTCTTAGCATTTTCCAACACAGCTGTAGAGTAGTTTAAAGCCTATTTTTTAAATAAGTGATGCTCAATTTGTCTTTGATGATCCGCATGATTCAGGTGAGATGGGAGCACGGTCGGGCCCTTATTTGCATAAAAATTAATCACAGAAAAATGTAAATTGATAAAATTTTGCCTGGCTTTTCCCCCCTATTCGAGAACCCATGGAAGGCTCCCAGAAGCAATCATCTCAGTATGGTGCCGCATTGGATGCTGTACAAATGATCACATTTGTGTTGAATACTCACTCATTTAAATGTCAGCACTGATGGGGTGGTACATCACTAGAAAAAATGAAAAATAAATACACAGCAGCTGAAGACTATCAAATCTGTGGGCACTCTTTAGAGATATATGATCTAATCTGAAAAAATTGGTGATTAATTATCCTTTTTCAGAATGGTAATTGTTTTAGTATCACACCAGAAAAAAATCTGCAATTTATTTGGAATCAAACAAAAAACAGTAATGTTAAATAAGTCATTACATCATTGTGTTTATTAGAAGGCTGCAATTAATTCCTAAGGCTTCTGTGGTCTCCAGACCTACATAAAATGAAACAAAAGAATATTGCTATTAATTTTCAAACATCTTGCAAATCAATTTAACCAACATAAAATGACTCAAAGTAGTAACAATTCAAATATACAAACTGAATTTCTCCATCTGCAGTATATTTTTTTGTTTTTTTTATCTGTTTGTCTAGGTACTTTATATGGCCTCACCAGAGTAAATGAGCCTCTCACAAACATTAATGAATTTATTTTTATATCATATCTGTGAGATGGGGAAATATTATTATCCCTATTTCTCAGATGTGTAACTGAGGCACAGATTACACAAAAATTTCAAAGGCTCCTGAGGGGTTGCAGCACAGAACCTATCCGTCTCTTTTTAATCTTGTACTGGACTTCTCACAAAATATGTTTCTCCTTCATTATAGCAAATACTTCACTTAGAACAGTGAGTGAGCTGGGAACTGTGTTGTAGCTCCAGTTCTCTGTTCTGGCTGAGCTGAGTTCATCTCAGTAATTGATGGAATTAATACTTTATGCCATTTTGCAGCTCCCAGATTCAGGAAGTGGTCACTAGCATAAATTAGTGCAACCCAGGGAATGCAGCTTGTCTGTTTCTGAACCGTGCTTAGTAAACAGCTGTACGCACTCGTACTCCATACCATTCAATTCCTCACCCTCGTGTCCTGTCCCAACACCAAGTGGCAGGACCTCCTACCATCTGTGGAAGGTGACGAACTCCGGTGGGCCAGTTTGTATTCCATCCTGGTCCTCTGGCCCACTGGGGATATCAGATGGCGGCTCTTTCATGGATCCATGAACATGGGTGTGTACCTAGCACGGTTCACCCACCTCCCTGACACTTGCCCCTTCTGTGGCATGAGGGAGACCCTTGAGTGCGCCAGGTTGCAGCTCCTTTTCCAGCTCCTCCAGAACCTTCTCCTCAGGTTCTGGGTGCACTTTTCTCCGCACCTCCTGATATTTGCACACGCAATCCATGGTCCCATGAAATTGAAAAATCCTTGTCAGCCTCTTTCTGGCACTAGCCAAGGTGGCCATGCATCATACCATGGGGAGGATGCTGGACAGGGAGGTGCTCTGCAGTCGTGGGGCATATTTCCGCTCCTCCCTCAGATCATGTATCTGGGCAGAGTTCCTCTAGGTCATGTCCACAGGCTCCCTGGATGCCTTTGAGGAGCAGTGGGCACTGTCTGGGGTTCTCTGCTCAGGGTCCCCTTCTGGCTCCCTGCTTTTTGAACCTGTGACCCTCACTCCCATCACTGTTTTCTTCATTTGTTGTCCCCTGAATTTACATGAGCCCTGGGCTCAGTGGCTCCTCCCCTTTGGCTGCTGAAGGGGCTGGAAACTTAATAGGTGCACATAAAATTCACTTTCCATTCTAACATAGAACCATTCACAACACATACATACATGGATTATGAAAATATTCTTTGGGGGGCTGAGCAACCAGGCTCCCAGCTCTGTGTGGAAGGGAAGTCTAGGTGTATGGGATGGGCAGATCCCACTCTATACTCCTGTGCATATGTAGGAGGAGCCTACACTCTCTGGGTTGGTGGCAGTTATATTAGTTGAGGTTATGTGGATATAAATGTTGGCGTAACTGCCAATTTACATGGGTTTTGTAGTGATTGCATTGGTGGGAATTGCACATGGGCAACCTTAAATTGAAGTTACCAAAGTTTTTTTGCTTGGGGTAATTTCCCAGGGCTTTTAATAACTATATGTCACTGCCGATCTCTGTTCACATGGATCACTGTTGGTTTTTTCTGTTGGTATCCTTATTGTATCCTTTCTTGTTGGTATCCTTTCTTGTTGGTATCCTTATTGTATCCTCACCTGCCTCAATCACAGTTGAATCCTCATGTCCTCCATGACCCACTTCACCCTGCTTCTCCTACTTGTCCTCTGGACATGTGCACTCCTCTCCTATGTCCTATACACAGCAATGTTTCCCCCATCTCCTCCAACACCTCCCACACCTAAACATCATCCCTCCCATACTCTGCTCCCCACAATGCCACATATTTTCCTACCACATTCAAATCTTAAATGTTGATATGTATCAGCACTGGGACAGTCCATGGGCATGAGGATAATCTCTGAGGAGGGGTGTTGGGATTATAGAGGGCCTGAAAGGGTAAATGAGTATGAAGGGGGACCAGCATGGGGAGCAGGGGTCTGTGAAAGGAACATGGGTTATAATAGGTACTTGGGGTGCAGGGGCCGAGGTTGGCAGAAGTGGAGTGGAAAGCAGTTCCACTGTTGTGAGCCATTAATGGTTCATTGGAGAAGATCAGTGCCCTAGAGAACCTCTGGAGGTTAATCACAATGGATCTCCTCTCCACTCTGCATTTGCCACCCCAAGCCTTCCTATTTGAAGAGCCCATTTTTTCCCGTATCACCAGTCACCTTGCTGTGCCCCCTCATATCTCTGCTCATCTCCCCATCAATCCACAAAATCTCCTTAGTGCTGCTTCATGGTGTGTAGAGGATGATCCAGATGTAGGAGAAGCTTGGGGTCTGGGACAGGTTTCTCTTGGGAGGCTCGTGCAGATAGCCAGGCTATGGTGGGATGAATGTTTCAGCAGAGAGGCATCAGCTAGAAGGGGCTGCCTGGCCAGAGCTGCTCACATTGAGGCACTTGACTGGTGGAAGTCCTTGATGAGCTGATGCCTCTGTTCAAGGCACTCATCTCTCTTGGCACAGCTTTCTGTGCATCACGGGAGTCCTTCAAGCATTAAGGAATTAACAATACCTGCCTCCCCTCCTAACTCCACTACACAGAACCCAGTCAGTCCCCTGTTCCCAACATGCCTGCTTAATACTATTGCGTCACACATCCCTAATAACAATCCCTCCCACACGCACATCACAGACACCTCTGATCACCTTCTAAAGCCCCCTGCACAACCCCACTCCCATCAACATGCTCGCCTGTTCTCTAGCCCACCTCCATGCTCACCTGGGATGTGTGTAGAGCACAGCTGGCAAGGCAGGCAGACAACAACAGAAAATGGAGGTTGCTGATGGAAGATGACAGCTCCATCAGATACTCTTGGCGTAGCTAGAACTCATGGCAAATTAATGGGATAATGTCTGTTTGGTGGTATATAGAAAGAATGCATGTTTGGTGTTTGTGGGGACTTTGGCTTTTTTAGCCTGAGAGAGCAAAGCCTGGGACCAAAATTTCAAAAAGGGAGAATTTGTAACTCTTTCCTCTTCCAAAATCAGTAGGTCTTGTACAATATAGAAAATACAATTTTCCGAACAAGAGCTTGAGTATAAAATTTGGAAAGTAAATTCAGTCATTTGAATGTGAAAAAACAGAGAATTCAGTCCTGCTTTAAGTGCAATTCTGAATGAAATCTTAAATGTAGAGTCACCAGAGCCACCTCTTTAATGTTTCATTTCCAATAGCACATTACCCCTCACCCCTGCTAAGAAAATGATTTAGTTCTAACCCAGAGAGAAGAGTGCCATCTACCTAATCATCAACACTGCTTCCTATTGTGCCCTGGGTTTTCCTTGGAGGTATTCCATCCAGGTGCCAAAAATGCCTGACCCTGCTTATAAGAATAGGAGATGTAAGCCAGCCTGGGATATATGGCTGCAGATTTGGTTGATTTTACATATCTACCATAATTATTTGTTTGAGGATATATTTTTAAAATCTCATGCCTATTTACTATAATTCTGCTTTTGTTTTCTGTATAGAGATTTATTTAGTCCATAATCTTCAAGAACTTCACTCTTGTGACTTAGAATAACTGAGAATAGTTTTCATTTGGATGGTATGGAAGCCTCATCTCCTATCATTTGTGGTGAGACTATCATAAATGTTGAGGACTATCCATTAACAGGATGAATAAGATAACCATACAGGTGCTTTCCATCCCATAACTTCTGTGCCTGCAAGAGAGGGCTGTGGGAAAAGTTCCATGAGGAACATCTTGTTGAGCTCCTCCCTTTTCATACTTCAGGGACAGAGTTAGGGATTCCACCCCTGATATCCCTGCACAGAATATTCCATGGGGCCTGCCATGCAAACTTGGCAGATACTTAGAGATCTGCAGAAGACCAGGACAAAGGTGTGAATATCCTATACCTCTGCAGCTTGTCTGGCCTGTCATGTCCCCACATCTCTAGTGTAGTGAGCTCCATTGGATCTGTGCTACATAGAAGCTTCCTTGGCCATGGCAGGCTCCAGCTGGAGAAAGGAAGAATAATATAGAAAAGATAATTCAGCCCCATTTTTTAGTATCTTTTATAGGGAATTTCCACATGGTTGGAAGGGCAGAGGTCCATCCACCTACCCCAGTCCGTATAATCTCTGCACTTGGAGACAAGAGACAGGAGGGACAGTGCCATGGAGACAGGAGACCCTTGTGTGGATCCAGGCCTGTGAGAACATCGGACAAACAATCAGCGTCCATAGAGTTTTGTGCCTCCTTACTTTGAAGACTCATTCACTTCACTCACATACAGTAGTTTTTAATTCCTTGATAAAGGCAGCTGAGGTAAATGCTTAATCTGTTTCGAGACAATGTACCCACTTACACCAGTATACATTGGAATAACTCCATTAAATCCAACAGATTTACACTAGGATAAGGCCCTGTTAGAGATCAGAGTCTGTAGTATTCCATTGTTTGGCTTGCTCAGAGCTTCTTTAAACTATGTGGGCAGCACTTGTCCCCAGAAACTGAAATATCACCTGATGTGCATGACATACATAAGTCTGCATCTTCCTACTAGGAAAACAGAGTGACAGTAAGACAGAGAGAAAATTTCAAATCTGCTGGTAAATTTGCAGTAGGAATCATGCACAGCAGTGTGTAGCATATTTGATATAATGCCACTAGGCTGGCTACAGACAAGACGTTCTCTGTTGATTTTATCATTTCATTTTGTAGATTTAAGAGGAGAGCATGCTCCAGTTAGAGTCAATAACAGATTAGAAATTAGAAACGCCAAAAATATAAACAACAGAGCTTTTTAAAAAGAGGCAAATAGTCAAATGAGCGAAATATACTTTTTCAGGTTCACCATACTTCTGCTGTTGCCTTCAGAATCACCATTACCCAAGTATAATTACAACTAATTCTGAATTAATATCCTGTGAGATTCCTGTTGAATCTGGTTTCAGTAGTGTCTTTAGGTGACACTCAATCTGGCAGTGTTATATCAAATAAAAATACTTTTTGTGAGCCCAGATCCTGGTCTGGGCCAGAACTACAATCAGTGCAACTTGGGAGTGAGGGGATAGATGGCTTTAAACCACCTTTGAGGATATTTGAACCTGGGGCCACCAGTTTAAATTCCCTGTCATAAGTTACTATTTACTCAGCTGCCCAGGCCTCAAAGAGGTCATTTTTGCAGTCAGGGATTGACAGGGCATAAAGGCAACCTGGTCCATGCCCCCTAAACTAAGGATGTAAAGTGAATGGTGAAGAAGTTGCTATGGCATCCCTGTCAGATCTTCTGGGTTTAAGGGTGGCTTGTGTAGGGACTGGTGCAGTTGCTGCATAAGTGGGTCATGGATTGAGGGGGAGTCAGGGGAACACAATTACCCTGTCTGAAATAAATGGATTAGTTTAATAAATCTGAGGGGAGAGCTGGATAGGGATTGGGAAGGATTCCCACTGTTAAGATTTTAATAAGTGCACTTTTGGAAAGTCTTGCTCTTGAACAACTGCTGTATCTCTGTGGGGCCACACTATTGATTGCCTTATGGGACATGTGGTGATGTCTGCCTTGTGTGGCTCCTTCTTTGTTGTAGGTGGGAACAACAAGAGTAGTGACATTATAATAACATTTTTGTATAATAGAAAAAGTGGGTGAGGTAATTTCTTTTAGTGGACCAAATTCTGTTGATGACAGACTCACCTGTGTAGCTCGAAGGCTTGTTTCTCTCACCAACAGAAGTTGATCCAATAAAAGACATTACTTCACCCATCTAGTATCTCTAATATCCTGAGACCGACACAGCTACAACAACTCTTTATTTAATGATTTTTATGGAAATGAAAGCCGTCAGGAACAGTATCCCCAGTAATGTCACAGCAAACCTGGTGGCTGAACTTTGTGACTTTGTCCTCACCCATAACTATTTCACATTTGGGGAGAATGTATACCTTCAAATCAGCAGCACTGCTATGGGTACTTTCATGGCCCCACAGTATGCCAACATTTTTATGGCTGACTTAGAACAACACTTCCTCAGCTCTCGTCCCCTAATGCCCCTACTCTACTTGCACTATATAGATGACATCTTCATCATCTGGACCCATGGAAAAGAAGCCCTTGAGGAATTCCACCAGGATTTCAACAATTTTCATCCCACCATCAACCTCAGCCTGGACCAGTCCACACAGGAGATCCACTTCCTGGACACTACGGTGCTAATAAGCGACGGTCACATAAACTCCACCCTATACCGGAAACCTACTGACCGATATTCCTACCTACATGCCTCCAGCTTTCACCCAGACCATACCACACGATCCATTGTCTACAGCCAAGCTCTACGATACAACCGCATTTGATCCAACCCCTCAGACAGAGACAAACACCTACAAGATCTCTATCAAGCGTTCTTACAACTACAGTACCCACCTGCTGAAGTGAAGAAACAGATTGACAGAGCCAGAAGAGTACCCAGAAGTCACCTACTACAGGACAGGCCCAACAAAGAAAATAATAGAACGCCACTAGCCATCACCTTCAGCCCACAACTAAAACCTCTCCAACGCATCATCAAGGATCTACAACCTATCGTGAAGGATGACCCATCACTCTCACAGATCTTGGGAGACAGGCCAGTCCTTGCTCACAGACAGCCCACCAATCTGAAGCAAATACTCACCAGTAACCACACACCACACAATAAAAACACTAACCCATTAACCTATCCTTGCAACAAAGCCCGTTGCCAACTGTGTCCACATGTCTGTTCAGGGGACACCACCATAGGGCCTAATCACATCAGCCACACTATCAGAGGCTCGTTCATCTGCGCATCTACCAATGTGATATATGCCATCATGTGCCAGCAATGCCCCTCTGCCATGTACGTTGGCCAAACTGGACAATATCTACGTAAAAGAATAAATGGACACAAATCAGACGTCAAGAATTATAACGTTCAAAAACCAGTCGGAGAACACTTCAATCTCTTTGGTCACTCGATTACAGACCTAAAAGTGGCAATTCTTCAAGCAAAAAACTTCAAAAACAGACTCCAACGAGAGACTGCTGAATTGGAATTAATTTGCAAACTGGATACAATTAACTTAGGCTTGAATAAAGACTGGGAATGGATGCATCATTACACAAAGTAAGACTATTTCCCCTCCTACTGTTCTTGTAAACTGCTGGAAATAGCCTACCTTGATTATCACTACAAAAGGTCCCCCCACCACCCTGTTCTCCTGCTGGTAATAGCTCACCTTTCCTGATCACTCTTGTTACAGTCTGTATGGTAACACCCATTGTTTCATGTTCTCTGTGTATATAAAATCTCCCCACTATATTTTCCACTGTATGCATCCGATGAAGTGAGCTGTAGCTCACGAAAGCTTATGCTCTAATAAATTTGTTAGTCTCTAAGGTGCCACAAGTACTCCTTTTCTTGTTATGGAAATGCAGTTGAGCATATAGTGGGTGAGAAAGTCTACGCAGTAGGAAAAAAATTTCTCACATCATTTACCAAACAAATGAGAAAAGCAAAATTATTTCACTTGTATACGAAGATTCTTCATGTTCATTTTCTGGAAAAACCCCTTGTAAAAGAGGACTGTTCTGTGGTATGGAGGTGAAGAAAAGGTTCCATGAAAATTCTGCATAGCTAAATCACATTGATCAGCACAACAGTATCCCAAAGCCAAAAGCACATAAATATCTAGTTTCTCAAACCAGTGTATTACCTACATCTAATAAAATACAACACAGGAGAACAAAGGAGAAAGAAAAAGGGAAATCTACATGGTATACCCAGTACCCAAAACTGATATTTTAAATAAATATGGAGTAGACACATGTATTTATATAAGAAAATAGAACAGCACATGCTCTGTGTGTGTCTCTCGTCTTCTCTCAAGCAGGAATTGGCATGTTTTAGTAAAATATCTGGAGAGATATTTATGAACAAGGAATGCTTAGCCTCAAAATAAAAAAAAATAGATTTCATTGAATAGTTTTCAGTTCCTTTAACTTCTGTGCATCCAGAAATATTGAGTTTGGGGCTACTAGTATTATTTTCAAATTTTTTGAATATAGTGTATTGGGATTTAATCTTCAAATTATAAACAAAGATTAAACCAAAATGTGATTTATGATGGAAAGTGTTTCAGTGTTTTCATCTATTTTCATGAAACGGCTATATTTTAGTTATATTACACATAATACGTAGATATGAATAAGCTGGTTATAACTTAGACATGTAAAAACCACAGCCCAAATTTTCCAAACCTAATTTAGGTTCCTCTATTGCTATTTAGGCATCTGAGTAAAAGTAACCTGATTTTCAAAAGCCCTAGTATCTACAGCTCCTATTGATTTCAAAGGTGCTCACTTCAGCATTTTAGAAAATCAAGTCACTTTTATTTAGGTCCATAAATATGAATTTCGGAGCCTAAGTTTAGGCACCAAGGTTTGAAAAGGTTGGCTTATATCTAACAAAATGGGCCATGGTATGCAAAGACAGAGCATCTGAAGAAAAATCATTTGTCCTTGGCATTAATAGAATGCTAATCTGTTAATTTTTTCGTACCTGTTTATTAGAGGCATGCTGATTTGGGCTGGTGTTCTCTAAAGTAATTATTACATACAGTATCATGCTCAAATTATATACTGTTCTGCATTTTACTTCATTATATTGTTGGAATCAATGTATTCTTGATAGAAGATGGAAAAGTCTTGATTTTAACTTCAAAAACCTTATTTTCTTAACTCTTTGTTTCCTGTGTGGTATTCAACTCAGTTCACACAGTGCACTCTAGACAGGCAAAAGGAAAAAAGGCCTATGCTGCCAGCTCCCCGCAACAAAAACATTCTCTCTCAGACAACAGACCTTCCTTTCAATATTTCAACCAAAGGACACGTAGAAGGAATTCATCTACAACCATGAAAGACCATGGAGAAGGAGCAACAAAGATGGCCAAACAGATAAGAGTCAAACAATATCCTCTAGGATCCTCTGATGCCAACTGTATTTCCACTTTGGTAGAGCACTAGACAGCAGCTGTTCAAAGGAGAATCTGACATCTTTCCCAGTTTTTTTCAGAAGCTGTCTAGAACAGCTGGTTTTGATTTGGTACCAGTTCACAAATCTACTCTGGCTGCCATTCAGAGATATATGATCCAGGATCCCGTCATCTTGTGTTGCTGAGTTCTTACTCCCTTTTTTGGGACCAACTAGTGAAAAAACTGCAGCACGCTCCTCACAGAACTGCATTTTACTTGAAGGCAATGAAGAAAAAATATATCCCTTGACAGGTTTCAGAGTAACAGCCGTGTTAGTCTGTATTCGCAAAAAGAAAAGGAGGACTTGTGGCACCTTAGAGACTAACCAATTTATTTGAGCATAAGCTTTCGTGAGCTACAGCTCACTTCATCGGATGCATACTGTGGAAAGTGTAGAAGATCTTATTATATACACACAAAGCATGAAAAAATATCTCCTCCCACCCCACTCTCCTGCTGGTAATAGCTTATCTAAAGTGATCACTCTCCTTACGTTGTGTATGATAATCAAGGTGGGCCATTTCCAGCACAAATCCAGGGTTTAACAAGAACGTCTGGGGGGGGTAGGAAAAAACAAGGGGAAATAGGCTACCTTGCATAATGACTAAACCACTCCCAGTTTCTATTCAAGCCTAAGTTAATTGTATCCAATTTGCAAATGAATTCCAATTCAGCAGTTTCTCGCTGGAGTCTAGATTTGAAGTTTTTTTGTTGTAAAATAGCGACTTTCATGTCTGTAATCGCGTGACCAGAGAGATTGAAGTGTTCTCCAACTGGTTTATGAACGTTATAATTCTTGACATCTGATTTGTGTCCATTTACTCTTTTACGTAGAGACTGTCCAGTTTGACCAATGTACATGGCAGAGGGGCATTGCTGGCATATGATGGCATATATCACATTGGTGGATGTGCAGGTGAACGAGCCTCTGATAGTGTGGCTGATGTTATTAGGCCCTGTGATGGTGTCCCCTGAATAGATATGTGGGCACAGTTGGCAAAAGGCTTTGTTGCAAGGATAGGTTCCTGGGTTAGTGGTTCTGTTGTGTGGTATGTGGTTACTGGTGAGTATTTGCTTCAGGTTGGGGGGCTGTCTGTAGGCAAGGACTGGCCTGTCTCCCAAGATTTGAGAGAGTGTTGGGTCATCCTTCAGGATAGGTTGTAGATCCTTAATAATGCGTTGGAGGGGTTTTAGTTGGGGGCTGAAGGTGACGGCTAGTGGCGTTCTGTTATTTTCTTTGTTAGGCCTGTCCTGTAGTAGGTGACTTCTGGGAACTCTTCTGGCTCTATCAATCTGTTTCTTCACTTCCGCAAGTGGGTATTGTAGTTGTAAGAATGCTTGATAGAGATCTTGTAGGTGTCTGTCTCTGTCTGAGGGGTTGGAGCAAATGCGGTTGTATACTGGCAGCTATATCTGCTGCTCTCACACAAGAAGCAGCAGTGGATAGAGGGAAGACCAGCCACTTTTATGTTACTGCATGCCACATTCCTGTGCTTCAACTCAGGATTCCATTCAGATGTAGAGTTAACCAATCCACTGCTGCAACCCTCTGAGTCATGGACTATCATATCATAATTAAAGCCAAGCTAAGCGCTAGAAGAAAGAAGGCCCTTGCCCAGGTTGAGCCTTCATCATGACAAGCACCAGGAGCTCAAAAAGATCTTCAGGGTCCACAAAGATGCCCAAAGAAAGACTCAAGAACACATTCAGCAGCTGAGAGAATCATTTTGGGGAACAGGTGGAGGTCTGGCTGAAGACAAAGGCCACCCTGAATTCTCTCAGGCCTGTGTCTTATTCCTCATGCCTCTCCCAGAGGGAGGGAAAGGAAATGCTCCTTTTTAAAGCACTTATTTTCTTTGATAGCTGGCTTCAGGAGATGCCTCACATACACCATTCACGGTGCTGGAGCCCAAATCACCAGCAGAAAACAAAGGCCCTAAGCCTCCTTTTCAGAAGCACCAAAACCGGAAGGGTTTATTAAGGAGTCTGGAGCACAAAGCTAGCCTGACACCATCTACATCCTGCCATGATCTCCCTAAGAACCTTTTATCCCCATTTCCCCCTGATCTTCTTGACTACACATGGCCCATGCATTGTTCAGTGGGGCTTCCTCTTAGCCGAAAGACATGCTCCTGCTTGAAAGAACCATTAAGACTATGTCAGTGGATCTTTTCATTATACTGTCATCAAGGCACAGGCACCAAAACTAATCCAAAATTAATGCTGAGCAGTGCAAGATCAGTTACCAACAAACAATATACAACCTCATCAGCAATGAAACATCTGATACAGTTTGCATCACAGAGACTGGGCTGAATGACTCCATGAAACTTCCGCTAGCCTATCTCATCCCCCAAGTTACATAGTCCACCATAGACCCATATGAAACAAGATGGTAGGTGGCACTGCAATTATCTTCTCAGCAAACATCAAATCCAAAAGAGGTGCCACAAGTAAGGCATTTGAATTCATTCATGTAACAATAGAAACCAGAGGCAAAGCTAATGTAGGACTTGTGCTCATTTACTGACCACCACAGACTAAAGGACTCATAAAGGACCTTACTGATACTTTGTCAGTGATGGTGGTGAAATATTCCAGATTTATCATCCTCAGAGTCAGACTTCTGCATTCATGTTGACAAGGCCATATATGCAAAAGCAAACAAACAGACAAACTCATCTCATCTCATCACTTGCCTCCCTAGGACTTTCACAGATCATCCCTGGCCTAACCCACACAGCTGGTCTCACCTTGGACAGGTTTTTGGATTAGATATCAATATCTAGGACATCACAATCCAGCTACTGACTTGGACAGACCATCACCTCACTAAAGCAGTGGTCATCTCTCCCACTGCCCATGCAACAAGACAAAACTCTTGACCCTGATTTGATCATGAAGATACTCAGACTCAAATTTGAAAGTATGCTAAAAGACTGCAGCACTCCTCCCACAGGATGGAATCATTCTGGTGAATCATTATCATTGTACCCTAGTCTCATTCTTCAACTCACTGACTCCCATACAGCCCCTTCCTCCCCATTGCCCATATAGGTTGCCTGGGTTTTCTGACACCCTACCCCAGATGAAGAGAGAGGGTCAGAAACCCAAACACCAAAGGTAGAAAACAAAGGCTGGAACAGTTTGTAACATAAAAAATTTCTCGAAGCCTAGAGTGAGGCTGTATTATAGGACATGAGAAAATTCCCATCAGCCTCCATTGAAGCTGCCAGATCCTGCTCTAAGGAGCTACTCAGGGTGGTAACCACTTAATCAGTCCTGGGTGCCTACAGCCTACTACAGAACCCTGCACAAGTGCTGTGAAGAGCTATCATCCTACTTCACTGAAAATATCGTGCACATTTGGGAAGGCTTCTCTAGACTGATCCACTCCATCTAAAACAGCCAACAAACAGCCCAACTGCATTCCTGTAGTTCAGTACATACACTTCTCAGAAAGTACTGGACAGCCTCGTGAAGTCCAGGCCCAAGACCCGTGAATCTAACCCATGCCTTTCCTGGCTGATTAAAAAGAATCTTGAGCAAATGAAACAGTTAATGCTTCATTCAGGGAAGAAATCTTGCCTTCCTCCTTCATACAAGCAATAGTGAAACTGTCACTGAAGAAACCCACACTGGATACATCCGTACTAGACAACTGCCTCTCAAACCTTCTGCTCCTGAGAAAGCTTATAGAGAAGCTAGCCAAAGACCACCTACAGGCTTATCTAACTGAAGCAAATATCCTAGACCCATCATAAACTGGATTCAAGCAAGGCATGGAACTGAAACCTCTACAGTGGCATTGTGACAGGGCACAGCTCTCTGCTCCTGTCTTCTCAGACAAATAGCTCTAACACCTTCAGTTTGTAAACCCTGATGTGTAGTTTATTGGTGCTATCTCAGCCACCATTCCATTACAGTCCCACTCAGCAACTCTGTTTACAAACATCATCCCCTTTTGCCAGAAAAAAGAGATCTCTCCACACAGAAATCTCTCCTTACCCTGGCCCTGCTAGCCTTTCTGACTTGCTCTCTCTTTCTCTCTCTCATTACCCCCTTGCACTTCCTTCCCATATACCTTTCTGTTCTTCCAGTTAATGGATTAACTAGCTTCTTAGGTACGCCAGCTCAGACTGATCTAATAATTAGCCCCAGCTTCCCTCAGTCAGTCCCTTCTTTGGGGAGACTAATTGGACTAACAGTGACCAGAGTGCTGGTTCAGCTGCTGGTTCTCAGCACTCTGTCACAGGCAGTGATGTATCATCTCCTACTGTCAATGGATGGAAGGCAAACATCCATTCTTATCCTCCTGTACCTCTATGGAACATTTGATACTGTTGACCATGAGATAATGTTCTCCTGAGAGAGGTGTCAGGGGAATGTAGTAAATGGTTTAAGTCCTTCCTGGAGGAACATACCCAAAGAATAGTGATAAGAAACTGCACATCCACCATTAGACTCTTACTTGTGGAGTTCCACGAGGATTAAATCTCTCTCTGGTTCTGTTCAACATCTGCATGCAGCCACTAGGTGAACTGCTAAGATGACATGGACTCAAATGCCAGCAATATGCAGATGACACACAACATGCTCTATGTATCCTTCGCCACATATCTACCACCAATGTAGCCCAGTGCTTGGAGGTGATCAGCTCATAGATGAAGAACAGTTTATTGAAGCTGAACTCAAGCAAGCCACAGATTATGCTGGGAGGCACAGGAAAACATTTTGAATAGTTTACAGTTACTGTGCTGTCTTTTGGTGGCAGGTTCACCCCCACAATCAGTCCATTTCAGACCATTGTTTAGGAGTGCTCCTATAATTCTTCACTGATACTAAGTTTTCAAACAGTAGGGCTTTCTAACATTCCCAGCTAGCAAGGAGACTCCATCCCATTTTGGTGGATGATGTCCTGGTCTTCATTTTAAACACCTTTATCATCTCCAATCTGGACTACAGCAGTGTAACACCTAGGCATGAAGCCATCAGTACTTAGCAAACTCCAAGTAGTAAGCAAGGCTTCAGCACATCTCCTCAGCAACACAGGCTACTGCAAACACATCAAATTTGTCTTCTGTTCTTTCCACTTGCTTCCCACAGAATAGTGGGTCAAGTTCCAGGCCTCAGTCCTAAAACGTGCTCAATGGCCTGGTACCGGCATATCTAAAAGATAGCTTGAGTTCCAAGGTGAAGACCGCGGTTGACCACTTCACTCCTTGGTATGGTCAACATTTCTACCACAAGGGTAAACTTCATAAAAGAGTGGACAGGAATGGACTTCGCAGAAACTCAAGCACTGATACACAATCGTCAGGGGTGGAGACAATTGGTTGATTGCTCATCAGTGATGGTGCCCCAATGACCAGTGCGGTTATGGGAGTGATGATGATGAATTGCAGCATACTAGCACTGAGTTTTAATTGCAGCATACTAGAGCCCTTAGGAAGTTCACTCAACTTTTTGTTTCATTTGACACCAGTTCACTGGGGCAACACTGTTTCTAAGGGGATCAGGTCTAAGTACTGTCTGATTACCTTTCTGTCTGATTATTGCTGTGACCTGACTGGCCATGTCAAGAAACATTTATCCAAGGCACAGTGACCTCCACTGCCTGCCTCGTTGATGTTTACATCACAATCATCTGCAAGGCAACTCCTTGGTCCGCTCTTCATACATCCCAAAGTATTATTGCTTGGATTTGGCTTCTAAGAGGGAATCCCATTTCATCTCTCTAGGATACAAAATCTGTTTCTGAGGCAGGGGGAGACCAAATCTTCCCTCCGGCTCAAGTTTGTTACTTTGTAATATTCATTATTCAAGTTGGTCAGTTTTATTTCAAGCTTTTCTCTTCGCTTGCATCTTTCAGGTTACCTGTATTATGCCTGCAATTGTTAGAAAGTATCTTACCCCCTTACTGTTTAAATAACTAAATAAATTCTCCTATTTGTGTTTAGCCATGGCATTATTCTTACTGCCTTTTGTAGCTTTACAGACACTCTTCTTTTCTTCTGAGACATCCCTTGAGATCCTTACTCTCCAGGAGTGAGAGTTGTGTGAGAGAGTGTCTCTAGAGAAGGGGAAATTACTGACCTGTAATTTTGCAGGTAACATTTCATCAGAATTCTCACTCATCCACCCACCAACATGGAGAGTTTGGATGGTGTCAACGTTGAAGGGGTGGTAATTTTTACCCCTTTGTTCTGGCATTAACATGTTGAGACAGTTCTTATATTTGTCATTTTTATTGATGCATTTTATTTATTTCTTTGGAGAGCTGTTTCATCTTGTTAAACCATGAACTCACTGCAAAGTTTCAAGGATAGCAGCCAATCCAGAGCACAATGTGCAATCCCAGGTAGTGAGACATGCTCACTTGACGTCCCATCCTGTGGACAATAACCTTAAAGACCAAACCACTTTCAAAGCTTGGAGAGTTCCATATAACATGAAGTAGAGAGTTGAAGCCCTGGAGTGAGAATGTTGTCATACTGTGATCTTCAGTGAAGAAGAATGACAGGTCTTCTTATTTGTTCATTTATTTTTCTCTTAGACAAAGGCCTACATTATCAGAAGTTACTCATGAGATTCTTGAGTTTTAAGGTATTGCAATGTGGACACTCAGAAAAGAGGTCAGGTTTTCATATTGTGCTGTACAACTAGTCTCTGTTAACTTGGCTCATATATGGTATCTCAAATAGAGAACTCAAAAACTGTGGCATCCTAAATCACTAGTCACTTTGAAAGTTTAGCCGAAATATCTGACAACTTGGCTCTCCCTGTTCGTGTGACCTCCCCTTTACACCTTTTTGGTGATTTTCCACTTTAAATGTTATATTGCTTCTTATACATTGTCATTTAAAGAGTTCAAAACAATTTGTTTTGAGGGGGGAGCAGAGGGACAGGACCTATGATATTAGTCATTACTCATGACTGACAGCACAGAAGACTGGATCTGTGGCCACTTGATGGGACATGGCTCTTTAGTAAGGACAGCCAGACATGCCACCTACTGGGCCAGTCTGCACGTTAGCCCCTATTGACTTCACCAGAAGAAAATAAATGAACAGATAAGGCAAATCTGGTTTGGAAAAAAGATTGTGTATAATTTTGCCAGCAAAGTGGTAAAATGTCAGCAGCTGGAGATTTAAAAACATAGATCAGGCTGTCTCTTGTAGCTTCAAATGAAACTATAAGTGGTGTGCCTTGTCTTCTTCTCTTTTTTTTTTGTAATTAAGATTCTTAACACATATATCAAGTCTGGGGTTAAACTTCTGATACTTTGTCTTTAAACTTGCTTTGAGCTGTGTGTCTGTGCTGGGGGGAGAGAGAGAGAGAGAGAGATTTGCTAGCTATTGAGCGCATGAATAGTTTTATTTTACTTTCTGTGAGGCATCTACTGAAAAAATAACCCACACAATTGCATCAGTAATACACTGAATAGGGAAATTAAATTATGTTAACTGGAAGTAACTGCAGTGCAGCATCTAGAAAACTGTCTGTCAGGAGGCATTTTGTGAATCACTGCCTCCACCTAGAGGTATTTTCGGGGAATTATATGACTTTCAAATCCCTCCGTGATAAGTGATACTACAAACATATGAAAGGCTGTAAGGATATAATTTATTTTATGCACATATACAGTCATTACAGTTGCATCCATTAATGCCATTGCAGTTGAGGATCTGTCAGCTTTTCATCTGTAAAAACACAATTTTCAGGGGTTTATAACTTGGCTATAAAAATTCACACTGTGCTGAAATTTGGCAGCCTAATAGCACTTTCTGCAAAGACCTTTTGGTGAATGCTGTGAATGTTCATTAACAATAATACACAAAACTTGGCAGAACCATCATAGACCCACAGATATGCTATTGAATCCAAAAGAGCCTTGGCCTCAAGAGTATGTCAGTGGCATGTTTTCTTCCTTCTCTATTTCCAGCACTATTAGGAATAGAGAGAAAATAAAGCCGTAAAAATTAAAAAAAGAATAAGGATCATTCTTAAACCCACAAAATAAAAATATTAATGGCTTTGTAGTACCTTATAGGCACTGCTGGGTGCCAGGGGAAGCCCCAGTGGCAGTGCACAGGCTAGTCCTAAGAAATTAGTCTGAAATTCCATCCTGTGGAGTTTCTACTGCAAGGGTTTCTAAACAATAAAATACTTGACATGCAGGATTCTACAAAATTCTTTGATTTCATTTAGCAAATTCTTTGCACTTGAATTCAGGTTTTTAAAAAATGTACAAATTTAGTCTTGCCCTCAGTACTTCCCCGACCTAGCTGAAAAACTATTTGAGACAATCCCAGGAGGCCTGTCTAGAAGAAAAT
Source organism: Natator depressus (assembly GCF_965152275.1). Taxonomy (NCBI): domain Eukaryota; kingdom Metazoa; phylum Chordata; order Testudines; family Cheloniidae; genus Natator; species Natator depressus. Next base: position 42,041,484 of record NC_134239.1, read on the forward strand.
TCTCTCAAGAGTAAATTTACCCCAGTGCAGAAAATGTTCACGAAGTCCTATGCATTATTTGTTCCACTTTAGTCCTGTGCTCAGAGCTTAATTGGCATTAGTTTGTCCCCAATCCTATGTGTAGTAGCATGAAGGCAAACTGCTGCCCCTATGCACCACACGTTTCAGGATTGAGTCCTTAAATAGTATTTAGGGCCAAAGCCACCTGTAGGAACACTTCCTAGAAGTGAATTTCAGCCTTGATTCCCTGCACCCTAAGCTGACAATCATCCTCAGTTTCTACCTTGTCCCCCTTTGAGGATTAGTCAGGCATCCTGTGGAGTCTTACTAACTGGTGGACACCCTTGAATGGATTTGTAGTGCATTGAGGTATATCTCCCAGCAGCCTCCATTGTTTTGTCAAACTAAAGTTCTGAAGGGCTTAGAAAGCCTAAACATTGTGTTGTTTTTTATGGGCACAATAATAGTTTTAAGTGTAAAACCATCTTCCTTCCTGGTAGAAAAGATAATAATAAGGAAAAAACATCAAATCTGTCATATTCCATAAATCCACGTTCATCTGTGTTGGTAAGTTTACTCACACATCTTTTCACATAATATTACTCCTGGGGGGGTTCTGCATGACTGTGCACCCGCAGGAACCCTCCTCCCTCCCGCAGAATTCCTGTGCTTTCCTGCAGAAAATGGCAGGAAAGCAAAAGGAAGCTGCGCAGGGGGAGAGGTCGGGGGACGACCCCAGGCACAGTTTTTAGAGGGGGGATTTTTGAGGGGGGATTGCCCCCCTCCAAATGGAGGTGAGGCATGGGAGGTAACATGGATTATGTGCCACAGCCCCCTCCCCCATTTCTGCAAGTGTAGAGCTGCCCAGCTGAAGGAGGCTGCATCTAGGCTCCCCTGACTCTGCAGCTGAATGCCGCCTCCTGGGTCCTAGTCCCAGTTGTGTTCTCCTTCTGTGTGTTGGGAGCCTTCCTGTTTTCTGTGCAACAGTGAGTGCCCGCAGTGGAATAGGGCAGGGGAAGGGAATGTGGGAGTTAGGGAGGGGGATGGAGAAGAAAAGGGGATAGGGGAGTCGCAGGGGGAAGTGGTAGCCCGGCATGCAGCATCCCCTCAGTAGCAGCTGGGGCTCCCCCATTAAGCAGACCCACCAAACCCTCACCCTGACAAGCCCTACCCCCCCTACACCTAGACCCCTCTAATGAGCCCCAAACACCCAGACCCCAACCCCACTGATTCCCTACCAGCTGCACCTGGACCCCCACCCCATCAATCTCCATGCCTCCAACACCCAGACCCCCCCACTAAGTCCCCCACATCCAGACCCCCTCACAAACCCCATCTCTCCACACCCAAACCCCCCCCAGCTGAGCTCCAACCACCTTCACCTGGATCCCCTGCAGAGTCCCATTGCCCCCGCACCCAGAACCCCTCCATGAGCCCCTGGACATCCAGATCTCCCACTGAGCTGCCCATAGCCAGATTGCCCCACACAGAAACGTCTTACCCCACACCTCGATCCCCCCACACTAAGCCTGTCCACACTTGGATCCTGCTGGGCTGAACCTGTCCACCACACCTGGTGCACCTTGTGCAGAGGGGCAGGGCTCCGGGGTGTTTCTGATGAAGGTGCAGCCCTTGTACTTTGTCAGGATCAGGTGCAGCCTCACTGCTGACTCCCTGTACCGGGGGAGGTGGAGGCTTCAGGGTGATCTCCCACCTCAATGCAGCCAGTGGCCTGTGCTCCCCCCTGCCATGCAGGAGCTACATTTATTTATTGACAAATAAAATGTACAGAATTTTGCAGAATTTTAAAATATTGTGTACATAATTTTTGTTTTTTTGCCGCAGAATTCCCCCAGGAGTAACATAATTCTGGGCCAGATTTTGCCAACCTTACTTACACTGAGTACTACCTTACCCCATAAATATCCCCGTCAATTTAATTGGGACTGCTTGCAGAGTGAGATACTGTTTAGCGTAAACAAGTGTAGCAGAATCTGGCCCTGTACTCTGTGTTCAATGGGCCAAGATAAGAAGAAAATTTTTTCTTGTAAATGTCCCTATTTTTAAAAGGCATACTTTGAGCATTTTTAGAACACAATTTTTAATGTTTTATGAAATGGTCCCCAAGCTTTTTTCCCCAGGAATCCCTTTGGCATCTAAGTGTCCCAGACCCCTTTCATTTCTTTCATTTCTGATATTATCGGAACAGCCCACCCCCATTCCCCGAGCATAGGAATGCCTATGCCAGCGTGAGCTCTCATGCATGGTGCATGTGAGATAACTCTGTGTGGAGGACTCCATTTTGAAAACAAAATGGCATCCTCCATCTGGCAAAAGTGCCGGAACCCTATCTGGCATATTCTGGCCCTAGTTCAAGGGATAGACCCATGCATAAACCACAGCGGACCACCAACAGTCTGGAGACCCCACTTTGGGAACCACTGGGTTATTATATATCATAATACCAAACATATATACTATTTTAAAAGTGTTATCACTGTAATACACATGCCTTAGTGTACTGCCTAACTGACACAATTACAGGACTAGCTGCACCTCTTTCCCCTTCTTGTTCCTGTAAATTTTTCCTTACAAACTGCTATTAAACTCTAGGAAGGATTTCTGGAAAAATGCACCATAAAACCAATTATATAGCTGACATACATCAATGATATTTCATTCTCTGGACAAATGACCTAAACTGCCACAACTTCAACAACCACCACCCATCTATCAAACTCTCTCTAGAACACTCCATATCAGCATCAACTTCCTTGACACCACGATCAGCTTCAACTATGGAACAGACAACTATATACAAGAACTCCACGGATTGCCAGACTTACCTTCACAGATCCAGTAACCACCCCACACACCAAGAAATCTGTTGTCTACAGACAGGCACTCAGATACCACAAAATATGTTCTCAGGAGATAGTCCAAAATACATACTTAAACACACTTAAAACCACCTTCACCAAACAAGGACACTCCACCAGAGAAGTAGATTACATCATGGAACGGGCCATCCAAATATCCCAAGAGAACCTGCTTCAGTACAGAAAAAAGCCCCCACTGACTGTACCACCCTAGTTGTCACCTACCACCCCACATTGAAACCTGTACAGGATATCATCAAACAATTACAACCCATATTTGATGGGGACCACATCATGAAAAAAATCTTTCCCAAAACCCCTCTTTTGGTTTTCAAACAGCCTCCCAACCTTCCTGAGTCAGAAGCAAGCTCCCCACACAGCAACTCAATGTGGCACTAGACTGTGCCAGAACAACAGATGCACAACCTGCAAACATATCTCCGCTGCTACAACAATCAATATGCCCTGCAACACATCTTTCAAGATCCAGGGATCTTACACATGCCTATCATAACATGTGGTATACTTTATCTAATGCACTAAATGCCCCAACAACAACTATGTGGATAAAATTACTGTGTTCAAAGAGACAATCACTATGCTCACACAAAAAAGTGATAAAAGACAAAAACACCATGTCATCTGTGGGCAAACACTTTTAACAAAATGATCACTCCATATGGACCTCTCAGTCCTCATCCTCAAAGGAACCTTTCACAATACCTTCAAAAGATGAGCTTAGGAACTTAAATTCATAACTTTGCTAGACACTAAAGATCATGGACTCAATAGAGGTATTGGTTTTATGTCTCTTTACAACAATCTGTAACCTACTACCCCTCCTTTTTTCTGTAACTACAGAGGTGTTAATGGGCTACTTACAAGGTGGTACCTCTTATGCTTAACAATCTCTTCCCAATGTGACACTCTGGTTTTCTTTCCTAGACCTGAAGAAGAACTCTGTGTAGTTCAAAAACTTGTCTCTTTCACTAACAGAAGATGGTCCAATTAAAGATATTACCTCACCAACCTTGTTTCTCTCCTAAACCAATATCTGAATACATTAGACATCCTAATAACCAGGTTAACATACAATATTCACAAATTATTACAGAGCAGCTCCACATCCATCACACTAACATCTACAGTATGTTATTTAGTAAGTTGTGTGCATTTTGTATTCAAAGTCTCTATATATGCACAATACAAGCTTAAATACATATGCTGTATGCTAAAATTTGGTGGGCTTGCTGCTCGGTTGCCCTGCACCTTCTGTAGTCATTAACATCAGTGTGAAGTGGGTATGAAACTTCACTATTATGAGTTGGTATCATTTTACAGCCACTTCACACTGATGTTAATGATTATAAAAGGTGCAAGGCAATAGAAGATCTGGCCCTGTATATATTATACCAAATGATTTTTTTCATATGCTATATATACTGTGATGGGGCAAGGCTAGATGGCTATAGAAAAGTAGTGGGAGATAGATATATTAGCTCCAGGCTAAACAAATCCCTGGTACCAGGTTAAGTGAAATGGAAGCTGCTCCAGGTCAGTTAAGACACCTGGGGCCAATTAAGAACTTTCCAGAAGGCAGGGAGAAGGCTAGGTTGATTGGGACACCTGAAGCCAGTCAGGGGCTGGCTGAAACTAGTTAAAAGCCTCCCAGCCAGTCAGGTGGGTGTGCATGTCAGGAGCTGTGGAAGGAAGTTGTGCTATTGGAGAGGCTGAGTAGTACACACCATATCAGGCACAAGGAAGGAGGCCCTGAGGTAAGGGTGAAGTGGAGCTTGAGGAAGTGAGGGCTGCTGTGGGGGAAGTAGCCCAGGGAATTGTACATGTCATGTTTCTAAAAGGTCAGCTACCATAGCTGATACTATTAGGGTCCCTGGGCTGGAGCCTGGAGTAGAGGGTGGGCCTGGGCTTCCCCCCCCACACACACACACACCCCTTTGCCCCCTGATTAATCACTGAGACTGGGAGACAACAGAGACTATGCAAGGAAGGATAACTTCTCCTCACCTCCCTTGCTGGCTTATGATGAAAAGGGCTCAGTAGACTGTGACCCTTGTCTCTAGAGAAAGAAGGGTTACGTGGAGGGTCACAGTGAGCCTCTGAAGCTAGCGAAATCCGCCAGGAAACGTGGGACCCACGGAGGCAAGGACAGAGCTTTGTCACAATACTCTATGCACAATATACCCTTCTCCATGGCAGTGACATATATACCTTGAGTGGGGAATCGATTCCAGAAAGTATGTATGGTACTGAACTAAGATCACTTCTCTATTCATTCTTAATTTTTCACAGAAATTCTTAAAGGTTCAGCTTTTGTGTACTTATTAACTGGGGCCCTATACATTTTTGCAGCATCCACTTCTCCTACAGTGGTTTGCAAACATAATGGAACAAGTTCACTCTCTATTCTTGCTTGGTTCTTACAAAGCCAAAATCAAACCCATTTCCTGAGTGCATTTTCTGTTATTTCCAGTTGTTCTGACTTACAAGTGATAGCCAAATATGGAAAAAACTGCATTTGGGAATAAAGACATTTCTCCGTTTTGGAAAACCAAAATGGGAATAAACAGAGCATGTCTGCAGATATTCAGTATTTTTTGGACTGAAACTGCACAAGGGCTTCAGCTGTTTCTATGCAGAGTATGGTGTCTTCCAGCTCTTCTGTAGCCATAGAACGTTTGCTCTGCATTGCCACATTTCCATCTTTGTCGTAGAGCTTTGAGAAGATGTCAAATATGATGGTTATGTAAGTTTGTGTAACAAGTATACATGATCCTCTTATGATGTTCTTTGAAATTTACTAGCTCAAATTGCTTTTATTATTTTTCTGTCATTTCATTTGCAAGTAATCCATGGGTACATTTTAATCTCGGTGGCCTCGGTTTTAACCAGCAGTCCCAGTTAAACCCACAGGAGGGCCTGCTTCCCATTCTGTTCATCCTACTAATTCTTTCTAACAGCTCCTTTTGAAATGTAGAGTCTGTATGCTGGAGACCACAGATAAATTATATTCTTTTTGGAAGATGTTCTGAAATATACAACAGGGGATTTTAGGAAATCTGCATTACGTTACAGAGAAGAAGAGGAAGACGATGAGGACTCATAACCTGTAAGGACTTGCAGAAATTCATGGAAAGCAAGTACCTCCCCATACAAAATACAAATTACTAAGAATATATATACTTAGTTTCTATTCTAGGGATTCTATTCAGGATGAATAATCAAGATTATAAATCAAAATCTTCTGTCATTTTAATAAACCTGGAATCTGTAGAGCAAGTAAGCCAAAGAAAGTTTTATGTTAAGATGTCCCATATCTTTAGTTGAACAATATATTGGCTGAAAATCAGGAGAGCATCTCTATTCAGAAGAGATGTTTCAGAGTAGCAGCCATGTTAGTCTGTATTCGCAAAAAGGAGTACTTGTGGCACCTTAGACTAACAAATTTATTTGAGCATAAGCTTTCGTGAGCTACAGCTCTCTTCATCCGATGAAGAGATATTTAAGCATGTTCTTAAATTTAAGTATATGCATAAGTCAAATTGATGGGACTTGAACACATTTGTTGTTAAGCATGTGCTTAAGCCCCTTCTATATTGGGGCCTATATTTATATACTTATAAAGGATTTCTCCTTGATTTTTTTCTCTTTTTAAATGAGCACTGAAATTGCATTACTTTCTGACGCTTGTAGATAGTTGTTAATGGCACTTTAACCTATCATTTACTTCAGCGTGGTATGTAACTAGGCACAATATGAAAATTACTTTAACAACTAAAATGGTGTGCATTCCATCACTCTCAACATTATGTATGGTCAAGGAACCATTCAAAGAGAAGGATCAAAACTCACATCAGAATTCCAGGCATTGATCCTGCAACTGAGTGCAACTGCACACAGTCAATTGCAAGATCAGGGCCCAGTTTCAAAGCTCAAAAACCTCTCTGACATGGGTCGAATCTGAACATTTCAAGATTTGGGGAAGTTAAGGTTGAGAGGTGGATTTCAAACCTCCAGCTTCAGGAGTTTTTGATCCAGGGTGTTAGCTCACCCATCTCAAACTATATCCGGGATTTTGGTCTGCACTATCTCTGGAGAGAAAGTTGTAGCTTAACTGCTCAAGAATTCACATTTGGAAGTGTAATTATAAAAAGAGATTCAACTTCATTTTTTTCAGATGGGCTATAAAGCATGAAGGGACAACTAAACCAGACCAGTGGAAACATTCCAAAGTGGAGAATCCTCTGTGGAATAAGCTGACATACATGTGGCCTCTCCTTCCAAATGGAGAACTTAATGAGGTAATTTCATGCATTCAAGAAGTAACAACACATGCAGTAGTTTGTTTAGTTTGCTAAACATCTGCTGAAACCGAACAGATGTGATATACTGTCCACGCCATGCCATGCCAATTTCACCTTTTGGAAAGAATAAATGAAAATAGATGCTGGTGTTAGTGCAAAAATGTCTGTTTTAATGAATTATTGCAAACTGAATGGAACTTTAAGATTTGTTCTACCAGTCCTTAATTCTGAAACACCAATACTTTGCCATGGATACTGTGTGCTATTTAATGTGCAATTCAATGTTAACTTTTCTATGAAAAGTTAACATTTACTTTATTTTTTCTTTTGGCTTTTATATTTTCATGGTTGATTGTAGCAATACTCACCTTTGAGTCAAACATTAGCTGGCAGTAAAAGGGATATTGTCTGCACAAGGCTGAATTTTTCTCCTAGAGATTATTCCATAGGTCATGCTTCAAATCTGCAGTATGTACTTTCATTTTTTATTAACTTTAGCCGGTTTTATCGGTATTCAGTTATTTTAAATGATAGCAGCATTTTTGTTTTTCAAAACAAACAAAGGCCCAGTTCTGCTACCTGTAACACGTAAATCAGTGTGTCTAGTTATGGAGTTAGGTACTACTTAGAGTGAGTTAGTGTGGCAGAACTGGATCCTAAATGAAACGATATTCAGCCATACTGAACCTAGACATAGAAGATTGTTTTTATAAATGAAAACTAAACTTCATCTGGAATTAAACTGAAAGTTGTCTGTTCCTCTAAGTGAACATTATTTGTCAGGCTGCACAGTGCTGTTAGCCACCAGTGAGTCTCATGAATTTGGTACAAAGTTACTAATATTGACAAAGCAAAAGTTGAAAATTCCATCCCCTCTGTTACAAATACATGGAAATGAGGATTTAAATCCTTGACTAGCAAAGGGAACTTTGAAGATTGGGGAAGGTATTTATACAATAAATTATTCAGAACTTTATTAGATTTCAAACAGATTTTTTAAAAATTCTTAATCTGCAATATTCACAATATTTACCAATCAAAATATTGAAGATGAGGCATCTGTTCTTAATGAAAGGCAGTATTTCTACTATATTAAAACAGTTCAACATATATACAGTGGAACTGGCGGACTATAGTACCAATTCCTATTTCAGTAACACCCAGCAGGTTATGGCAAAGGAAGGAATATTTCTTTTCCTTAAAAAAAATAAATTAGGTAGGAAATGAAATGCCTAAAAATAGAGAATGCAGCATTAAATTGTGAGATCAAGCACTAAAAACTTGGCATTCCAGCAGCTAAGTTTGCTCTAGCAACATTAACTTGATGCACTGTACTTATGTTCCTGAAACAATTGACTCTTTGTTGCTCTCTCATTGTATCATCTCTGAAGTCCTCATTGGGTGGCCCTAATCTCAAATTAATCCAGATAACACTGGCCCTTTGTCAACTCTTGACCAGTGTGGGACTTTCTGGACCTCCTCCTTCCTCTGGTAATTAATTCAACAGCATGATCTCTGGGTCCTGCTGCTGCCTGCCACTGTTGCCCTATAATCCTGGGGTGATCTCAGATGGGACCCACTAGTTACCCTGAATCTCCTGGGACCCCCAGCCCTGTATAGGGGAGGGCCATGGCCACATGTAACCAAGGCAGGCTCCTCTGCCAACTCTTTGCAACTGCTAATCAAGCATGAGAGGGGGGTCAGATTGGAGGGGCAGGGTTTATATAACCTCCCCACCCCAGCTGAACAAGGATCAATGACTTATTGAACCCCACCAACTCAGCTGATATTGCCAGTCCAGAAAAAGCCTCCTGCCTCCTCCCTACCTTGAGGTGCACGCTGCACTCAAATTATAGCCTGTGGCCACTGGAGATCTGCAAACATCAGGCAGGTCACATGGTGCTGGTTCCTCTTCCTTGTTTTTACAGTTCTGCTTCCTCAGGTGTCTAGGCTCTTCATTGGGGAGAAAAAAAGTCTGGATGCCCCTAGAGGTAACTGGAAACAAAGAACAGAGACAACTTAGCCACCTGCCCTGTGGCCACTACCACATAGAATAAGAGCAGCATCTCTCAAGAATGGCACTCCTGAGCACCAACAATCAGTCAGGAGCTGCCCATCAGAGAGAAATCAGGTGTCCATAATAGAAATTCAAAGGAATATCCAGGGGAAGAGGGAACTAGGTAGCTGGGCAGCATATCCAGAAGATCAAAGGGGAAAAGTAGGAACAAAATAATGTGGGAGAGGAAATGAAGATCAAAAGGAGACAGTGTGATTAATAAAGGGAAAAACACTTATTCCTAGACATTTTCCTAATAATACTTTCCCATTTAAGTGGTTGTTGTTGTTACAAGGATATTGTGCAATCACATGGAGATTTTCCATGAGACAGTATAGACCCTGATCCTGAAAAGACTTACATGTTTGCTTAATTTAACTATTACAACCTAAGGGGACTACTCACAGTAAGAAAGTTAAGCATGTTCATAAGTGTTTACAAGATCAGGACCATAGTTATTAAGATGCGTTCTATACGGTGGAAAAATAATAAACTCCTACTTTAACACAATCCCTCCTTCCCAAACTACAGAGTAGCTTTGGTCATTCATGTTTGAGGTTTATTATATACTGATAAAGGGCATCTGATTCAGACTATTGACAGACTCCAGCATTCTTTCTCCCTTTCTTTGTTCCACTGAGAACTCTGATGATTTTGTCCTATTTTTTCCCTTCCAAGATTGAGAAGCCAGAACTCGATATTTCCAAAATCACTTATGCAACTATTTCATTTTGTCTCTTTCCATCTATCTAGGTTCTTATACCTCAGCCATCACTGTGGTACCTTAACTTTACTAAGGTTAACTTTAAAAACATTGAAATGGTTTGTGTAACAAAATAAGAACCAAAATAACAATTATTTTCTGGACTACATGTATTAAACTTAATGAATATTTTGTTTAAAGGATTTTGACTGGCCAATTGAGGGATTGCTGATTCCAAACAGTCCTTCACTTAAGAAACCATCTGGGAAGAAGTCAGATTGGTATATACCTGTGAGACTGAGGGCTTTGCACAATGGAGACAGGGACAAAAGCAAGGCTATCACCATCATTGGACCTGATGTTACAAATGTGCTCAACAGACAGTAAGGAAATAGCAATTTATTTTAATAATGTCATAAACTACATAATGTCTTAAGACATATGGTTCACTTTAACTTGCATATATCTCCAATTAGAATAACTTTACAATGTGTTACTAATAAACCAAGAATTTATGCAAAAGTTACAGTACTGTCTCCCACAACTACTTTTCTTTCTTTGAAATAGTAAAGAAAAAATGTACACACAATGTATTAATTAATTCAAACTAATTTATGCTGAGAATACTACTTTGGTCATTAACCTATGATATGTGACCTTAAATTGTCAAAGGCCTGCTTGCTCAAAGTCTGTTGTTGACAGTACATTATGCTGCTGTGCAGGGAGACACAAGTTTATTAGCAGCTTCTTTTCCTTGAAGCCAGAATGCAAGACTGAGTTTATACATTCCTTATCTGGGACAGTGCAAGCCACACTGGTGTTTTAGAACTTCCTGCTTTATGACTGACTGGGTAGCACTGTTTAAAATCATGGAGATCAGACTCCTCTATTTGGCCAGGGGATGGGTAGGTTTTGGAAAGCGACACAGCAAGATTCTCCACCTCAACACACTAATAGATGAGAGCCTCTGCCTGTGTCAGTTGGCATAGGTTCATTGATGTCAGAAGAATTACACTGAGTAATTACACTGAGTGACACCAGCTGAAAATCTGGCTCAATGTGTTTCTACCCTGACCCAGTAAAACCAGCTCTAGGAATTGTAGAGGCTAGCTCTAGAATGTAACCTATGAAATCTTTGACCTCTCTACCTCAACAGCTACCAGGGCCCATTGTGAAAGTATTTTTAGTATGTTGACATCGATTAGCTTGGAAATGAATTGAAACCTTCAATGCATTTCATGTAGAATAGGCTCCTGGTCAACTAGATTTGAAGCAGTAATCTAAAAATGAAAGGGAAAGGCAAACACAGCCTATCTTCTGGAAAAACAAACAAACCACCTTTGTCTTGCCATCTTGATCAAAGTTAAGACCAAGACCACATGATAATGGTTCTATCCAAGTAGTGAGAAAAGTGGAGAATGAATAGAGGTCCATACTGAAGGGTTTTCTCTGGATCATCATTTGAGATGAACCCAGAATGGCAGAGGAAATTTGCAAGTGTGGGGGAGTATTGATAAAAATGCTTGTGAGGGGGAGGAAGTTACTTATCATGCAAAAATTACCTTTGTTGACCTTTACTTTGTCATGAAACAATTAATTCTCTGACATAGCAAGTGATTTCATGATGATCACATCTTTGTTGGATGTAGTCGTATAAGTCTTGTGTCATGGAAATATGCAGCCAGCTATTCAAATGATTGTTTAGCACTGAAATAGTTATTTAAAAATGCAGTTTAGGAAAATACTGAAAAAATATCTTTGCTTTCTAATATGTATATGAATAAAATGTCTTGAAACAATACAAATTACATTTGGTAAAAATAACACTGTTTTTATTTTCATTTTGTATGACAAAAGGATAGTAATTCATAACTCATTGAAAAGCTTTGATATAAAGAATAAGTTAAATACACTGTTTCTCATATTGTTAGCAGAGATGTTACCTTTTGACCTTTCTTTTGAGGTTTTTAGAACATTTGATGCTTCTGATAATAGTTTAATATTTTCACATTGATTAAATATAGTTCATACATCACTGAACAATGAGTAATATTCAGATAGACTGTCCCCTGAGTTGCCTGCAAAAATGATAAAGTAAATTTTCAAAGTAAAGTCAAGCCTGAAATTGAAATCTTTGAGGCATACATTTCATAATTAGTTCATTCTCCTATATCTAAAATGTGAGTGTAGTGATCTTAAAATTCAGATCTTTTTTACATAGAAAGTTAATGAATAGTCCTAAATTTCTGACATTTTATTTTTTACCCTTTCTGAAATCCTCTCTGAAGTTCTACCTAAGTGCTTACTTTTTATGAAGTTATTGAATTAGGTCATTTGCAATAGAAAGACCTTTTTCTCTTAACTGTTATCACAACCACTGAAGTCAATGGGACTACTCACATATTTAGGGTTAAGTACGTGCAAAAACATTTGCATGGTCGGGGCCCAGGACTCCTCACAATATATTGTTGTCATTTTATGCTAATGTCTTAGGTGGTCCTTCCCTCATAAGGCAATGATACTAGATAATGTGTCATTCTTATTTTGAACTAGATGCTTTGCCAAACACTAACGTTTAATGTGTTTTGAAATTATGGCAACATTTTGCCCAATGTAAAGTATTAAAACTTTGCTTTAAAATATTTTGAGCATCTCATTTAACTTGTAGAATGCTGAAAAAAAATTATTCATCTTCAGAGTTCTACACTAAGGGAATGGAACTGAGAAGACAGGCTCCAATCTTTTCCTCATCTCCCTTTATTAGCTCCATGACAAGCACCACAAGACCTTACTTTCCCCAAATAGGCAGAGAGCTTCATGCTTCCCATCCATTTCTATCTGCCATCTCACTTTACTGGCTTCTTCTCCACTTCAGGCCTGACCTCATGACATGGCCCACCTGCCACCCCCCACCCCGACCCCCACCTTGAGAGGGGAAGGAGGTACTTTTCAGCAAGGGGAAACTGATCAAAATTAACTCTTTCTAAGATTCCTGACTTGTCCTGCCTATCAGCAGCCAGAAACTTCTCTCCTCCCCAGCCAAGTGCTTCCTAGTCAATCCACAAACTACATTAGGAAACTGGAAATCTAAACATCTAGAAATTAATTATTGTCCTCAAGGTTTGCCTCTAGATTCATTAACTTATGCTCACATCAATAGATAACTCGGGTATTTCATACTGTTAGGTGATCTGACATATATAAATACTGCATGTAAACAATGGATGGAAGCAAAGAATGAATCTTTCAGAGCAGGAACCTGCCTTCTTATATTTTGGCAAAGCCACTGTACAACTATGGCAATGTATAAATAATAATATTGCTCTGTATTTCAGCCTCAACTGAATTTCATTGATTGTGTGTATTTATTCTGAATCAAACACACTATTAGTTATCCATGGATTCTGTGGTTGAATAAATCTAAATCTCTTTTTTAAGAATGATCTGTAATATGAGTTGCCCTCCTGCTGAGAAGCCTCCATTTGTTGGAAAATGACCCAAATTACTTTTATTGATATGGCCAAGCTTATAGTATTCATGCACACACCCCTATACAGTGGACTCCATTATTTATTTAACTATTTTGATAGCAAAATAAAAAGCATATCCTGCATAATAAACCTCATCATTTACTGATAGTTAACACACTAGAATGTCTGAGATACTGCAGTAATTCCCTATGATTACAATCGGCAATAATAAGGTAGTGTATGGAATTATGGTAATTTGGTAAATGTTGATATTTTAATGGTGACAGTTTTACCTAACACATGTTGCATGAGCTAGCAGAAATGCTCACACATATTCTTCCTGCAGTCTGTCTTTTATTGGCAAACGTGGATGTTAAATTTAAATGTGTTGGGACCAATTTAAGTTCAGGTGCAAACAAGTAAGCATGACTCCATTGAAGTGAATTAAGTTGTGCCTATTTTTATTGGGCTAAATCTAGTTAATGATTTACCAATTTTCTCAGATTAAAATGCTGTCTAAGTTTTTTGGTTTTTGTTGTCATCTCCGCTTATAAGATTGATCTGTTCTCATTTCATGGGGATTTATGCCCTAAATATTAGACATATTGGGATTTCACACAAGAAAATACTAAGTTAGCAATTCAGTTTAATTTTGATCTCAGATACACCAGTGTTAATTTGTAGTAACTCTGCTGATGTTTAGATTTACATTGCTGTAATAGAGACTGGATTGAGGATCCCAAAGTTAACTTTTGCTTATAAACCACTGATATTGTACTCTGACAAATTCAAATGTACTCAGATTTTAGTACAGGTGAGTCGCATCATACGCACATTTAACTTACGCAAATTTAACTATACGCGCTCTGCAAAAAAACAAACAAACAAGATAACTGTAAATAGTGTGGGCAATTAGGGTACTGTAAAATTGTATTTTACATATGTACTCTTTATTATTTACTGTACATTACTGTATACATTATACATTTATACATTACTGTACAGGGTTGTATACACAACCCTGTACAGTACACTGCACTTTATGGGCAATTTAAGGGATTTTCAAGGATAATTTTGACTATACGCAATTTTCACCTTACACGCTGACTTTAGAACCTAAGATGCAGCTCCACTGTATTCAATAAAGCTTTGCATTTAATTGGCAACCATGTAGAAAAATCCAGTTTTCACAAATGTGACTAAGTTAATTGTAAAACTTGCCAAATTAGATACATAGGGATGTTTTATTTTTCCATGTAAACTGTGCTCCTGACCCTGAAAAATGCTCAAGTCAATCTTTTCACACTTTTGAGTCTCTAAACCAGACTGCACTTGCATAACTGAGAGTTTGCACACTTTGCCAATTAAAGTGTATTCATTTGCTTTAGAAATACTCATCCAGAAAAGAAACAGAAAACAAAGCAGAACCAGAAAATGTATCCTGATGCAGACCCTGGAATGGAAATATACAAGATAGAATTTCAGCACTTTTTGGACAAGTAAACATTCAAATGCATATATTTTCCATTAATATATCGATATCCCTGTCATACTGGAATTGTTTTTAGAGAAGTTGTACTAGAAATAGATTTGGCCTATTGTAAATATATTTTGTAAATTAAATGAATGCTAGATAACTTTCTATGAAATCTATCATCTGAGGCACAATAACTCCTTGTTATCTGTATTTAAAACTTGCAAATGTGCATTTTTATACTAAAAATGAAGGCAATACCATGTTGACGTTTTTGAGCATGATATCCATTTCTAGTCAGAAGACTGAACATGTCCCAAACCTCATTGTTTATATCTATATTTGTCTCATAACCTACTCAGGAAATGAGTAGTGTCACTACTGTAGTTCACTTTAAAATCATCTAATACAATGGCTTATGTGTTTTCATTCATATAATTTTATTTCTAAATAACCTCTATAAAAGGTAATGGATACAGTTGTTTTCATTAAAGGTGACATGTCAGTTAAAAAAAACATTAGTAGTAAGCACATAAGCCCCAGGTTAGGAAAGCGCTTAAGACCATCCCTGTTCAGGACTGCATTTCAATATGTGCTTAAGTGCTGTCCTGAATCAGGGCCAGAGGACAAGATTCAAAAGCCATTCAAGACAACAGTAGTATTCCCACTGACTTGAATAGATTTTGAATCATGGCAGTATAAAGGAGAGATGTTAGCTGAAAACATAGACAATACATTTGATGTTGCTATTTTAAAGGGGAAAATTAAAGCAAGACTCATTGGAGTATATTCTTAACTCATAGTTCAATGCTTTAATACAATACACCTTGTCATAAATAAAAAAGGAAGGGTAAACCCCTTTAAAATCCCTCCTGGCCAGAGGAAAAATCCTCTCACCTGTAAAGGGTTAAGAAGCTAAAGGTAACCTCGCTGGCACCTGACCAAAATGACCAATGAGGAGACAAGATACTTTCAAAAGCTGGGAGGAGGGAGAAGAACAAAGGGTCTGTGTCTGTCTGTGTGATGCTTTTGGCGGGGACAGAACAGGAATGGAGTCTTAGAACTTAGTAAGTAATCTAGCTAGGTATGTGTTAGGTTATGATTTCTTTAAATGGTGGAGAAAATAGCTGTGCTGAATAGAAGGAATATTCCTGTCTGTGTGTCTTTTTTGTAACTTAAGATTTTGCCTAGAGGGATTCTCTATGTTTTGAATCTAATTACCCTGTAAGGTATTTACCATCCTGATTTTACAGAGGTGATTCTTTTTTACTTCTATTAAAAGTCTTCTGCTAAGGAAACTGAATGCTTTTTCATTGTTCTAAGATCCAAGGGTTTGGGTCTGTGGTCACCTATGCAAATTGGTGAGGATTTTTGCCAAACCTTCCCCAGGAAGTGGGGTGCAAGGGTTGGGAGGATTTTGGGGGGAAAGACGTTTCCAAACTACGTTTTTTCAGGAACCCAGATAAAGTTTGGTGGTGGCAGTGGAAGTCCAAGGGCAAAGGGTAAAATAGTTTGTACCTTGGGGAAGTTTTAACCTAAGCTGGTAAAAGTAAGCTTAGGAGGTTTTCATGCAGGTCCCCACATCTGTACCCTAGAGTTCAGAGTGGGGAAGGAACCTTGACACATCTATTAATAATTTGGTAGCAAGTGTCATCAGGTTGAGTACTTCCCTCATTATCCTGTGGCTAAGTCGGCTAAAAGTACCTAAGTTCTAAAAGTGCTAAGTTTATTGTCAGTGCTTAACAATATGCTTAACATGTTTTTACATTTGCAAATATTCTTTATAATTGAAAAATTTTAAAAAGATGTCTACATAACTTAATGTCCCCATATCCAACATATGTAGAAGGGTATGTCTATTTTCCATTATTAAAGATGTACTGCGATGTTGAATTTACCCACCGCTGCTCGAAGATTATTCACTGAAAAAGGCATGGAACTCTTTCTTTTGAAAGACCTTGGGAGAGATCAGCTGGTAAGAAAGATTTTATAAGATGGCAACTCAAGTAATAATATTAATTCAGAATGCTGTATTCCTGTACAGTGGAGACACTATCTTACATTAGCTCTTTGTTTGTGTGTGCTATGGCATACAGTGAGCCCAGTGTAGCAACATTTGATTCAGTGGCTGACTCTACTCACTTTTTTCTCCCCTTCCCCACTCATTAAGGCATCATCACCATCTGTGGATTAATAAACAATTAAACAATGATCACAGTTTCTAAACAAATTAAAGTAATTCATGCAGGCAAAAGTAGAGAAACTACAACCCCATTTCCCAAAAACATACCATTATCTAATACCATATGAGATCATTGCCATTCTGACCAATGTCTGTTTATATTGTCTCTGGACCTGCAAGCCAAAAGAACTGGCTTTTACTTAAGAATGTTACCTGGCTTTTACCTGAGGACTGAGGGCTTTGTTACCCGGCTTTTACCTTGTAGTGTTTCCATTGTCAAAGCACTTTCTAATGGGAAAACCAAAGTAGAACAGCACCTTGCAGGATGACCTCTTTAGATGCATCGTTACATTGTCAAAATGGTAGCTTTCTACCCTATTTGATGCTGGCTTCCTATTGAATTCATGTTTTTTAAATTATGTTTAAGATAATGTTACTGATTTTTCATTTTAGTTGGATATAGTTATTAGAATCTCCTCTATGTTTTAAAGTATTTCTAGACTAGGGACATCCTAGGTATAACTCCCTTTGACTTCAATAGGGCCAGAATTTCATCGTAGGTCTTAAACCTGCAAGGGGATCTGCTCACATGAACCCTGCACCTGTGCAGACTCCTGTAGCTGCAAGGTCAATATTAACAGATCCTGATGAAAAATTGGGACCTTAGTTTGTTTAATAAAATGCAGCTCCAGTCAATCAAGTACCATGAAAATGGCAGTTTCCTTTGAAACACCCAACAGACCTAAGCAGTGAATGGAGATTCTGAAACAGTGCCAGGGATTTCTGAAAACTGCTGTGAAATTGTGTTTTCTTCGTCAGTGTGTGCACGTGCAGGGAGAGAAACTGTGTGTGTGTGTGTGTGTGAGAGAGAGAGAGAGAGAGAGAGAGAGAGTGTCAATTAGTGGCAAAGAGTCCTGTGGCACCTTATAGACTAACAGACGTATTGGAGCATAAGCTTTTGTGGGTGAATACCCACTTCTTCTTCAGATGCATGTAGTGGAAATTTCCAGAGGAAAGTGTAAATATGCAAGCAAGAATCAGGCTAGGGATAAGGAGGTTAGTTCAGTCAGGGAGGATGAGGTCCTCTTCTAGCAGTTGAGGTGTGAATGCCAAGGGAGGAGAAACTGCTTTTGTAGTTGGCTAGCCATTCACAGTCTTTGTTTAATCCTGAGCTGATGGTGTCAAATTTGCAAATGAACTGAAGTTTCTCTTTGAAGTCTGGTCCTGAAGTTTTTTTGCTGCAGGATGGCTACCTTTAAATCTGCTATTGTGTGTCCAGTGAGATTGAAGTGTTCTCCTACAGGTTTTTGTATATTGCCATTCCTAATATCTGATTTGTGTCCATTTATCCTTTTACGTAGGGACTGTCTAGTTTGGCCAATGTACATAGCAGAGGGGCATTGCTGGCACATGATCTGTTTCCTTATTTCCTCGTGCGGGTATCGTAGGGTATCATACTGCACGAGGAAATAAGGAAACATCAACAGAGCCAGACGTGTACCCAGAAACCTCCTGTTGCGAGACAAGCCCAAGAAAGAAACCAACAGAACTCCACTGGCCATCACATACAGTCTCCTCAGCTAAAACCTCTCCAACGCATCATCAGTGATCTACAATCCATCATGGACAACGATCCCTCACTTTCACAGGCCTTGGGAGGCAGACCAGTCCTCACCCACAGACAACCCGCCAACCTGAAACATATTCTCACCAGCAATGACACACCGCACCATAGTAACTCTAACTCAGGAACCAATCTATACAACAAACCTCGTTGCCAACTCTGCCCACATATCTACACCAGCGACACCATCACAGGACCTAACCAGATCAGCCACACCATCACCGGTTCATTCACCTGCACGTCCACCAATGTAATATACACCATCATGTGCCAGCAATGCCCCTCTGCTATGTACATCAGCCAAACTGGACAGTCCCTACGTAAAAGGATAAATGAACACAAATCAGATATTAGGAATGGCAATATACAAAAACCTGTAGGAGAACACTTCAATCTCGCTGGACACACAATAGCAGATTTAAAGGTAGCCATCCTGCAGCAAAAAAACTTCAGGACCAGACTTCAAAGAGAAACTGCTGAGCTTCAGTTCATTTGCAAATTTGACACCATCAGCTCAGGATTAAACAAAGACTGTGAATGGCTAGCCAACTACAAAAGCAGTTTCTTCTCCCTCGGCATTCACACCTCAACTGCTAGAAGAGGACCTCATCCTCCCTGACTGAACTAACCTTCTTATCCCTAGCCTGATTCTTGCTTGCATATTTATACCTTCCTCTGGAAATTTCCACTACATGCATCTGAAGAAGAAGTGGGTATTCACCCACAAAAGCTTATGCTCCAGTACGTCTGTTAGCCTATAAGGCGCCACAGGACTCTTCACCGCTTTTACAGATCCAGACTAACATGGCTACCCCTCTGAGAGTCAATTAGGTGTCTAAGGTAGAATAATTAAGCACTAGTGGTTTCTTGTATGTCCACAGTGCATATGACCTTGACTTGAGTATACTCTGTAAATTCACCTGTACAGAAAAGTTTAAAAGGTCTTTTAAACTTATTTTTAAGGCAAATTGTCCTCTCCTTTTAATTCAACATTTGATGCAAAAGAACTACTTTTCAATTACCTTGACTGTTAGATTTCACTGATATGTTTAAAATATCTGTATTATTATTTCATTTTTACTATGGGAACAAGGTGATAAGTGAGCTGCTATTAGTATTTTTCAGTCATAATTATATTATGTATTGAACATAGTATTTGATATCTCCTCATGTGAATATGAAGCTAATAAGTTGTCTTTGTTACAGGTATATGTGTCATGTGGAGAACCGTGGATTGATCCACACTTGACTATGGCCCAGCACAAAAAAAGTCTCCTACTCAATAATTTAGCATCAGATATATCTGCAATTCATGCCTACTGTATCATGCGTAACCCTGAAGGTAAGCATTTAGTAATTTTACTGCACTTGGGAATTGTCTCAATATATCCTCATAATATTTTTGGAGAAATAGCTGCTTTTGTGTGAAAATGTATGAGTGTTAAAATCAGTATTTCAGATGTAGATGAGAGAAATAATTCGCACTTGTGTATATATAAGGATCTCACAGCAACCGACTGTAGAAAGAAAGTAGAAATGGGTAAACTGAGTTAGAATGAGGTTATACGGTTTGTGTAAGGTCACACAGCAAGTCAGTGGCACAGCCATGATTAGAACCCAGTAGTCCTGTATTCCCAGTCTTCAATTCTATATACTACAGTACACTCTCAGAATAATCATCTATAGAGAAAGACACAGATAATTTTACTTTTATTCATAGGAGTTTATGGACAATAAAGTCCAGCATGAAAGAAAAATCAAAGTAATTCACATGCCCATCTAAAAGTAGTGTAAGAGAGCCCCCCCCCCAATTTTGCATATTGGCTAATCCTTTCTGCCATCTCCAATACTGGAACTATTGATTGGATCACTACCAATAGAATTAGCCTTTCTCCCACTCCACTTAAAAATATTGAGGGTCTCCCACCCACCTGCCCGTCAGTGGTTTAATCTTTCTTTTCTAGGTATCTAGTCATGTTTTCCACAGTAGTCTCCATACATGGCACATGCATTTGTACTTTCCATCTCATTTGATTGCCAGTGTTTATGTAGGATATCCAGTTTGTGTGGATATTACCTTCCCCTGTAGGCATGATCTGCTTGTATAGTTGTGATTGTCTGAAATGCATACTTGTTTCTGAATTTGGATACTAGCAAAGCTTTGGAAGTTGTGTATTGCTGCAGGAATTAGATCAGCGTTGGTGGGGTTAAATTACAGGAGGGATTTGGGGAGTTTAGACAACATACTCACCATGCCAGGCCATTAAGGGTTGAATCCAAAGGAAATCCAATATCTGCACAAGATTTGGAGGTATCCCATGGAGTACCATGCATAGGATTACAGGCGCGTTCAGACCAGGACTGGCTGCCCTGTTTGTGCCAGGGTTTAGAAGCGTCTTTAGAACTATCTTCTTTATGTTCACTAATAAAACTACAGCATCCTCAGCCACTTTAAACACTAAAAGGAAACTATCTTCACTGGTGTTTGCTCTTGGCAATAAATAATTAATATTAATGTAAAGAGAGCCAAATATGAATTTATTAATAATTTTATTATTAAAAGACATCCATATAGGAGTAACATCACATAATAGAAATACATGTACTACAAAATGCATAAAGGTCATCTTCTCCAAAGCCTCACCCATGCAAATCATATGAGCAGTACCGATGTCTCACGTGACTAAGAGTTTGCAGGATTAGGTTCTATCTCAACAATAACTATAGTTCAGTAACCAACTGGTATCTAATTAATAATCAAGAATTGTCATACCTTATTAAATGGAAAGCTGAGCATACTTTACATACAGTGTAATAACTTCTTACACTTTTTGGTAAGATGTTATTACACTGTAATCAGGAAATAACGTCTTTGAAAAATGTAATTTTAACATATCTAAAAGCACCAGTCTATAAATTAAGCCTTCTGTGTGTATTAACTTTCTCAAGTATTGCCTGTCAGGGTGGTGTGGAATTGATGCGTGTCCCCCTGACTCTGACCAACCTCTTCCCCAAACATAGATCCACCATACTGCAGAGGTGACTGATCCTTCTCTGCTAATTCATAAACCAGCACAAAGTTCTTACCTTTAAGGATTTAGTTCATTTTTTCAGGTAAAAATATTATCCACTTCTCATGATCAACTCCTGCATCAGCTCTGAAACACAGAGCCCCTTCTTAAATAAAGAGCAATGCCAACATTAGTAGTTTGCTATTGTGTTTACATAAGGCCAGCTAGGTCTCAAGCCTACAGAGCTGGTAGGCAGTAGACCACTCCATACTGCCACCCAGCAGCAACTGTAAATAGTTTGTGCTCCACTACTCATGACCAGCTGAGGACACAGACCATGGGAAGTCTCACTTCAAGGGGTCAAACAGGCAGCATCCTCATGACTCCTGGTAGACTCCCTGCCCTATATAAACCTAAGGGGCATTTCAGACAGAGTCCAGGCAACAGTGTGTATTTCCTATAGCTGCCATAACTGGTCCTGGTCCCTGTTCTTGAATGCATGGATTTGACCTTCCCTCCTAACCAGACCCTGAAATTTGACTTGAATTCTGATCCTTGGTACATACCCCTGCCTGGAACTTGACTACAGATTCCCCTGCTACTGTTAGCCTCATGTTTGATCCTTCTCTGACCCAGTCCCAGCTGCCCAAGTCAGGATGCTGACATTTCAGAGCCAAAAATGTTTAGGCATTAAGCAAATACATAGTATGTTCCAAATCTTAATTTATTTTTAAATTTTGATAAAATAAGTTGTTAGGCTGAAAGGGGAACTAATACCTTGTGCAATATATATGACATATAGGTATTCTATGTGGCATAGTTATATTGTTACCATTAGACTGCAGGAAAATGAGGATCCTTGTACCCTGCCATAATGAATATGCCTTTTTTCCTTATATAAAAATAACTCTCATCTGGGGAAAATAATGTTTCACTCTATGAATGACAGTAAGTCTCTGTTTTACAATATAGAGGAGAAATAGTTACTAAAAAGTAACCTTAATACCTATGAACCATTGAAGTAGTAAACAGAGTGGTGTACTGAATGCTTAAAGCAAAAGAACTGAAAGCTAAAAGATCAGAATTCTGCTCTCAGCTGTGCCACTGTCTTGCAGTGTGAATTTGGACAAGTCACTTAACCTGCCTGTGGCTTGGTTCCCTATCTGTGAAATGAATACTTATTTCCCTCGCACGTATAGTATGAGACTTAACTGATGTTTCTAAAGTATTTGAGATCCTTGGGTGGAAGGTGCTACAGAAGTTCTATACCCTTGATGCATGTGGAACTCTCATTATCAGTAGAAAAAACAATAGACAGAGAATGCTTTACGGAGTTAAGGATACAGCTACAAAGTTATAATGAAAAAATATAGCAGAGAGAGACAAATCGAGAGACAGTGGGATGGGGTCTACAAACCCGCACACAAAATACAGGCAAGAAGGGGTTAAGAATCCTCCCAGTCTGCCAACAACAAAACTAGCCACACTCTGGCTCAACTGTGAGAAATTTCAGTTATGGAAAGAGACACCCCCAGCTGCTGTAGCTAATGAGGGCAAGCCCAAGTATAACGAGGGAAGAAGCGGAAGCAAGGGGTAGAAGAGGTTGAGACTTTAAGAGAGCAATAAAAACCTGCCAGAGGAATTCGCATCAGGCTGCCTCTGAGAGACTTATAAGTCCTTGGAGATGCCAGGAGAATAGGTGGAGATGAAATCACTGAGAACTAAGGGTTTTTTTTAACTCATTTATGTTAGGTTTATGTTCTTTGCCTTTTTTTGTTGATCTGATTTAACCCGTTGCTGCTTGGGCCCATGACAAACCTAGGCTACTCAAACTGGGACTTTGCACAAGGTGATCCATCACCGTTCACAGCCAGATTCAGGGTTCACTTACACTGGTGTAAATTGGGAGTATTGCATTGATATCAGTGATTGATGCTAGTGTAGGATCAGAATCTGGACTTCAGAATTTGGCCAAAAGAGAAAAGATATGGAAAAGAAAATGTATGTCAAACTGGTGAAAAAGATCAACATTCTTAAACCATGGTTGAATTTCGTGGACATTTAAGTATTTTTCTCAAGTGTTAATACAAACAAAACAAAATACCCTTCACAAGACAATCCCCATTCCTTTCAGTTATGCTAACATGCTGGCTACTCTTTGATTAGACCTATATTATAATCAGTGGTGCGAGTGGAATCCATGTCTTACCGGTACAGGAGGCGGGACAGAAGCTAACGGGGGGCACATGACCTTCTCATGTGACGCTCCACATGAGAACTCCCGACCCTGCCCCCAGCCTGGGGTCCCCAGACTCTCCCTGTTCCCTCCCCATGATCTACCCCCCTTATCTGGGATGCGGGGGGGGGGGGCGCTCTGTCCTCCTCCCACTGCGCCAGAGACTTTGGAATTGCAGCAGTGAAAGGAGCAGAACGTGGGGCCACCGGGCAGCCCCATGCCCGCAGCTCCTCCAGCGCAGCTCTATCGCCCCCACCCT
Source organism: Natator depressus (assembly GCF_965152275.1). NCBI lineage: Eukaryota > Metazoa > Chordata > Testudines > Cheloniidae > Natator > Natator depressus. The sequence goes on from NC_134239.1 coordinate 42,065,700, forward strand.
TCCACGCAGAATCTCCTCCATCTGGACAGCAGCCCCGCCGGAGGACAGGGCTGGGGGTGGGACTGGGGGTTCTGCTCCTTTCCCCACTGGGAGGGGCAGCGGGGAAAGGAGCAGAACGCTGGCAGCTCCTCTGGCGGCTGTGAACAGTGATGGGCACCACCTTGTGCAAAGTCCCAGTTTGAGTAGCCTAGGTCTGTCATGGGTCCAAGCAGCAGTCTGTTAAATCAAATCAACAAAAAAGGCAAATAACATAAACATAAATTAGTTAAAAAATGCTGGCAGCTCCTCTGGCGGCTGTACCGCCCCCAGCCCTGTCCTCCGGCTGCTGTTGTACAGACGGAGAAGACCCTGGGTGAAAGGACTGGGGGTGGTACAACTGTGCCAGAGGAGCTCCTGGCATGGGGCCGCCTAGCGGCCCCACATTCTACTCCTCCTGTGTCTTTCCGGTATGCCGTACCAGCTAGAAATATCTTACTGGTACGGCGTACTGGACCCCCTCCCCACTTGTACTGCTGATTATAATGGTGTAAATATACAGTATTTAGCAATAAATATTATGTAAACTTGCATTTAGTTCTAGTTTTAGGAGTAAGGAGCAATATTGCTGCTGGAGCCAAACTTTTTGTGGATAGAGGTCTTGTGGCTTTTGAAGAAAAACTAACTGAGGAGCTGCAGGAAAATCAAACAGAAGAAGTTTTTCTGAATATAAAAGATGATTCAGATCTGTAAGTAATCCAAAATATCTTCATAACAGCTGTATTGCATAAATGTAGGTATAAGCAGAAATAGATACATAAAATATACCGCTTCAAGTGCTTATAAAATCACTACCATTGTAATGAATGTGTGTTGTTCATATGTGTAAGTGATGGACATGTTAGAAAAAAGGACTTTTGTTGAACATCCAGGTTGCAGCAGTTTACATATTTTCAAATTACTTGCTGATTAAAAAAAAATACTGAACAGGTGCAAACTGGCAACAATATTGGCATTGTTTGTATCTGTTGTGTACCTTCTCAGCGTGTGAAATTGCTAGTGCCTTTGTTAGACAGATCTACTAGAAGCTATAGACAGAAATTGGGAAGAATGAAATAAGCTATGAGTTGACACCAGGAGTGGGGAGGGCAGATGGAGAGCAAGATAAGAACAAAAGAATGTGGTGGTAACTATATATGCTAAGATGTGCAATGGAAGATAAATAACAGGAACACAGAAGGATAAATACACTGAACAGTGCTGGTGAGAGGATGGAAAAAAAATTTGCACTGTAGCCCAGATTTTATCTTCAGAAATGCTGAAATCTATTTAATTTGGCCAATATACTGTCCAGTGAGGTGTCCACATGTATGGATTCAAAGGCAGAATTTCAAGCATGGGTGCCTGAGTTTGTGTTCTAAGGACTCCATTCTCAACTGAGCTCACACTGGGGGCAGCTGAGCGGAGTAAGGCAAAGGTGCATCTGCTCCAACCAGCTCCTCGTACAAGTTTGGGCATCCTAAGGCCTGGTTTCACACCACTGGGAATTTCTCTGATAGAAGAACCCCAAACTAACTCTTCAGGGCAGCATTACATCCTCTTTGTGCTGCACCTCATCTGAACTGAAAGCAGGGCCCTAAAATCCATGTTTAGGCACTTGGATAAGTTGGTCTCATTTTCAGAGGTGTTGAATATTGGCTTTAATGAGAATTAAGTGCATGAGCACTTTGAATAGCAGACCAGTTGTTTGGGTACCTAAATATTGATTTAGATACCTAACTTTTGGCACACAAGTTTGAAAAATTGTTCCCCCAGTTTAAAGAACACATTGAATGATGTATGAACATCAAAAAAAATGTAAGGTCTTAGTTGTTTGCATAGTTGATAGAATGTATCTAAACCATTTTGGTCTGGAATTCAGTTTTAAAGTCTCATCAGAACAAGCTCTTGTGTAAGCGGGGGAATAGTCCTGCTATTGTGGGGAACTTTCCTGGCTTCTGCACTACCCTGGTGAAGTGGGCTAGCAAAAGGATCTAAGTCCTCGCCCCCACTTTCTTTACCTAGTGGCCTCCCTGCCCTTGAGGGCTCCCCTTCCACTCTCCTAGCTGGCAGAGTCCTCATAACCCCAACAAGGCTGGGCCCAGGATTCCTGGGGGGCTCGATGCCCAACCCTGCTGTGGTCACCTAGGACAGGGGGTAGGGTGTCCCCACTCCAGGGCACTCTCTCTGCACTGGGCATTTCTCTGACCCACTGACCATTACATACAATTTAAAGCAAATGCAAGTTATTTAATCAATGATTAATTTTAAAAAGAATAAGGAAAAATGGGAAAGGTTAAAGGAAACACATCAACCCACTCTGTGGCAGGGAACATCACAAACAGTGTCTCTGGAATGTCAGGGCAGTTCAGTCTGTTCCTTGTAAGTCCCAGGCCTTCTTCTCAGGCCCGGGCTGTGCTGTAGGGATGCTGTGGGTTGGACACTTGCTCTGGTGGTGGCCACACGCTCTCAGGCTCTAAGTGGTAGGACCCTTCTTCCCAGTGTCACCTCCCTGTCGGTGTTACGATCCAAGCCTGGCCTGCAGAGCCTCTTGGCTGAGGCACCTTCCTGTGCTGGGCCCACTGCCCAGGGTCCCCCTCAGTCTCCCCAGCTGCTCACTGCACCCAGCTCCAGACTGCTCCAGCCCCAGCTTTACCACTCTGTCTCTGCTGCTTTGCCTCCAGCTCCCTCGGCTGCTTCTTTGGCCCCTCTGCCGCTGGTTGCTACCGCTCTCCTCCCAGCACAGGTCTGTTCTCCAGGCTGCTTCTGTGACTCTGCTCCCAGCACTGACCTGCTTCCTGGGCTGGTTTTCTGGCACCTCTGGCTCTGGTTGCTGCAGCACTGCTCCCAGGGCAAGTCTGCTCTCTCTGGGCTGTGCCTCTGGCTTTGGGACTGCAGCTCTGCTCCCAGGACCAGGTCTGCTCTCTCTGGGCTGCTTTTCGGTCCTTCTGGATCTGGCACAGCTCTGCTCCCCAGCTCAGCTTGGGCCCCTGCTTTCTCCTTAGCTCGGCCCCACTCTTTCTGACCCAGGCAAATCCAGCTCACACGGAGGACGGGACCTCCCTTGCCCCCTGACTCCCTGATTAGCCTGCCCACCCTGTCATTCAGGCTGACCTGGAGCATTGGCCTCTCCCCATTGTTCCTGGGGACTATCAGTCTCAGGGTCCTGATTTCCCATAGACCCTTCCCCTTTTAGTACTGGGAGCTAGCCAACCAAAACACCCCCACTGAATGTTAGTAAGGGGGCAATAGTCCCCTTACACTTGCAAGATTTTGAGTGATTTCTTACCTGTGGATGGGCATAATACTACTAGGATGTCCTTTTCCATGCTATTTTGCTTCTTCTTGCTTCCTGTTTCGGCCAAAATCAAGCAATGCCTAAGTGTATAAACAAACATGAACACTGAAAAATATTGGCACAATTTTCTGAACCTTCAAAAAGATTAGGTTGGGTTTGGGTCAAGTTTCCAAACAGTTTGGTTTTTTTCAAACTTATTTGGCAAAGCCTAGTAACAAATAAGAATTAATTTATTGGATTAGTTGTTGGAGAGGGAATGAGTTTACTGATGAGTGTAATGCAATGCTTATCTGATATAAGTAAAAAGCTATGATGCTCTTTATTTCAATATATTAAAGAGATTTAAATGAAAACACTCCACCTATGACCTATTAACTTTACAAATTTGAATTATACATCTGGGTTTCAACTCAGATGTACATCTGATATTGCAAAACTAAAAAATATGTGGTTCATAATTTCAGAAAGCATGGTTTATTATTATTAGAGGTGTCAAGGTTCCTTCCCCACTCTGAACTCTAGAGTACAGATATGGGGACCTGCATGAAAGACCCCCTAAGCTTATTTTTACCAGCTTAGATTAAAACTTCCCCAAGGTATAAACTTTTACCTTTTTTGTCCTTGGACCTTATGCTGCCACCACCAAAGTGTTACACAAAGAACAGGGAAAGAGCCCACTTGGAAACATCTTTCCCCCCAGAATATCCCCCCAAGCCCTACACTCCCTTTCCTGGGGAAGGCTTGATAAAAATCCTCACCAATTTGTATAGGTGAACACAGACCCAAACCCTTGAATCTTAAGAACAATGAAAAAGCAATCAGGTTCTTAACAGAAGAATTTTAATTAAAGAAAAGGAAAAAGAATCATTTCTGTAATCAGGATGGTGAATACCTTACAGGGTAATTAGATTCAAAACCTAGAGATTCCCTCTAGGCAAAACCTTAAGTTACAAAAAGATACAAAAACAGGAATATACATCCCATTCAGCACAGCTTATTTACCAGCCATTTAAACAAAACAGAAATTTAACGCATATCTAGCTAAATTACTTACTAAGTTCTAAGACTCCATTCCTTTTCTGTTCCCAGCAAAAGCATCACACACACAGACAGACCCTTTGTTTCCCCCCCTCCAGATTTTAAAGTATCTTGTCTCCTCAGTGGTCATTTTGGTCAGGTGCCAGCGAGGTTATCTTAGCTTCTTAACCCTTTACAGATAAAAGGACTTTGCCTCTGGCCAGGAGGGATTTTATAACACTGTATGCAGAAAGGTGGTTACTCTTCCCTTTATATTTATGACAAGAGGATTATTAAAAGGTAACACAAGTTGGATTTGTAGATGTGTTTTAATAGAATATAGATGGAAGAGAAGGGTATGGTCCTTTTGGTTGTTCCTTAGAGATTGTCTTTTAGTAGTAAAACTGTTATACTCCACAGCCTTTAAAAATTGGGTTTGTACAAGCCAGTTTAGAGATTTTCTTAATCATACTGACTTCTACTGACTTGTAATAGAATTACGAGAAAGTAAAGCATACAGTAGTGCAAAGATTGCCTATAATTCAAACGTCCATTGAAAGCGCATTTTAAAAAATAACGTGCTCTCATTCTGCAGTTCACTCAAATCTTTGTAACATGTACCTTTCCCAGCATAATTAATGTTACTCCATTTGAGATGAATGTCGCTGCCTACTGTACAAAGATTTCCCAAAAGCTCTACTTCATTACATCTATTTTGTCTAATCCATTTCCAATGCAAGATTGAAAGGCATTTACAATAGCAATAATTAGAGGAGTGTGAAACTGAGGACTTTTTGTCACATTTTTCACAAATTGTTTTTGCCAAAAGTTCTTGTTTTCATGATATTTTACAGATCCAATAGTGTGGCTGTGAAGCTTTGAAATGTTGCATATTTTCAGTCAAAATAAAAAAGAATCAATTTTAAGTATAAAAATGTAACAATAACAGGAATCATTTTAATTAGCAAAAAATAAACCTTCAGTATACAAGGACAGTCAACACCTTGCAAGATCAAGCCTATTGGCTGGATCCCACATTCACTGAAGTCAATGAGAGCCTTTCTATTGACTTTAATCGCTGGATCAGTCTCTGAGAACTTTGGCTCACAAAGCTGACTAGGTTAGCTATAGTAAGAGAAAAGGAAGTTGGGGGAGCTAATGTTAGACTAAAACAAAATGATTTCCACAGCAATTTTGATTTTAATATTATTGATATTTATATAATTTAAGAAGGTGCATACATTAAACCTCCTATACTTTGTGCAGCGTATTTGAAGAAAGGGGGAGGTCAAGTGAGCTTAGCCTGGGTAATTCAAAGTATCCAAATAAATTTGAAAAAATAATTAATAGGATCTTGGGTTCTCCCAGAACTATCACAAATAAGATCTCACAATGAATGTTGAGTAAAGGAAAAAGGACAGTAAAATAGTGTTATGTAAAGGTGTAAGATAAAATTCTAACAATGTTCAGAGCTGTAGAAATGCAGGTAAAAACCAACCCCTCAGTAATACAGCAAGCTCACATCTCTCCAAAATTTCTCCAAATTTGTGAATTTTAAGTTAATTTACTGTTCTATTAGGCCCTTTCTGCTTCTTTGTATTGTCTGTATTTACTTTACCCAATGCTCAAGTAGACAGAGTCCATCTTAATCTCTGTAACAAATTTTAAAAAACTTATTCTGCTGCATAATCCCACTAGATCCTTAACAAAATTATTTCAAAGTAAAAACATCAGGCCTGATTCAACATTCCAGTACTCCAGTTTAAACTGGTGAAATTCCACTGAAATTAATGTCGTTACATTAGCGAAAAACAGAAATAATGGTTTCTTTTTCAGACAGTGTAAGAAATGAGTTGTTAAAACAGCAGAGGTATGTGAAAAGCTTGAAGTGTATTCAGTTAATAGTGACACTTTAGAAAGAGGTTGCATTTACTAATTGTGGCGATAGATGGCACTGTTTTATTAAAGGTTGGCAAGCAGGCTTCAAATACTACATGTCAGCAAAGAATCAATTATAAATGTATATAATATAAAATTATAAATCAGATACTGGCAAGTATTGCTGTCTCATAGGATAATAGTCAGCGTTGTACAAATTTGCGAAACAACACTGCTCAAAGTAAATGTGAAAGAATACCTGAAGGGGCCACTCTGCTAGAGCCTGAGCCAGCTCTCAGTGAAGTCAGTGGGATTCTTTCTCTTAACTTCAGTGGGAGCTGGACTAGTCCACCAGTCTAGGAGAAGTTCATACAACTCTGTACAAAAGCATGACTTTCTGTTCATTTTGGTGTCAGCAATACACATAATGCTCTGTGTGATTAGGAAATTTCTTATGTGATGAGAACAAAAATATTGGTTACTTTATGGAAAGTCCCTAGGTACAATCTAGGGAAGTCAATGGAAGTTTTACCATAGATTCAGGGGGTCTAGGATTTCACCCTATATGTTTATAATAGATTTTCCATACCTGTGGACCTTATTATACAAATTACGGTCCAAATCCTTCAATTTTTACTCAGAAAAAAACTTTCATTGATGCAAGAACGCAAGATCTAATTGTTTTACTTCTAGTTACCTTGTAAAGTATCTCCCCAATCTCTGTTAGTTTTCCAAATTCCCATTTTGTGGTTTGTTTTTCAGTAATTCACATGCAAAATCACATCTTAAAACAGATGCTTGGCATATGAAATCCAAATATTCCTGGCAGAAAATTTCCTGTGATTTTCATGATGATGACAGTTTTCCAAAGGACAAGGATAAAGAATTCTGTGAAACTGCAGAGTTATTTCAGAAGTACAGGTAAGAAATAATTATACTTTTACAATATAATTGATACACATTTGGACAATGTAATACTGAACCTGACAAAAAAGTCACAGACCAACACACCATACCAAGCTCTGCTTCCTTGTATTTATTCACACATATCCTGCATTTCCTTACTCAGGAAGAACTCCTTTTAATAATAATAGGACTTTACCACTGTAAGAGAATTTAGTCTTCTATGAAGAAACTTTTAGAAATATATATAAGCAGTTAGATCCAAATATCCCATTAATATCTAATTTCCTATGACATTAACTGAAAAATAATCCTTTCCACCTAATTTTTAAAGGTGCCTCAACCTGGTGGTCTTTTAGTTTTGTGAACAGCTATTTGGGGCACAAATGAAGAATGTAGACATATAGGGCCTCATCCAATGTCCATTGGTGTAATTGAGTCTCCACATTGACTTCAGTGGACATCATATCAGGTCCCTAAAGACATAGTTGCCAAGTGCAGTCTATATATTTTTATTTGTTTTTCCCAGTGACTTGTGCCCAAAGTTATATGCCACACCAAATTGCAGGTACATGACAGGAGTCTGGGTTTTAAAAATCAGGCCTTTCCTATTGAGGGCATTTAACGGCCATTTGGAAGTGTCTCCCAGCCAAAGGAGAGGTAGCATAGCAGGGACAAGAAATAAGAGGAAAAAAATGTAAGGAGAAAGGGAGGAGTATGGAATATGGAGAGTGGATAGATAAAAGAAAGGGAAAAGAGAAGAACTTGAAAATATGGGTAGGAAAGGAAATCCCTAAATTACATTAAAATGAAAAGCAGTAAAAATGTCATTCAGAAAAATACACTGAGATCAAGTGATATCATTCACTTGAGCTCACTTGAGCACTACTGTTCTGGGATTTGTTGCCACCATAACTTTAGGATGTATTCATTTATTTTTGTGAAGTTCAGAATTGCCTGTTTATCTGCATGTTATCTGCATGTAACTAGATTTACTAGAATGACTATTTAAAAGTCAAGGATGTAGAGGCATGTTGGACTACATTCAAATTAGCCCTTATTGTCCATTGCACATTTATTCCAGTTTTTACAAAAGCAGATAGAGGCAAAAACAACCAAATTAAGGTGATGTTTGCCTCTTTGTGCCTTTTCAGCGAGCCAGTATAGTAAAACTAATGGCAATGAGTTCCAGTATGCTTTTCACCTTTGTCTTGGAAATAGCTTTCCCTATATTAGCCCTCTCATTCTACTTTTTTCCTCTGTCCATCCTCTCTGTTCCTCTCCCTGCCCTCACATATCCAGTCCCTTGATGTACTGCTGGTCATTTGTTCTATCGTTAAGAACACGGTCAGACACATTAACAAAGATTCTGCAAAATCTACTTGTCATAAGTGTTGTGTGTAAGTCATGTTAAGTTAATAGGGCATTTTTCTAACCCTAAACACCTAACCCTAATTTTGTTTATTCAGACCTCAACCAAAGCTGAATGCAGAATTGCAGAAGGCTCACCATAAGCAGTTTGAGTTTAGAGACAAACAGATTATAAACTGTGCATTCCCAGGGCTTGTTTTGGGGGTTCAGGATGCTAACCTGCATGCTGGGACTGAAGTTGTTTTGGTGGAAAAGAAATCTGATGATACCAATCAGCACTGGATATGGAGAGATCATGACAGGTACAAGCATGTTCACTGATATATGAGACTAAATGTTATAAAGGGAAGTTTTATGTATCATACATGAAAACACAATTCCAGCTCTGTGGACTGTTATCTAGTTATTGAAGTTATTTTTTTAGTGTGTTGAATGGGAAAGAACTAGGTTTAGGATTTTTAATAGGGTTTCAATAGTTCTTCTTTGGTCATTTTCTTGTCTTACTAGCCATTAATTTACAGCATAGAATCTCATAAATGAATCTCTAGTGTAGAAAGCTAAAGATAGCTTTAAAAGACCTATATCAAAGCAACAATCCCTCCAATCAAGGGAAACCCTCCCCACTCCCATGAGGGCTCCTTAAATCAACCACAAGGGGGACAGCAGTGTGAAGTGCACTCTTCCCCACAGTCCACTCAGCCTAAGTTAAAAGGATCAAAAGATGGATACTATGAAACAATGTATTGCACTGTACTGGAGCTCCAGACCAGTGCTGATCTGAGGAATCCAGAAGCACTGTGTCCTTCAAAAACAGAAAAGGAAAACTTCAGCATGCATATGTCATTCACCTTTGAATGCAATGACATACTAAGCATGCTTAAAATGCCACTAGCTTTATAGACTGCTGTACAGTACACTACTCATCTTTCCTCCTTCACTTCTTTCCCCTGAGAATGTAGCACTTTCCCCTGCAGCAGAATGACAAAGGATACATTAAACAAATTGTGGGTTCATGAAGAGAGAAAAACTGCACCGTTCCATCACTAGCAGTATAAAATCAAAGCAGCAGACTTGAGTAGAGAGAAAAGTGTCTGTCTCCATCTGCTCCATCCCCTTTTAATCTCCTAATTCAAGGTTTCATATTGGACAAAGCATACAGTAAAACAGATTATTCTTGGATCCCAAGAACACAGAATTGTCTTCCTTTTAAAATCCTTCTATTTTGTCTCTGTGTTAAAAGGGTTAGTGGATATCCCCAAAAATCTATTATCTCAGTTTTTGCAACCATTTTGCATCAAATCCTAAAGCCGAGGTAAATTGGCCTCAATGCCTATTTTGGTATGAACCCAGAGAAAGCTTCTGGTCCCACATTATCACCCTCCCACGGACAGAACCAGACTCCCTCTCTTTACTTTTAAGTGTCTTCCTTGTAGAACCAGTGCTCTTTTATCTCCTTCTCACCTCACTTTCTCCTGTCTTTGGAGGCAGTAAACTGCCCCCACCTGCAACCCAGAATGTCAGGAGCCAGGTAGTTGTCCTGCTGTCCCATTTGGAGTCTCTGTGGTTTTAGCAAGGCAAGCTTCTTCCCCTCTATATCCACAGCAGATGAGTGGCCAGCCTGATATGCTCTTCTTGCATCTGAGGAACGAGCAGCATTGCACATGGAGGTTCTGCTGTTTTTAGGAAGGGGTATTGGGTATGGCTGGAGAGTTGCCCTTCACGTAACAATGCAGGACTCTCAGTGCTATTAAGAACACAGAGCTTTCTCATGTGTCTTGGAGTAGGCAGTGATTTATGTACTATTAGCTGGATGTAAAGTTAAGACTATAAGAACTTGTTTGCGTTAGATAAGCTTTTCTCATGTTAATGTGAAGAACAGCATTGAATCCTAGTTCAGCTGAGGTTACTGTACTTTGTTGGCTCTACTTCAGTCTGTACATGAGAAATTATCCCAGACTGAACTGCATCCTAGCAGGAAAACCCCTAAGCATTCAAGAGAGGGTAGGGAACAGCTGGGAGCCCACTGAAGATGTCAGGATGGGAGTAAAATGCCACTGACATGTCACCAGGTCAGAGGAGAAGTGTCTCTAGCCATCGTGTGTTCAGGGAGGGTGGCATGCACATATCTTCCTGTCTTTGGGCCTGAAGCCTTGTTTTGAGGATGAGAGGAGGAAAGGGTGGTTCTCCGAAAATGCGGGAGTGAGGCAGATTGTGTTGGAGGAAGGAAGAGGGTGTCCTGTCAGGCAAGAGATAGTGCCAGAGCATTTGTGAAGAAAGAGAGAAACTCACCAAGTTTGTAATTGGTTTACTCAAACTGAGCTTTGAATGTAGGGTTTGGGGTAAATCTGAAACTCAAAATGAACTAGCAGGTTTCAGAGTAACAGCCGTGTTAGTCTGTATTCACAAAAAGAAAAGGAGTACTTGTGGCACCTTAGAGACTAACCAGTTTATTTGAGGATAAGCTTTCGTGAGCTACAGCTCACTTCATCGGATGCATACTGTGGAAAGTGTAGAAGATCTTTTTATACACACAAAGCATGGAAAAATACCTCCCCCCACCCCACTCTCCTGCTGGTAATAGCTTATCTAAAGTGATCACTCTCCTTACAATGTGTATGATGATCAAGTTGGGCCATTTCCAATCATACACATTGTAAGGAGAGTGATCACTTTAGATAAGCTATTACCAGCAGGAGAGTGGGGTGGGGGGAGGTATTTTTTCATGCTTTATGTGTATAAAAAGATCTTCTACACTTTCCACAGTATGCATCCGATGAAGTGAGCTATAGCTCACGAAAGCTTATGCTCAAATAAATTGGTTAGTCTCTAAGGAGCCACAAGTACTCCTTTTCTTTTTGAAATGAACTAGATACTTGTGAATCAAACCCACCAAGGGCTATGTCAGCATTTTGGTATGTGCTAATAATCCTTCTGTAAGGCTTCTTCATAAAAGTGTGCATTACTGCGGCATCACTCATGTTCTGTAGCTGTAAGAGTAGTTTAGGAGAAAGCCTAATGTATTTAGGCCCTCTATAAAAATATTTGCATTTTTACATTATAGTGTCACTGTTGTTCTTTCATTTCTTAGGACATTTCATTTGATGAGTGATCCAAATCTAGTGCTAGCAGTGTCAATGCCCAGCACACAGACTAGATATTCAAAATGTGCACTGGACATGAAACGATGTGCTGTTGTTCTGCAGGTAAGAGTGCCCAGGATCCAGTTGTATTCAGATACCGAATCAGCTTTAAATAATATTTTCTTTTAATAGTGCTTTGTATACTGTAGATAACACAGGAAGTCCCAGGGCTACAGCTGTTGCAAAGATATAAAAGATTCTATCCAATAAATTATCAATAAAAACAACATGAAAGTTACATTCTGGAGTCCAGAAATGCCAAGGTAAAGTTTCATGCGTATTAGTTTTAAAATAAGGAGCATTTAAAGTCGGCGTGTTGAATTGTGAGTAACAGTGTGTCAGAATCAGCCACTGAATCTTTAATGCAACTGAAAAATACAGGGTTACAGCTTCGTTCTCTTCTACTGAATATAGACAATTGCAGTTATCTTTGACAATGCCTTTATGACATCAGTCAATGAAATAAAAACTGTCACAATCTGACATTTAGTAGTGCAATCAGTTTCATAGAATATGTACAGTATATTTTCCCCCAAACTAGTTTTTATTGAAAATCAATTTGCTTTTCAAGTATTTTGTGTGTGCTTCCACTCTTTTTATAAAAGCTTTATCTTTTATTTCTTGCAGCAATTAAGGCCAGTTGGTGGAAATTACTCACATAATAATATCCATCAAATGGATTAGTCACATGCATTACAGCTTGCAGAATCAGGCCTTTGGTTTGTGACAAATATTTTAAAGTTCTTGCAATATAATAAAAGTGAGAAATGTTAAATTGATTCTGGTGAGCCCTTCCCTATTCAGCTCAGTTAAGTTCTTTGTGTATGCCAGTTGTTCTCAGGGATGCTGCCATTCTTGCACTCTTTAAAATCAAAAGGGAAGACTTGCTTATTTTGCCCATTGTTTTCAGCTTTTTGCTCAGCAGAGACATTATTAGTAATTGCACATCTTTTATAGATACCCTTAATGTCTTTGTATTGGGAATAGCTGAACTTGTTTTGCCTAATTTTGAATGCTCTCTGCCATCCTGTGTTCAGAGGACTATTGCCAATGAAACAATATTTTGAAAATGGAACAGAGATGGATGAGTGAAAAACAAATGTAGAGGGAGATGGGGGGGAAAAAGGATCAGAGAAAGGAATACACAAATAATTATGGAATTGATATTGCCATGTACCAGGCAGCCACTTGTGTTTTTCAGAGTTTATTATTGCTAATACACGGGCAAAGAAAATGCTAGGAAGTTGTGTTTTTAAAAAATTAAATCACTACAAAGCAAATAGCCAAACTCAGAAATGAAGTGTAAGGTGGCTTAAACTAAACTTCCTTACACTTTGATTCCCTTACACTGAGTTAGACTTTCTTAGACCTATTACCTGTGTAAGGATGTATGAAGGACTTTGTTGTAACTTACACACTAATTACCAGAAGAAGGGATGAGAAGGTGTAAAATAGAGGGTAGCCTGCTCTAACTTACATCTTCTTACATCTTCCTGTTAGCTGCTAGTTTCAGTAGACTCTTCTGTTCTGGCTTCTTGATATGTGAGTTACACCAACTGAGCCTCACTTACACTAGGAATCATTGGACCAATTGTAGACATGATATGGTAAGTGAATGTGGGTGAAAGGGAGACGAGGCAGTCTGTTTTCTTGTAACATACATGTTGAAGGGGAGATGCAGAAGGCAATACCAGCTACTTCAGTTTAGACTCTTTCAAGACTTACTTATACTCCCCTCTGAATTGACCCCAAGAGTTTTAAATTACAGGAAAACAGATTCATGAACTCGTGGTTTTTGTGAACTCCAAACAATAGTCTGAGGGTTTTGCAAAATCTTGAATTCCATATGGCTTCCCATTCATATTTCATGCAGCAAGCTGCCATGCACGATAAAGTTGTTGTTGTAATGACTTGTTTTCCCTGGAGCGTTTATTTTTTTTATAAATTAAATCATTTTATATGCCAAAAGTGATTCTAAGTACTTACATTTCTTTACCTGCATAGTATTAAAGAATGCCTGTTAGACCAGCAGAAACTGTCACGTCAACTATAATATAAAATATTGTCTATACAAATATGCTCTTGGGATTCTGGCATTGACTAAAAAGATTGGGGGGGAAAATATCAATGTGACATATTTTGAAAAATAGCAATAGACCTGTAATGAATGACACACTGTATATAATTATATAGGGAACAGCCACAGAAATTAAATTGATTCTATGAATGGACATTTCCTTTTCCTTTAAGTATTGTCAGCAGAGATCCCCATTGTTGGCATACACCTGTGAATTAAACCAAAACCCAGGACCCTCTGGAAAGCTCTGACCATTTGAGGAGGGAGACACATGAACTTTTGACTCAAGCTAGGTTACATAAAAAAGCAGAGTCCCCTATGCACACTGAGTTCATTCCAGCTGTAAATTGGAACTTTTTCTAATCCCTGAACTTTCTTAGCTTGTTGACATTTTTTTTCTGTTTCTCTCATTAGTCATATATAAATTTGTCATAAATAATTAAGATCCTAATGTTTGTTTTAATTTGAGGCGTGTCTCCAAAGGAAGCAGTACATCAGAGTTTCCCAGAACTTCATTTTCAGGAATCAACGTTATCTAATTTACATGGTTCCCATTACTGTAGCATGAGGGTGCCTCACAATCTTTAATGCATTTGTTTTCACAAAAGCCTAGTGTGGACAGGAAATGCTATTATCCCCATTTTATAGGCACAAAATTGAGACACAGGAACCTAGCCGTCAACAGTATTTATGCACCTAACTCCCATTTAATTAATCCAACCTTTGTGACCTGCCCAAGGTTACATAGGAAGTCCATTAGGAAGCAAGGAATTGAACCTGGGTTTCCTAAACTAACACCCTAACCACTGATCCACCCTTCCTGTCTTCTGTTCTCTTATGACCTTGTTGGGTTATTTGGGTCTTCTGCCATGATGGCAGATCCCAGAAAGAAGGCCAGGTTTAAAGACTGCCCATCTCTGATGGCAAGATTGATGGCAGACCACCTATGCTGATTAGTTCACTTTTTCACTTACCTAATATTGTCTATTTTATTAACAGCATTTTGTTTCTAGCACACCTTTTATCCCAAAGGATCGCACAGCACTTTAAAACTGCTGATGTACATACACCACTTCTGAAATGTAGCCACCTCCATGGCAGAAGATTAGACAATCCACCATACAACACTGAGTGCAGGGGGAAAATTTGTCAAGGATACTGGGGCAAATACCTACTTTTACTTAAAGTGTCATGAGATGATTAGTGTCCAAACAGAACAGATAGGACTTGAGTATTTAAAGTCTCATTTGAAAAACAAGCTTTTTTTTTTTAAACAGCACAAGACATTCATGCCAAATACTGAATAGAAGAATGCTATAGTGTAGGAATAGGATTTATCTTTTATGTTTTGACAGAATTATAAAGAATACAGCAATGGAGCTGCCAATCAAAAGTGGCATTACATGGAAAATGCAGGAGTATTTAGTGCCTTTTACAGCACAGTACTGGATCAAGAAATCACAGCAGCAAATCATGCTTCTGTTTGCACATTCTCTGTGACCAGTAGAGAAAAAATAGACCAGCCAGTAAGTAAAATATTTTTAAGGTATGTAAAAGTTGACATAGGGAAGTTTAATCCACTGTCAATGCAGACAACAGGCAAGAATGTTTATGTGTATACCTATATATTTATATTTATCTGAAATGGACAGATCATATATTTCACTCTTTCTTCAAGTGCTGTCCCTGTGGGTGCTCCACTTCAGGTGTCGGTGCATAAACTTCTCTTCCTGCTAGCAAAAAAAGTACTTTGTAAAGTAATATATTGAGCAGTCATGTCTGTAGAAGTTTCTGTTACCTAAGTATGACATCATGGCTGTGAAACAGGTCATAATTAAACGATGATAAAATCCCCAGTCAAATTTTATGTCACTATCCATAGATTTGTAATAAGTAAAAGTACATTGTCAGTCACTCTCACCTCTGATGTCACAATTGCTCTAGTCTGTTCCAACACCAGTTCCATTTTGCAGTGTCCAGAGATGAGGGCTGAAGATCCAAAGCCATTTGTCATTGTCTCATTTGAAATGAACAACAGCTATTCATGTATCCTAACTGGCAGCATCAGGAAGGTTAGCAAAGGTGGACTTGTGTTGAGGAAATCCTGGATGCTTATAGGAAGTAATTAGATAACTAAACTGTTGCACATCTGGATACTCTAAAACATTGAAACCATTGTTTTCCCTTCTTTTTAGGGCTACTATTTTCTTTCACCCAGTGGAAAGCAGAAGTTCATGATATGTTTGGCTTGTGCAAGGGCCATAAGAGGAAAAAAAGAACTGAAAAAATTACCCGCAGGTAGCATATTCTTCTGTGCCTCTGGCTCTGAGGAAGCAAGTCATTTCTCCTTGGGGCCTTTTAAGTGTGTTAATGTGAGGAAGGTTTGTATTTTTTTAATTTGTCCTATTAGCTGTACTGTAGACTCAGGATTATAAAATAACCTGAAAATGTTCATAGTACATTCTTAGACTACTGAGAACTTTGCTATCTTCACTTGAACAAACTGTAAACCTTCATATAGTCTTTCAGTTTTACTGTTCACTGATGAACAGATCAGGAAGGTTTTGCAGGTGTCAGTGGGAATGGGGCCAGTGTGGATATTATCATGGTACCCATGGATGAATAGGGGACTGGCATATCCCCTCTCTTTGAACGCCAACCCTGAAAAAGGGCTAGGATGTTTACAATCAACCACTAGTTTTTTGAGATCAGGTTCTCAGTGTTCCAGAGGCTGCACTTTTCAGGCCATTGATTGAATGCAGAGAAACAGTGGCCTTGGCTACGATGGATGAGGGGTTGGGAGTCTTCTGAAAGTTTGCCCTGCTTCCTTCCTCTTCAAGTGTTCCTATGCGATACTAAAGGCCTCTGTCGGTATGTTCCCCACACCACTCATTCCAGCTCTGGGTAGTGAGTGAAAGTTCTCACCACTACCATTAATCCTATGCTGAGAGGACATGACCACTCATAATTCCACCTTCTCCAGAAGAAAGTGTGTTGGGAGGCGGGGGATCCTACTCACTTAGCAACATAGGTACTCTAAAAAAACCTTACATTTTACTGCTAATTAATGCATGTGTCATAGGTTGGTCATTGCTGCAGTACATGGCATGTGACATGTATGCAGAGTCTCCACCACTGTCTCTCATTCTGGGAATGTACTAACTGCTGAGTTTAAAATCTGTATAAAATTGTCTTTTTCTTAATATCTTTCTAGTTGAAAGGAAGTCAAGAGTGGCAGATTTGTTATTAGGGATATATAAATAATATCCTAATATTTATAAACCTATTAGGATATTATTTTGTGCTATACCAAATTTTAGAATAGTTTTCCTGTTAGCATTAAAATGTATCTGTTATGGGACATATTTGTCTCTTGCCTGCACATATGGAACTCCTATAGATATTAGTATTAAGGGTAAATAATTAATGGGAGCTCTGCATTGAATAAGGGGAGATATCTTTTGAAAGCTGTTTCATCTTTACCTAAACAGCCGTGTATACAGATATGTTCAATTATCTTTAAAAGAAATACATACATGTCTTGTTAGCTTTTCTACAAAATTTGGTTTTAGCCATCTCTTGTCATTTTTAACAAATCATAACTACATGAAATCCCTGGAGATTTAGTGCGATCACCAAAGGTACATGCAGAGTAGATATTAGTATATTCCATATTTCAATAAATTTAGTGTTGACTGAATAAATTTTAAATTAAATTGGTGAGCTTCATGAAAAGAAGTTCACTTCAGTATTAATTTAACAAGAGCAGCAGCCTGATTGGATCTGGTTCTTTCCTATCTTAAAGACTGATTTATCCACATTGGAAGCCGAAAATACCTTGAATTATTTAGAAGAAGTTCTAGCATCTTTGCGGACCGAAACCTCCATACAAACAATCTCAGAAAAGATCTCTGCAGCTATGAACCATAAAGCAGTGAAAATAATTGCATACAGAAATGGAGCTGGCTACCGAAATGGTCAGTTAATCATTGCTAGCACATTCCCTATGGTAAGTATTAGTAACAATCATCCCCAGAGATAATTATAATGTCTATAGTATTGGCAAGGACAAGCAGCCTTTGTCAGTGACCAAGATGAACCCAAACCAGAATCTCAAAGCTAAATCTCCCTTCATCATGAATTGCTGAGGTGGTCGTTTTGAATTCACAAATTTTAGTCCTACCCTGTGAGTTTGTTTCCCAATCTGATCCAGGGCCTGTAGGAACCTGTTCTCCAGATTCAGTTTTGATATGACCCAGTATGATAAAACATTTTCATGGCATATATCTTGCAATAACACTTGAAATTATGATATTTCCACAATTTAGGCTGATAATTTCAGGAGAACCTTTTAAGAGATTTTGCCATTGTCAGACATGATTTTTAGCATTGGTTCAGCCCCCGACCCAAACTCTTCATCCTAGTTTAAACCTTCTAATTTGGATCCAAACACAGCCTCCTTCTTCCGTTTATAATCAGTGATGATTCTTCTAAGAGAAATACCATATATAGGAATATAGGCCTTATATAAAATGTAAACATCTTTTTTCTTAAATTTGGTTTAATCTTGGGAGATTTTAAAGTAAGTTTTCTCTATTGAGATGGAAATTGCTAAAGATAAATTATTTGACTTATAACCCAGTTCCAAAATAGAAAATTACTGTAAATTGTCTTCATTATGAGAAGAATGATGACACTGAGCACAAGATATTCAAGCTTATTTTTAATATTGCTGATAGATGAATATTGAGTGACTGTTGGAACTCTGGAAATTTTTACAGGATTTTGGGGTCAAACTTTCTGTAAACTGGTGACAGTCTCATTGCAAGAGTTTTTCACGCAGATAAGATCATGTCAGCTTCCTCAAAAGTGGTCTCATGTTCTGTGTTTTTGATATTTTGGGAGTCAGGGGCTTATAGTCTCTGATGTGCAAAAGACCAAATATTTTAAAAATTTCTGGCTTTTCCCAAAATTGATGCTAACTAAGGATGACCTAATTCAAACCTGATTGGACCAAATTGCATGGTGCCAGAGTAGGTCTCACACCTGATTTGCTCAAAGGCCTTGGAACAAGGCATTGGAAGATGGAATAAGTAAAATTCACAAACTGTAAGAATCAAGAGCGTCTGAGAAGCTGTGTCTTTTGGGTCAACAAGTCACCTAAATGCCATTGAGGGTCTGGGTCCTAGTCCTTCTAAAGGCCAGCAAAAGCTCAGCTGAGGGAGAGAACTGCAGAGAGTAGGTAGGCTCCTACAGGAGTCCCTTGGTCTGGTATGACCAGGAAGGGCTGAGAGAGGTGAGGGAAAAGCCTCTGGCAACTGTAGCCCATGTTGGACAGAGGAACTACTTTATTTTGATATTTTGCCCGAGCTTCTGTTTGACCAATAAATTGTGTCCTCAAGCAAGAACCTGAAACAGACTTTAATGTGACATCAGTCTTCCGTGGACTGGTGAGATAGCCCATCCATTTAAAGTGTGTTCTGTGTCCTGTGTCTACAAGTCCTAAGAGAATTGAAACTGTCACCAGATCAGAGTTGTTGAACTACTGCAGAAGTATCTTGTAAAGTCTATATAATATCTCAGTTGGGGGTGAGGGAAAGAGCCACCACATAAGAATTTAAATAAGGAGGAAGCTTTATAATTAGTTCAAGTTGTGGGTTAAGCACTAGATAACTTGGTTCCAGTATTAAAACTTTTACCCAGCTCCAAGTTATAGATACAGTTCTTCAGTTGGGCTTTATAACCAAAAGGACAACTACCTCCTTAAATCCCTTTCTAGAACTTGTAATGTTTGACTATTTTTGTGTTAATTTGATAATTTAATTCCAATCCACTATTGAGATTACCGTAACTTGTTGGTTTATTGATTTGATTTTGTGTAATGGTTGTATTACTTTCTTAATATAATTTAATATTAACAACAGCTTAGCTTTGAGATGTCTTCGTTTTAATTTTTTGTTTAATAGTTTTAATAAAATGTATAAAAATATATTGAATCACATTTCTTTCAGTAATTAATGTAGGTCAGGAACCTCTGAGGGTAATGGGTGTATATCGGACTGTCATCTTAAAAGACTGATCAATTCCTCTAATGAGTCTTTGGTTCCCACTGTCTTTAGGGAAACAGATATCGTCTGACAAGCCCATACCTTCCTAATATTCTGAGCCTGGAAGGATAGAATGTGGCTTCCATTATTTCTGCTAAAGATTAGTCAGTCGTTACAATCCACCTATCAAGTTCTTCTCTTTACTATAAGCACTGCCAGGTTGGGCAGAAAGAGACTTCACCTGGAGTTAATATCTCTGCTGTCTTACACCTGCAGCATTGTATGTCACTCCTGGGCAAGTAAGGGTTTCGTAGAAGGTGGACTAAGATTTTTTGGGGGAAGCTTTATGCAAAAGGATGAATCATTCTGCACTCTAGTATGGCTGGAGTATGATGACTCCAACTTGGATCACAGCCAGTTGTATTCTAGGAGAAGGTGACTGGAGTACAGACTACGTTGGTGTTATTTTATCATATATTTGATACCAGAACCCCATGAAAAATACACTGATGGTGCCACATAAATTGCAACATAATTGTTCTGTTTGAAACTGCTGCATACAATTGTGGTCCAGAACCTAAACTTTCATGTAAGGAAAAATAATTTAAAATTCCAGCCCATATGGAATTGTGAAACTCCAATTGTGAAAACTTTAAAGTGTGAACTCATTGTAAACCAATGCAATAATGTCTGTCTGAATATGTAGGAAGCCTGAAACAATACCTCTGAGAAGTGTGGATGTCAATATTGTTAACTATTTCAATGGTGATCATTTTAACAGAAATATCAAGCTTATGTATTTCTCCATGCTTGTTAAATATAGTGGCAGATATTGGGCTGGGTTGGGAAGGAGCAGTGGGAACATCTAGTTATCAGGGTTTGAAGTGGGAAATGAGGAAGTTAATTCCCCCTCCTAAATTTAAAGCTGTCTCCATCCCTGCTCAAAAGCCTCATCTGCTTCCTGGTTGCCAAAAAAACAAAACAAAAAACCAAAAAAACCATCATTATGCCTTTGTCAAAAACCCAAACTACCCATCTGTCCAAACCTCCAGCAGGGTCCCTGACAAATCTGTAATGCAAAATAAAATGATGTAGCACATTGAAAGTGGTGGGGGGCAGGAGGAGGGCAATATGAAATAAATAGAATTGAATCTGAACATAAATTAACAAGGGATTTTATTGTATTGCAGTAGGGCAGGTTATAAGGACGGTTCAGGATGGGCAGTGATATGATTCTGGGGTTCTTGCCACATAATTTAGGGAGCTCTACCACATATTTACATCAAATGTGTTATGTAGGACATGAGACCTTGCTTAACATTTTATGTTATGACTGTAGATAAGTTTTATTCTTTTGGCATACTGTGTATCAAATGCATCTAAGGAAAATGATTGATTAGGGTTCTGTGAGGGCATTACAGAATGCTACAGGACTTGGATTTGGAGCTAGCTATTAAGAAACATAGTAGGAGACTGATTTGCAAATATTATCTCATGACATAATATTTTGTTCTGCCAAATTCCATCTAGACTGAAAACATATTCAGCTATATTAGTCATTATATTCTATACATTTTATTATGTTTCTAAAATTTTAATTGAAGGGCAAATTAAAGTAGGTTGCTGGGGTTTTTTCTTTAGATCATCCAACTTGTCTCCCGTTTGCAAATGAATTAGAATATATCTAATAAAATGAGGCTGTTTTTCACTATTGATAAACTTCTCTCCTATGTAAAGGGGCAGCACAGGTCTATGCACCACTTAAATCCCACTTTCTTTGAGTGATTAATCATTCCGTGTTGTTGTTGTTGTGTTTTTTTTTTTAAGCTGCTTGCCATGTGTACAAGACAACTTGAACTTACCAGGCAAGCCTGCAGACTATATACCCATGATGGAATCCTAATCCTTACCTTACCAGATTTAGTCACGTGGGCTGTGAATGAGTGTTTCAGACAAAGGTACTCAGAAGAAGACTATAAAGCGAGAACTGCAATCACTGACAGTGCTCACTGTGGGGCTGCACTGCGTATGGAAGGTAAAAGTCAAAATCAAAAAGTTCTTAGTTTAAATTAATATTTCATGGAGCTAACAGATTTTTTAAAAGCTGTTAAAAAGCCTCTGCTGATATGCTTCCAAGATTATCTGTGGAAATCCTTTACTTTGTTTTCTGTTTTCTTAGAGAATAACAAACACTACTAGAGAAAAGATTAATGAGAGTACATTGTAGCTGGACAAATGTGTTATATTTATATTTTGCATGTTAGTAAGGAACTACAGTCTCTCATTGATTTACTCTTGTGAAAATTAGGTAACACAATATCTTTGTTGGGCTGAACATGAATTACATTGCAGGTTAATATTTAATTTTGAAATTATTTGTGAAAAGTTAAAGTACACATTCTTAGAAGGTCAGATTTCCAAACAGTCAGAAGCCTAAAACAATCATATACCTATTCTGAGTCGAATTACTTTGACTGTATGTACAAATCATACTAGCTGCTGCCTAACTTGCCACTTACTAGTGAAAATTTTCACAAGTATGTACACAACTGAAGTAATTGTGCAGGCTGTTATTCCATGTGACCCTGATTTGAAAATCAGATTTATTGTGTTAATCTTACATTAAATAAATGCCAGATTATTGCAAGATCAGTTACTGACTACTGTTTGTATGCAGGGTGATATATATTTCATACCAGGTTTTGAGCTATTTTATATAAACTGATGTTAACTGGCAATCACATTTTATCTTCGGGTTTGCTGTTATGTAAATGTGTAAAGATTGATTTCTTTAGTGTTATAAAAATTAAATGAGAATTGAGATTATGGATGCATTTTTAATTTATTTTATCAAGTGAGTTAGTAAAGATTTTTGAACAGATTCATCAAAAGAGTTAAACTGCTTTTTTAACAATAAGTGAATTTGCAGTTTGTTA
Source organism: Natator depressus (assembly GCF_965152275.1). NCBI lineage: Eukaryota > Metazoa > Chordata > Testudines > Cheloniidae > Natator > Natator depressus. The sequence continues at coordinate 42,088,382 of NC_134239.1, forward strand.
GACAGTGGTTCTGTTTTTGAATTGCATTAATTACTAGAGATGGACCTCAGCCATGAAATTCAGGTTCACAATTTTTAACCTCCCAAAGTCTGGAGACATTCAGTTCCTGGACTTTTGTTTGGGCCTATTTTCCTATAAATACTAGAAGTCTTCACTTATAAAGTCTCCAATTCACCAAAGAATTTAAGCATGTGCTTAAATTTCTATGACTTCAGTGAGCATTAAGCATGTGCTTAAGTGCTTACCTGATTAGAGATGGACTTGCTCACTTAAAGCTGAACAAATGCTTAAATACTTTATTGAACTGGGAAAGTATATTACTTATTGAACAATTCAGTATTTATAAATATAGTTTTCTACACACAAAAATCTGATTATCATTGGAATTATCTAAATTAACATCTGCTGATTGCTTAACTATGTGCAATGAATAATGGCCTAGTAGACCTTATATATCACACTGCTGGGCTGGCAAGATAGAACCACTTTCCTTTGTTCTGTGACTAATGTTGCTCAAACTACTCATATAACAATAGTCTTGACTGGACAAGAATCACTGCCAGGAGAACAGATAGATATGCAGCATGGAATCATAAAAACGTAGGACTGGAAGGGACCTTGATAGGTCATCTAGTCCTGTTCCCTGCACTGAACCAGGACTAAGTATTATCTAGACCATTCCTGATAGGTGTTTGTCTATATGTTCTTAAAAACCTCCAATGATGGAAATTTCACAACCCCCCTAAGTAATTTGTTCCGGTGCTTAACTATTCTTACCGTTAGGAAGTTTTTCCTAAAGTCTAACCTAAATCTGCCGTGCTGCAATTTAAGTCCATTTCTTCTTGTCCTGTCCTCAATGGCTAAGGTGAACAATTTATCACCCTCCTCTTTATAACAACCTTTATTCACATGAAGACTGTTATCATGTCCCGCTCAGTCTTCTCTTTTCCAGACTAAACAAGCCCAATTTTTTAGTCTTTCCTCATAGGTCATATTTTCTAGACTTCTAATCATTTTTGTGGCTCTCCTCTGGACTTTCTCCAATTTGTACACATCTTTCCTGAAGTGCAGTGCCCAGAACTGGGCAGAATATGCTAGATGAGGCCTTATCACTGCTGAGTAAAGTGGAAGAATTCCTTCTTGTGTCTTGCTTACAGCACTCCTACTAATACATCCCAGAATGATGTTCACGCTTTTTACAACAGTATTATGTTACATAGTTTACTCAGATTATGTTAAACTCCCTCCTCTGATGGTACCGTGTATTCCTTAGAGACTCAGATTTGGTTTTTTGTGTCCACTGTCATAGCTTGTCACTCCAAAACTTCAGCCAAGACCTGGTGGTGTCACTTATCTCAAATAGTTCATGAGGGGTATAGGATGTTGACATGGTGTACTGCATTAGCCAGTATTCAAGTGTTTTGTCTAGTGTTTCACATTTGGGTTCATTTTTCCAGTTTTCACTTGGCCATATTGTCACCAGTTTTTGCCACCCCAACTCTCTCTCAATTTGGAATACAGAAGTATTTTCATTCGAGGTCACCACCTCTGGGTGTTGTTCTGAAGGAATCAGGTTCTTCGGGAAATGCTGATGTTCCTAACATTTTGTCATGAGGTAGTATAGTGATACAGTGGGAATTGGTTTCAAAGTCCCTGTAATGATCCTACAGGATTGATTAAGTTCAGTATCTATTTTGTGTGCATAGTTTGGATGACCATAATGGAGCACAGTACTCCACAACTGAATAACAGACTGTCTTTGAGTCAGCTCCCCATTTTGTATTGGCCAGTTTCTGGGATACACAGTTCCTGGAGTTCACTTTTTTTCAGTTTCTCGATGTGCTCTTTGAATGTTAGTGTTCAGTCTAATGTGACCCCAAGGTATGCCAGATGTTCAAAATATTCAAGAATAGTACCATCTCCTGGAGTTTTTGCTTGGCCTGATGGTGGTTGGCCAGGTGCTTGGCCAGGTGGAAGTTGTGCACTTGTGTCTTGCTAGAGTTGGCATTCAGAAACCATGTGCAATAGTATTCTCCAGGCACACTCAGAGACCCAGTTAAAGTGTGCTGAATGTCATCAAATCTTTCCACTTGGGTGGTGATGCAAAGATCATCGGCATGAATGAATCTTCAGATGTCGAGGAATTCTGATTGGTCAATTGTGTAGACATTTAACATGCTGATGATGGGTTCTGTTTGATAACAATCCAAAGCAGTGCAGACTGATGCACATTCATTTTCATCATCTGAGCCAGATGTCATCAACAGCGTCGATTTTTTTTTTTTTTTCTTTTTTGCTAGTTTAGGTTCTGTCGTTTCTGCATTGGAGTGTTGCACTGAATGCATCCGATGAAGTGAGCTGTAGCTCACGAAAGCTTATGCTCAAATAAATTTGTTAGTCTCTAAGGTGCCACAAATACTCCTTTTTCTTTTTGCTCTTTTAAGACTTCTGACAGCATGTTCCACACCTTATCCCTCTCAGATTTTGGAGGGCACTTTAAATTCTTAAATCTTGGGTCAAGTGCTATAGCTATCTTTAGAAATCTCACAGTGATACCTTCTTTGCATTTTGCCAAAACTGCAGTGAAAGTGTTTTAAATCGAACAACATATGCTGGGTCGTCATCCAAGACTGCCATAACACAAAATGTATGGCAGAATGCAGGTAAAACCGTGGAGTAGGAGACATACAATTCTCTCCAAGGAGTTCAGTCACAAATTTAAATAACAGATTATTTTTTAACAAGCATCATCTGCATGGAAGCACGTCTTCTGGAATGACTGTTGAAGCATGAAGGGACATATGAATGTTTAGCATATCTGGCACATAAATACCATGCAACGCCAGCTACAACAGTGCAATGTGAAAGCCTGTTCTCACTTTCAGGTGACATTGTATATAAGAATTGGGCAGCATTATCTTCTGTAAATGTAAACAAGCTTGTTTGTCTTAGTGACTGGTTGAACAAGAAGTAGGACTGAGTGGACTTGTAGGCTCTAAAGTTTTACTTTTTGTTTCTGAGTGCAGTTATGTAAAAAAAATTCTACATTTGTAAGTTGCACTTTCATGATATTGCACTTTCACGATGTAGAGATTTCATTACAGTACTTGTATGAGATGAATTGAAAAATACTGTTTCTTTTGTTTATCTTTTTACAGTGCAAATATTTGTAATCAAAAATAAAGTGAGCACTGTACACTTTGTATACTGTGTTGCAATTGAAATAAAAATATTTGAAAATGTAGAAAAAAATCCAAAAATATTTATAATATTCTATATTCTAATATAATGGTATTCTACTATTGTTTAACAGTGCAATTAAAACTGTGATTAATTGTGACTAATTGTTTTAATCTAGTTAATTTGTTTTGCTTGAGTTAACTGCAGTTAATTGATGGCCCTAATTACCATTACTATTTATTATAAGGTGTATATTATTCCAAGGGTAGGAATTTCAAAAGGGCCTAAATGTCTAAGAATCATGAATCCTATAAGAGTTGTGCTTGTAAGTTCAAGCACTTCTGAAAATTCCACCCCAAAAAGCTTAGTAGGCCCTTCACAGTTACGTAAAACGGTAGATCCCTGCTCCAAAGAACTGGCCCTGAGTCTGCAATGAGCTCTACATGGGCCTAAATAATCAAGGTACAAACAGAAAGAGGTGGGGGAGAGCACAACAACTTGAGATTTAAGGAGGAGATTTTTCAACGGCACAAAAGGGAGGTAGACACCCAACTCCTATTGAAGTTCCATGAAAGTTGAGCACCTAACATCCCTTTGTATCTTTGAAAATCTCCCCCTACAAGTTAATTATTTAGCTCTTTATGTAACTTCTGCATTATACTTATGTAGTTCCAGGCCTACTTTACTGCTTTTATCCTTTCCTAATTTTGCATTCTTGACCAATAATCTTCCTTACCGTCTCCATCCCCATGCAAGCCCTCACCTTGCCCAGATGTTGTGACTATAACTTCCACCTTCATACTCTTCCCTCAGACAATCAATACCACCCTCCCTTCTCTCTTAAAAAAAGATAAAGTTCAATGAAAGCCGATAGTAAAGAGTTGATTATATGATATCACTTAGCTGGCATTATGTGTGAGTAACGGGAAAAGGGGCTGGTGGACCATCAGCCATTCTTTACTAGGCATTCCTTTGAGCTGCCATTTTTTTCCTTTTTCTTGTTAGTAAAACTGAACTGATGGAATTTAGAAACTTGATAAGAAATGGCAGCATGCCCAATACGAAGTCAGCTGCTTTTAATGAGAGGCCTCATCTATGCTAGCATGCTGCTTGCAGAATTAATAGATGGGAAAGAAATAGGATGAGCCACATTCACAAAGATACTGTGTTAGAATAGGAAATCATACACTAAAAATAAATACATAAAAGAGGGAAAACTAGACAAGGGAAAGCAACACCAAATGCAAATCACTATATAGAAAACATGAAAAAAGATTTTAAAAATAGGAAAATGCCTACTCTTGTTTTTAAATTATACAGTAATCAAAAATACTTCTAGTTACAGTGATCTGCTGTTGAAAATAAAAATGAGTTAAAACAGTTCAGTGCTGCACTAAACAAAAGTGACTGTGGGTACAATTTTCAAAAATATTTATGTTAAGTTATGTTCTTCCTGTAGGATAAACAAGCAGTATTGTATTTTCACAACATATTCATTCTTTTTATTGGTGTTGGAAAACTACCACTACCTGTGAATAACAAGGCTGTAAATACATAAAGGGGCTTTTGTTATATCATACAATAAGAGTATATTGTGGTGTCCTGTAGGCTTCCAGATGCAATTGCTTGTGTTGGCCTTAATGGTATGGGACCTGGTCGTGAGAGACACTCTGCCACCTGTGCATTGTTGCAGCAGCAAAAAGATAAGCTCATGCTCTCATTTCCTAGGATTCTCACTCCACAGCTGCTAGCAGAGCTTTTTCTGATGAGTTTTGGAGATTCATTCTCCACAGTAGTCCACCACACCTGGAGTTTGAGCTTCAGGCTTCATCATACATTTCTTTTGTTTTTTGTTTTTTGTTTTTGCCTTGCCTTTGAGCATTATTTTAGTTTGTTTAATTGTGTTGAGCCATTAATTTGGATCATTGTATATTTAGCACTTGGTCTCTGCCACAGGGAAGTCACAGAAGCAGTAGTCTTAGAATCAGAACCATAGGGTTAGACAGGACTGTCAAGGTCATCTAGTCTAACCCCCTGCTAAGATGCAGGATTTGTTGTGTCTAAACCATCCAAGACACACAGCTATCCAGCTTCCTTTTGAAAATCTCCAGTGAAAGAGCTTCCATTACCTCCCTAAGCCATCTGTTCCATTGTCTACAGTTCTTATAGTTAGGAAGTTTTTCCTGAGATTTAATCTAAACCTGCTGTGTTGTAGTTTGAACCCATTGCCTTTTGTCCTGCCCTTTGTGGCAAGGGAGAACAACTTTCCTCCATCTTTTAATGGCAGCCTTACAAGTATTTGAAGACCGCTATCATGTCCCCCCCTTAATCTCCTCTTTTCCAAACTAAACATACCTAGTTCCTTCAGCCTTTGCTCATATCGCTTGCATTCCATCCTTCTGATCATCTTTGTTACTCACCTCTGGATCCTTTTCAGTTTTGCTACATCCTTTCCATACACCGGTGACCAAAACTGGACACAGTACTCCAGTTGAGGCCTAACTAGGGCTGAGCAGCATGGTACTATCACCTCCCATGACTTGCACGTTATGCCTCTGTTAATGCAACCTAAAATTACATTTGCTATTTTGGCAACAACATCACATTGTTGACTCATGTTGAGGTTATGATCCACCACAACTCCCAGATCCTTCTCAGCAGTGCTGCTGCCAAGCCAGTTATTCCCCCATTGTGTATTTGTGCATTTGTTTTTTCCCCCTAAGTGTATCACCTTACATTTGTCTTTGCTGAACTTCATTTTGTTATCTATAGCCCAATTCTCCAATTTATCAAGATCTCTCTGAATTTTAGCTCTATCCCCAAAAGTGTTTGCAACCCCCTTTAGTTTTGTGTCATCTGCACATCTGATCAGTATGTTCTTTATTCCTACATCCAGGTTATTAATAAAGTTGTTAAATAACAATGGACCAAAGACAGATCCCTGTGGAACCCCACTTGAATACTCCTTCCAATCTGACATCATTCCATTAATAGTTACTCCTTGTTTGCAGTTATTTAACCAATTATGTATCCATTTAATGCTAGTTCTGCCCAGCCTGCATTTCTCCAGTTTAATTAGCACCATCATTTGCTGATATTTTGAAATGTATGTAGTTTTAAATCTTTTCATTTTTTTTCTTCATTTTTTGCACCTACTACACTTGACAGGGCAATAAGCTCTAACTACATGTCTAAAATAAAAAACATTATGTTGCAGAACCTAGTATCAAAAGGTTTTTTGAAGAATCATTTTTGTCAGCTTTTGTGGGATTAAAGTCAAATTCTTACCTTTTTCAATTAACATAGGGCAGTGGGATTATGAAATACCATGACAGTATTGTACATTCAGATGCTTTCACATTTGAACTTACAATATATACTCATTCGTAAGCCTAATTTTTTTAGTAAAAAAGGGAAGCATCAGAGAAGGGGGTCGGCTTATGAACGGGTATAGAGAGGGGGAGGTGGGACACAACTCCTCCCCCCAACAGAGGGAGCAAGGAGAGGCAGCACACCCAGCAGAGCCAGAAGGGAAGAGGCGGGGTTAGAGTCTCTCTGCTTCTGGCCCCTGCTCTCCTCCAACCCAGCCTCTCTGCTGCTCTCCCCCCACCCAGCCTCCAAAGCAGCTGCAGCCGTGCCGCTCGGCCCCGCCCACCAGAGCAGGCTAGTGGCCCCAGCACCCGGCCCGGCAGAGCACGCTGCAGCCAGGCCACCTGGCCCAGCCCACTGGAACATGCTGCAGCAACACCACCCGGTCTGGCCCGCTGGAGCAGGCTGTGGCCGCGCTGCCCAGCCTTCTGGAGTAGCTCCAGCCAGGCCAGAGACATCCTCCCCTGGCCCTCCCCAGATAAGGTGGGAAGGGATGGGATGGGGAAAGTGTGGGGGGTCTCAGGCTAGGGGTGGGTTCATGTGGGTGGTGGTCACAAGGGTTACTCCCCTGACCCCCAGCTTCTTCCCTCCCCAAATTTCCCCACCAGTTGCTGTCCTAGCCCATCAGGGTAAGCAGCTGGCACGCCGGGACACTTTGTTTACTTAGGTTTACCTCCGAGCCTGCCTCCATGCCTGCTTGAGGTAAACTAACCACCTCACCCCGCGGGCCAGCGGCTTATCCTGATGGTCCAGGAGCCAAAGTTTGCCGACCCCTGAATTATAGGGTCAGCTTATGAATGGGTCATAAAAATTTTCAATTTTTACTTATCCATATTGGGGGGGTCAGCTTATAAACGAACCATCTTATGATAGAGTATATACGGTAATTAGCTACGCCATACCCTGAGTTATGGCACCAAAGTGCCATTTGAACATTTAAAAGCTGCCATTTCATACTATAAATAACCACTGCTATCACAGGAAGGTCGTCAAAAAATGAATCCATGTTTCTAACTTCCTTGCTGTTAAAAAAGGAGATTTTTAAAACCATGTATACCTAACATTACAAAAATATCACATTATGAAAAGCAAAAATGTAATTAAGAGATTAATGTGCAATTTTATTCTCCTGTGAATTCAAAAGACCAAAAAGGTATCAGTCTAAGCATAAAAATGGGTTGTTTCTAGCTTGCTGTTATTACACAAAATCTCAGTGTTGTATGTCAGTTAAGGTTGCTCTATACATTGTGGGTGAAATTGTTGTTCACTGAAGTCATTGGGGCCAAGATTTTGCCCAATATACCTAACACAGAACCTAAAAAGCAACTAAATGAAAAGTTAAGGCTACCAGTAGTATACTTGCTATACTCCCAAACCAAGACGTACATACCTCATCCGATGAAGTGAGCTGTAGCTCACGAAAGCTCATGCTCAAATAAATTGGTTAGTCTCTAAGGTGCCACAAGTACTCCTTTTCTTTTTGCGAATACAGACTAACATGGCTGTTACTCTGATACCTCAACAGTGGCACAATTTTCATACACCACAGAAAATATACCACAACTGTAACTGTGCCCCAGTAGGGATGTCAGCCATCCAGCACCACCTTCCCCAAATTGCACCCTGTCACCTCCACTATAAACAGACTGAACTTCTCCATGCATACCCCAATTACACCATTATTTTTGCACAGTTCTGTAGAATTTCACTTGGGTCTGGGGAAGGTGTGTTGGAATGCTGGCATCAGTACTGGGGCAGAGTTAAGGTTGTGTTACATTATCTGATGTGTGTAGTGGTTGTATTACTAGTGAGGTGCGAGAAAATAGGGCATGTACTACGGGTAATCTTAACTTTTATTTTCCTTGTTTTTAAGTTTTGTGATAGATATGTATAGAAGAACCTTAACATTGCATTGTGTGTCTGCTTTTTTGTGTATTAAATTTCCAGGTTTTTTTAGATAAGATGTTCAATGAGTGGGGCTGCTGCTATGTCAAAGAACATGGCTGAGCTAGTTTAGAAGCTCTGCTCCTGAGCTCTATTCCTGAACTAGCTGAACAGTTTTATAGAGATGTTGGTCTTTGAAAAACCAGAAGCTACTTTGTCAAAGATCCTCACTGTCATGAAACTGTATAGCTTTGTTCCTTAACTCCATCTGAACAATTTCATGGATTTCCTGATCTTTGGTAAACTAAGTACTACTTTGTCAAAGATCTTTTCTCTGATGCAGCACTAAGCCCATGGTCTAGCAAAATCCATTCCTGATGCCACCAGTTTTATAAGCAGGAAACATTGGTGAGGGCATATATCAAAAGGCAGTTTGTGTCCCTCTTGTAATCTGTTCAGAAAGTTGTCTTTCCATATACCACATCAGAGAATGAGAGTCACTGACAGAACATTTTCCTCTATATGGCAATCATAGCACAGAAAGAATCAGTTTTGACAAAGAATGCTATGTTTCTTTGCAAGGCCAATAAGGTAATAACTTTTATTGGACCAGCTTTTGTTGGGGAAAGAGACATGCTCTGTTGAGCTGAAAAGCTTGTCTCTTTCACCAACAGAAGTTGGTCCAATAAAAGTTATTACCTCACCCACCTTGTCTCACTCATATACTGGGATCAACACAATGACAACACCGCAAACAATTGTTTTTAATCCATCTGCTGTCTCTCGTCTAATACATATATTTGTAAGCTCTTTGGGGCAGGGAGCATCTTTTTTTGTCTTGTGTTTGTACAGTGCTAGCACAAAGGCATGCTGGTCCATGATTAGGACTCCTAGGTGCTGTGGTAATACAAATAATAAATAGATAATGAATCAAATAATTACATAACCCCAGAGGGCCCACGAGACTCTCACTGCACTGTATACGCAGTTTGGCCTTTTGTATAGTTTGTAGATTTTAAGATAAAGGGGCCCACTTAATCATGAGACTGAGCATGTGAACCTTTGGGGGCCAATTTTCAATTGATTTGAACTTTGAAACTAGTAACTAATTTTCTGGAAACTTCTCCAAAAAATTCTATCTTTTCTCAGATTATATGCTGAAACTTGGAGCAAAGATACTATGTTTTTCATATCAAACGAACAGGCTGAACTCCCACTGCAAGTGCAAAACAGAACACAACCTTAATTACAACATCACAATGGGTCTGCCATAATATTCAAGTAGAGTATATTTAAACTAGTGGTGAACAATTCCTAAGAGTTTTCTAAAGCAATGGGAGAAATCCCAAAGGTCCTTATCTGCTTGTACTTAACCTATCCTTGTGAGACCTTCACTTGCACGCTTGCTTTGTCCTCAAATAGCAGTGCTTCAGATTTTCAGATCACTTTTGCTCCTTTCGTATATATATAATGCCCTTTATAATCACCACTTTCCCCCATCCTGCTGTTCTTTCTATTATGTGTCACACTGCTATATTACCACTGTGCCACATTCCTGTGTGCTGCAAATGTTATCTATTTAAGCTTTCATTAGTTGTTATAAGTAATGAACAGTTTATCTTAATATGTTTATCTTAATATTCTTCATATCCAGTATGTGAACATAAGGATAAAATAAATGTGTGGTACAGTCTAAATTAAACTACAGTAGAACCTCAGAGTTACAAACACCGCGGAAATGGAGATTGTTCGTAACTCTGAACCAAGTGTTATGGTTGTTCTTTCAGAAGTTTACAGCTGAATATTTGACATAAACAGCTTTGAAAATTTACCATGGAGAAGAAAAATGCTTCATTTAACCATCTTAATTTAAATAAAATAAGCACAGAAAGTTTCCTCACCTTTTCAAATCTTTATTTAAACTTTCCCTTTTTCTTAGTAGTTTACATTTAATACAATACTGTGCTGTACAATATTTGTTTTGTTTGTTTGTCTGTTTTTTTGTTCATTTTTTTTTGTCTCCACTGCCTGACTGCATACTTACAGTTCAAAATGAGGTATGTGGTTGACCAGTCAGTTCGTAACTCTGGTGTTCATATCTATGAGGTTCTACTGTGATAAGATGAGAAAAAACTCTTTACCCTAAAGTGATATAAAGATAAACTTTGTCATTGTTTCTTTCTAAATACAAAGATAAGTACATGGAGAAAGTGAAGATAAAGTCAGAATTATCCTTGATGACTCCAGACAGTTTGAACATGATAGATGATTCTTTGCTCACCATCATCCTCAGAAATCCTATAGAGGTCTGGGTTTCCTGCGGAGAACCTTTTCTACCTTTGGATGGTATGAGTGTGCTGGGTTTCTTTCCCCCTTCTAACTTAGGGCTTACCGACACTGAGACTTAGTGCACAGCAAGCCAGGATGTATATCTACAGTGCACTAGCCTGCAGTGCTCTAAGTCACCTTGCGGACCCTACAACTGCACTATAAAAGTTCCATAATGTGCTTTGACCTATTGCTATTTCAGACAACAGCTGTAGGTCAAAACCACTATGGAACTTTAAGAGTGCAGTAGCACGGTCCACAGAACTAGTTAGTGTGTGGCAAGCTAGGGTGCTGTAGAGTTACATCCTTGTTTGTCATGCACTAAGTCTCCATGTGGGCAAGCCCTTCAAAAGAGAATGAAAATCTAGAGCAAATTCTAAGACACTTTATTTTAGTGAGGAATAAAAATTAAACATCTTATCTGGGAAAAAGTTATGCTGCTATAACTACATCACACTTATATATTTCATTTGCACTCCTCACTTGAGTAAAGTTAATCACATACATAAGTCTTTGTGCAATTGGACACCTAAAGGGAAAGGTATGGCTAGTATATATTACATGTATTATCCAGAAGCTTAAAATCAACCTCCAAATTATACCCACTATGTCAGTAAAATTCAAAGTAGATAGTAAGATGTATATGGACTGTTGAGCAATGATTCAAGCGTAGTGCTAGGTATTTGTTTCACAACAAGGACTAATTGTCTGAACATTGTCATTTGTAAGAATAAAGCTCTTCTATCAGCAGGAGCATGTTTAAAAAAATGTTAAACCAATCTTCTACCGCTACACTTAAGCATGCAATACTGGAAAAGTAAATGTAGTACAGTACTGTACATGTTAAATCAATATAAGTCTTTGTGTCTTGCTCTGCAGAAACATTCCTTAAGCTTTATATACGTTCAGAGAGGTGTTTGTTTTTTTGAGGACACGTACATTTTAATTACTTGTCTGTAACTGGATCTGTTTAACTCACTAATACTCTCAAGTTCTTTAAAAACTATTTGCTAAAAGAGATCCAATTATACTAATCAGTCAGCCAAAAATACCTATTAATGCAAACCACTATAAAGAAAAATAACCAGTAGAAATACTATATATTTCTTTTATTACAGCTTTGCAAAAGGCAGCAAGGCAAGAGAAACAAAACTGGTTAGAGAAGGACAAAATTTTGGCTGATCTAGATGCTATGAAACACAAAATGAGACAGCTGCAAGGTTGGTATCAGTATGCATGTAATTTGGAACTGTTGAGATATTTATGATAACTTTGGTTTCCAAAGTGACTGACTAAATTGTCTGTACAACTTCCAAACTTGTGTGTGCAGACTAACCTTTGGGCGCCCAATACCCTGACCCTGGTCCTGCAATAGAATCCATCCCCTGTGCCCACATGAAGCCCCATTGGTTTCATTGGGGCTCCATGCAGGTGCTGGGTTTACCCACTCAGATTTGATTGCAAATGTGAAGCTTCATTGGGTATTTGGACGTTGAAAGCCTTTTCTATGCTGATAAAATTCATTGTGTTAGAAAATGCATTCACTAACATGTTTTAACTGATAGGGTTAAGGGTTTGTGCTGGAAATAGATATTTGGATAATGTTCACAGTAAACTTTATAAATGTGTCAACTGCCTCGAGTTACCTGGCAATCAATTAACTCAAGGTTAAAAGGTTTAGAGTAGGCATACCCTCAGTGTGGAAAAGGACAATAATGTTTAAAAAACACATTAGCTGGTTGTGGTTAACCCTAGGGAGGATGGTATAGCAGTAACTGGATATACCAGTTCTATGCCTCGTGTGGACCCCGTCTCAGGAAAACAGTGTGAAGGGTTTTAGAGCCAAACAAAGACTCTGGCCATGTAGGTCAAAAGCTATTGTGCTTTACTTCAGCTTCCTGTAGGAAACCAAAAAGGCCCATGGTTGTCATAAGAACATAAGAATAACTATATAGAGTCAGACCAATTGTCCATCTAGCCCAGTATCCTGTTTTCCAGCAGAAGCCAGTGTCAGACACTTCAGAGGTAATGAACAGAACAGGGCAATTATTGAGTGACCCACCCCCTATTGTCCAGACCCAGCTTTTGACAGTCAGAAGTTTAGGGATGCCCAGAGCATGCAATTGCATCCCTGACCATTTTGGCTAATAGCCATTGATGGACCTATCCTCCTGAACTTACTTAATTCTTTTTTGAATCCAGTTATATTTTGGCCTTCGCATCCCCTGGCAACAAGTTCCACAGGTTGACTGTGCATTGGCTGAAGAAGTACTTCCTTGAGTTTGTTTTAAACCTGCTGCCTGTTAATTTCCTTGGATGATCCATGGTTTTTGTGTTATGTGAAGGGCTAAATAATACTTCCTTCTTCACTTTCTCTACACCAGTCATGATTTTATAGACCTCTATCATATCCCCCTTAATAATCTCTTATTGAGGGAGAACAAAACATAGGTTACAGACTGAAAGAAAATGAAATTGATGCTCCGAGTTATAAATTTTATCTAATATTTATCTGGACTGTGGTGTTCACGTTAGGCTTTTACTTGGTCTGCATAGATATGTCTGTATTGATCGTTGCCTGGCCTTGCTTGCTATATGTACTGTTTGTTTTCACAAATTATACTTAGTATTTTAGGACTAATTGCTTAAAAAGTTCTGTGACCAGATGTAAGAAAAAAATAAAATAAACTCATCAAAGTAAGAAAACATGGTTTTACAAGAGTTATTTTGAAATTTCTCTGTCTCAGGGCGACGAATAACAGCCTTTAAGCCATCCACCTTCGTGCCCACAAAAAGCACAGTTCAGCCTATAGTAGTAGAAGGAGGCTGGACTGAAGAAACCCAAGAAGAGATGAAACTCATGGAAAATATACAACATACCGAGGTATAAAATACAATCTGTATCAATATTTCAAAATTAAAAACAACATTCATGTTGTTGAGGAATTTTATCAAAAGGTTAGATTTTACACTAGTCCTATGATACATTGATTATGTGACTCAGTACATCCTATATATTTCATTATCTGAAAACACATTCACAGGCTGCCAAATACACACACAAGGTTTTCAAACATTATTTGGGATAAAATACAACATTGTTATACAGAAGATAGATTGTACCAGACCAACCTGGCCTCCTTCTTTGAGAAGATAACTGATTTTTTTAGATTTAGTAGATCTAATCTACATGGATTTCAGCAAGACATTTGATGTAGTTCCACATGGAAATTATTAGATAAATTGGAGAAGATGGGGATTAATATGAAATTTGAAAGGTGGATAAGGAACTGGTTAAAAGGGAGACTACAACGAGTCAGACTGAAAGGTGAATTTTCAGGTGGAGGAAGGTTACTAGTGGAGCTCCTGAGGGATCGGTCTTGGGAGCAGTCTTATTTAACATTCATGACCTTGGCACACAAAGTGGGAATCTGCTTATAAAATTTTGTGGATGACACAAAGTTGGAAGGTATTGCAATATGAAGGAGGGCCAGAATAGCATACCAGAGGATCTGGAGTACCTTCAAAACTGGAGGAATAGAAATGGGATGAAATTTAATAGTGCAAGATCATGCACTTAGGGACTAACAACAAGAATTTTTGCTATAAGCTGGGGACCTATCAGTTGGAAGCAGCAGAGGAGAAAGTCCTGAGTGTATTGGTTGATCACAGGATGACTATGAGCCACCAATGTGATGTGGCCGTGAAAAAGGCTAATGCAATCCTAGGATGCATCAGGTAAGGTATTTCCAGTAGATTTAGGGATGTGTTATTGCCATGATACAAGGCAGTGGTGATATCTCATCTGGAATACTGTGTGCAGTTCTGGTTTCCCATGTTTAAGAAAGATAAATTCAAACTGGAACAGGTGCAGAAAAAGGTACTAGGATGATCAGAGGAATGGAAAACCTACTTTGTGAGAGGAGACTCGAGCTAGGCTTGTTTAGTCTAATCAAGTGAGGGCTGAGGGGAGATATGATTGCTCTCTATAAATACATCAGAGGGATAAATACCAGGGATGGAGAGGAGTTATTCAAATTAAGTGCCAATGTGGACACAAGAACAAATGGATATAAATTGGCCATCAACAAGTTTAGGCTTGCAATCGGACAAAGGTTTGTAATCATCAGAGGAGTTATGTTCTGGAACAGCTTTCCAAGGGGAGCAGTGACTGCTAGTAGCAAAAAATCCCCAATGGCCAAAGATGGGGCACTAAATGGGGAGGACTATGAGTTACTACAGAGAATTCTTTCCCAGGTGTCTGGCTGGTGGGTCTTTCCAACATGTTCAGGGTTCAACAGACTGCCATATTTGGGGTTGGGATGGAATTTTCTCCCAGGTCGGATTGGCACAGATCCTGGAGGGTTTTTGCCTTTCTTTGTAGCATGGGCCATGGATCACTTGCTGGTTTAAACTAGAGTAAATGGTGGATTCTCTGTAACTTGAGGACTTCGGTAACTCACCTAGCAGTTATGGGTCTGTTACAGAAGGGGACAAGTAAGGTTCTGTGCAAGAGGTCAAACTAGATGATCACAATGGTCCCTTCTGGCCTAATGTCTATGTGTCTATGAGACTCAGTGGAGCCCAAGAATTATCTTAATAAGGAAGATGAAAAAGGCCCTATTGATATGTGCATGAGCAATTATATCCAGCATAGTAAAATGGGTTTGATAGTTTCAATGCTAATAATTCCTAAGGCTATATCTCAATATGTGACAAGAGCAAAGAATTAAGTACTAATTTCATTAGAGACCTCCAGAATCAAAAAAGTAGTTTCCATCCATATGGTTAATCAGTCAATATTATAGTATATACCAAAACAGAGGAAAATATTTAAGATAGGATGTATGTGCAAGAACTTGGAAAACTTCCACTTTTTTCTTTGGGAAATATTTTCATCAAAACTGTCTTGGGCTTTCATGAGCTTTGTACAAATTTGTGAAAAGAAACAATACTATGGCATCAGAGCATGTTGACATGTTTATGATGTAATTAAGAGATAAAGCACAGTTCACCATAACAAGTCATTTTTCAAAACCGGGTTGGATAAATTATTATTCATAATATGAGTATTTACACCATGTATTACAGATTCACTGTCTTGTATATTTAAGCGAGAGAGAAGCCCAAGTTTATATCACTGAGCGTTATGGCTGAGTATAGGGATACTATATAATCCAATAGTTGTTGTCTCTCAATATCAGTCATGTGAAGTCCTGATCATAAAATATACATCCTACAACATAGAGTATCTCAATTCCAGTTAGGCAATTTTAGGGTCAGATATTAGTCACAATCTGCTCACAGATTTCCACTGAGTTAAGTATCAATCATTATTCAGTGGGATTGATTGAGATATTCATATAGCCCTCACTATTTACGATATTATTGTACTTAAAAATGGATTATTCTGTTCTTCTCCTACATTTTCTATTTTGCTATACATAAAGTACCATAAAGGGATTGGGCACCTATGTTAACTTCACATTCTCTGAAATCTTTTCATTTTAGACGCACTTCTCAGAGGTTCAAGCATCACAGTTCAAAAGAAGTTCTCCATTTTCATCTAAACTGCTGTCATCCAGACACAGATGTCTGTATGATCAACCATCTGCAAAAAGAGTGTGGGCTTACCGGAATGGTTATAAACCAGAGCAAGGAGTTTATGCCTGGGGAAAAACAATTTCAGAGGTAAAGTACAATAGAAGGAATCAGTTTTTTCAAAAGTGCTGCCTATTGCTACAAGATGGCTTCAAGAAGGATTCAAAACCTGTTAAGGAAAACATGGACTTTTAGGGTTGAATAATGTGTTGGAATTACATCAGCAGAGAATCTGGCTTTAGGAGTCAGAGTTTATAATGATTTAGCAAGTTTAATATATATTTAATGCAGAAAAAAGAGAAAACACACTTTTCCCATTATGGCAGATTTTCCTTGGATTCATTTGATTCTTCTCTACAGTGTGTAAGGTGATGCCCCTCAATAAACCAAAACCAACATGATATAACTACCAAAAAAATCTCTTAAACGGAATTTCTGCAGATACCCTTAATAATATAATGGAAACAATTCAGGCAAAAGAATGTGTGATATACTGTGACCCAATGCAGTAGCAATTTATATGGTATATCATCAGATTACCAGGGTAAAAGGTCCTCAGCTTTCTGTTCATGCTTACAATGGCAGAATTTTAAAACTCGGGAGTATATGCTGATTCTTAGATACAGAGTATTTTCTCGTAAACAAATATACAAATGTATTTCTATTCATTTTCATTATTGTAGGAAATATCATTTGTTAAAGTAAACCTTTGAATAGGATTATCCTACATTTTAATGATTATATGATTTTAGATCATGAGCCAAATTCAGCCATGTGATCCAAGAAGACAGGGCCATGATAAGGGGAAAGTGCATGCCAGCACAAAGCATCTGCAACTCTCACTCTGCCTGAGAGGTCATATCTAGCCAGTACAGCCCTCAAAAGGCCAGAAAGGAAATGTGATCATGCTGGCTGGGGAATGCACTGATTATTTGCATCACCTCATGCACCCAGTGCTGGCAGAGCTCTCATGGAGCCCCAACTGTAAGATAAAGCTGCCCTCTCTCAGCAGACCTTCCGTGGGATTGCAATAGGGTAATCAAGTCAAGTGGTGCAATGGAATGCCTTTTGGCCCTACCCCTGTATGCCAGAGGGGGTAAATCAAGTGAATTGTTTACAAAGTAGCCTTTTTTTTTCTTCATTTTTTGACAACCACTGGTTTTTGCATCCCCATCTGTCCCACTCTGTTTTATTTGCTTATTTCAAGGATCCTCAAAGGAGATTCCTAGCCTTTCTCTTTATAGTATGAGGGCTTCAGAAACATGACAAAAGCACAGGAGCAAAGATGAAGTGGGTTGTGTAGTCATGAGAACATCAAGATGAAATTGTATCTCCTCCAATAATTGCTGAGTTAGTATTGTATATAATACATGTATGTGAGACCCAGGTTATCAAAATCACGCATGCCTATCCTGCCCACAATTTCCCAGCTTCTATTACGGCTTCCTTCACCTCTCCAATAACTGCTGTCCTCCCCAAGACCTCCAACTGCAGCCACCTGGTCCCTTGAATTATTACAGCTGCTCCCATCCACGCATTGTGTATTGTTGCATAAAGTAGTAGCTCCAAGCCTGGCATTAAAGTAGTTTTTGCTTCCTGCTCTGGCATCAAAGTGACTCAGGGGGACAATCTCCTTCCCATGCCAAGGCTGCTCTCATAGCTTCTCCCTCAGTATTGCAGTGACTTTCACCCTCTTCCCCCATGGAGTGTCTCTGGGAGCCAGAGCAGCAGGCTCCAATTAATTCTCTTTCAGATTTGAGAGCAGAGCAGCCACGAATGATTAGATTTTTGTATGTTTTCAACTTCTGTTTGTTTGGAACAATTGGTTTATTATCTTGACTTATTTATTTAAAGGTTGAAGTGTGTAATACTTATCTAGAAGAGTTAGAAATAATATAATAAAACAAGTATTAATTTATATACACATAGTCATTTATATAAACTTGTGTATGTATTTAAATGTGTGTATGTATATTGAGACACACACACACATTTTAAGGCCTTTTTCCTTGTCTCATTCTGAAACTATACATTGCTCTTAAGACCAAACCACAGATAAAATTCTTGAAATTGCTCAAACACTGAGCTAAAGCATTCCATAAATCCAGAAAGAGCTAAATAGGGAGAACCAATAGAATTATATTAAACATTCACATGCAGACAAATATATGTAATTTGAAGGTTCATTAATTTTGGTCTTTATTTTTTTGGTGCTTATTTTTAAAATGTCCCAATATAAAGTGATAGTTCTAATAGAATGTCCCTATTGCTTTCTGTTCATATCCTCTTTACAGTGTTATTTCTATCTCTGCTGCCTTTCTCTGTTTGAACCAAATCCTGACCCCCTTTCTCAGGCAAAATTCTCATTAACATTAATGAAAGGTTTGCCTGAATAAGGATTTCAGGTTTGGGATCCAGAGAAGATTCTACAGCAAGAGGTGCTGTAACATCCCTTTCATCATCTGTGTGGTGTTCTTCCACCATGTCTGGTGAACTGTATTTCTGTATTTATTTTACAGCATAAGTCTATGCATCTGTATGCAGTGCTCAATATCAACACCGTTTTCTCCATTTCAGCTGCTGGATAACTGCACCACCAAGCTAAATATGCAACAGCCTGCCAAAGCTCTGTATACACCGGATGGTGAGCCACTCCAGTCATGGGATGAAATAGAGAGAGACATGCTTCTGTGCGTTTCTGCTGGAAATCCTTTTCTGAGCAGAAAAGGTAATTAATCACAGATTCAGATTTGTCCTTCATCAAAGAAGATGCCAAAACTTGCTCTGTGCCACTGTTTGTTATTAGAAAGAGAGATTAAATTGAACTGTAACTTAACTGTACATAATGGATGAGATCCTGTCCCTACTGAAGACAAGGGCAAAATTCCCATTGACATAAATGAGGCCAGGATTTTATCCAATGTTTTTAATTTGACACTTTACAAACTATAGTAATTTAAAATAACATTAAAACCAACCAAGTCTTTTTATAATGATTCTCTTTTAACAGACTTATTTTTACATTAATACTTTGTTTTAGCCATTGAACTGCTCTTCAACCTTTTATGTAATTTTCCTATTTTTCCTTCATGCTTGTTCCTGGTATTACTGGTGTGATAAAATACCCAAATTGCAAACTATCTATGTGTTACCTTTTTTATCAATCCAGCAGTAGGTTTCTAAATTCCAGTAATTCAAAGTATTGTATCACCCTCACCTGGATGATAGCTGCAGATTGGGAGGTGCCCAATCTGCAGCTATCATCAGCACTACAGACACTGCAGGGAGTAAGAAGTCTATTGCGGGCAGGGAAGGGGGAACATCAGCTGGGAAGGTCAAGCTCCAGGCAATATGTACTGGGAGAGTAGAAATACAGGCCCTCAGGGAGGAAGGCTGGTGCTTAGGTTGGGACTGGGGAAAAATAAATGAATTGTTAGAGAGGACAGACCCTTAGGGAGGAGCTGGTCCTAGCTGAAACTGGGATGAAGACTTTGAAGGTTTGAGTTTACTTTTGAAAGACTTCATGCTGGGTATAATAAATGAGATCCCAGAAGGAGACTGTTTGAATATCTGGCCTGTATGAACTCTTTTAAGGGTGCCTAAGTTAAGGAGAAACTGAGGAAGGCCTCAGTAAACCCAAACTTGGCCAAAAGGGGGAGCTACAGGGTAGGTGTTCCCATTCAAAGGTGCACAATCTAGCCCTTTGAAATTGAGAAAAAACAACAGAGAGATTTAATAGTGATATAACTAACAGTAGCTTTCATGAGTATCTTATCCTCATATAAACTGAAGTATGTTCTGTCTAGCTGAAATGAAAGTGGTGATCAATATTTATATTCTGCATTATCAGAAAGCCGCATTTCAAAGGACCACTGTATTGGCATTGCTTAAAAAGAAACAGTGAATTAGATGGCTGTATAACAATACATACAAACAGTATTTTCCTTCTTTTGTTCATTATTGAACATATTAGTCTGGGAAAGCTGATGTAGCTAGTAAATTCTGACATGTATGTTGCTTCATGTTGATGTGGGCTAGAAGTGTCCTCACCTAATTAAATTAAGCCCTTGTTTTAAGCTATGTTTAGTCCAGGTTCTACCATAAGGTTTTACTCTTAGATGGATAGATAGATTAGACACACACACACACACACACTTCTTGGCATAAACTACAAAATGATTTTGATTTAGTGAGGTGACCAAAAGAGGTCATGCACTGGCAGCAAAACATTCTAGATGTAGTCTGTATTTCTGTTGTGCAGTTACAATTATTTACTACTATTTCTCATAACTGAGAGATGTAGCACTTCTAAATGCCATGAATGTATTGTCTTTTCACATACTGCTCTATTGTGACATGTTGGCTAGAACCGGGTGGGAAAGGAAGCAGGCAGCATGATGATTATAAACATAATACACCGTAATAGATTGTTCGGTATCCCCTTGATCTGCTTTGTACAGAATGATTTAGAACATGGTATTAATAACCAAGAGTCACATGAATAGATTCAAAACTAGTTTTTATTTGGTGCCTTAAATTATAACATTTGATTTCAAAATATTTTAGCCATAAGAAAAGATCATAGTCTTACTTGACATGTGAAACTAAAGAATAATTTCAAAGAAAACCTACATCCAGCACCACTAATCAAAATCTGAGAAGGTATGTTGGCTATTCCAATGATCCCTATGTTCACTGAGGGGATTTTTTTTCCAGATTGTAGTCCATTATGTGCTCTAACTCAGTTTCAGAACCTTCTCCCAGTCTGAATTAACTCTGTCAATGTTTATCCTCAGTGGCCATTGTTGTGCTGCTGATGTTTCAATGAAATGTAGTATGTTCCTGGTACATTATTGTCGTGACTAGGGAAACTGCATTTTGCAGTATATAGTGTATCACTCAGATGAGTTCCAGTACATCATATTCCCTGATTCTTCCACTTCTGTCTTGAAATATTTAAATCTCCCTTGTACCAAGCTAAATCTGACTACTATCCCAGTAATTTTTGAAATCCAAAAAGTAGATTATCCCCTCCATTTCTGCAAGCTGATGAAACAAAGATCTACCAGATTTCTCTTGGTAGGTGTTGAAAGGAAACACAGTATTGTCCTGAGCTCTCTGAGACTCTATGGAAGCTCTGTGGGGTCAGGACTCCACAAGATTTTGGAGACAAGGATGATGGGGGTAAAGCAGGTGACCAGCCAAATTTCATTCCCTGCTGAGGTTTCGGATATTCGATCAGCATTTCTTGTCATTTTCAACATTAACATCCTCAGTGTCCCATGTTAGGCTGTTACTTTGTAACTGTGATGAGACTTGGCCAATAGCACTATTGCTCTTATAGGAAGGAATAGGCCCAGCAGAGCTGCAGGGAGGGTCAGGCCTGCATTAAGATGTTTCCATCTCTGGAACTAGGGCTTCTCTTCCTCAAAGATCTTGGGTATCCCTGGGATTAGAATGCCACACTCCCTTTTCTCTTCTCGACTCCCAAACACACTCATGCTTGAATGGATGACTCCTTAGAAACTCCACAAGGTCAAGCTGCTGCAGTTTCCAGCTCTTCTGTCTCCACTTCAATGATTGCGCGCGCGCGCACACACGCACGCACACACACACACACACACCCCCCAGCCTTCTGCTCTCTGCATGGAGCGTATGTGATATACAAAGTTGGCTAGAACTGTAATGACCAATATGAACTGCGTACATATCATGAAATCTCAAATCATTTCCTCTAAGGCTCTGTAGTGGGATTTATGGCTCAGAATTCAGGTAATTCACATTAAATGTATTATTGGTATCTTTATTCTCTTATGTAATGATGCCTTTAACATATATAGTGCTGTATGTGACTGGGCTGGATACAAGCTTCCAAGTATCATAAGTATCAATCATAGCTGTTTTCTACACCTTGATAATATATTTTTGAAAGTACAATTTTAATAATTTGTTTTCTAAAATGTTTCTCACAGCCATCAAGCAGCAGGTGGAAGTTAGAGCTATTTATGCCAGAATCCGAAAGCAGCAAGGTCCGGATGCCACTAATATTGTTGTCTCGCCTTCAGAGAAACTAAAAGGACAGGTTGTATTGTACAAACGTGTAGTCATTTTTCTACTAACGCTGTAAATGCTGTACAGTTACAAATACATTCTTTAAAGTAAATATAACTTTATCATTATGGTACATAAGATGTAACCTTATCACTTACTACATCACCTTACTTTTATTTTAAATAGGGATATTTACCTTATCTTTGAACATTCAAATTGCTGAGGAATTCATTGATGAAAGTGTAAATAATATCAGTAAAATTTACTACATTGCAACCACTTTCCATCATAAAATTGATAGTGATAGTGTAGCCGATACTGAGAAATCCCTCATCTTATTAAAGAAATATTTTCCCACTTTTCCATTTCTTGAAAGCTAACAGTTCCCATAAAAATTATTGGGGAGATTGTAGGTCAAATGTTACCTTTACAAACATAGTCCTGACCATTTCTTCAAGGGCCTGAAATCAACCAAAACCCCATTTCACTAGATCTTTGCCAAGTAGTCTCTGTGTGACTGAGCTCAATAACCCTGATTCAGCTACATGAAAATGAAAGAGCCCATTTCAACTGAATGCCACATTAATTCTTCCTATCACCCCCTTTTCTAAGTGCCTACGTATGGTCTTTGGTGTTGAGTTCAGGAGACTGGCTGTGCCGAGCATGATTAAGCATTCCCCTGATGTTATTTGTGCTGGGAGAGATCATAAGGACTATTGTTAGCTACTAACTGCTTTTCCATAACAGCTTTTAATATTTTACTTATAATTGGATACAGGCTGTTTTTACTTCAATCAAAGAAGAAAGAACCAAAGAAACAATTTAAAATAAATGTTTAGAGGGATTTGGTGGCTGAATTCTCAAAACCAGATATGAAACTGTAACTGCATAGGAATTTGCGTTTTACTAGACATTCTTTTTTTATATATGATTTTCTTTACACTGAAGTGTGCAAATACAGAACCCTAATAAATTAGGATTAGTACTCTGGGGCTAGTTGAACTATTGCTAATGATGTTTTCTCATTCCTCTCCTCGCTTATTTTCTGGTCTCATCTGGAGGTAAATTGCAGCGCAGCTAATTAGGGCCTGATCCAGCGAACAATCTGCACTTAAAACTCCCACTCACTTTAGTGGGAGTTCAGTGTGCAGAATGATGGGTAAACAGTATATATGTAATAGTCTGGCTGGATCCATATCTCAGTCTACCACCCTAAGTGCTAAGGAAGGCTGCCAATTGTTCTATCCCCTCTCCCCAGCCCCCAAGAAAGCTGTTGTAATTGCTACAGTGTGACAGGATACTGTCTCCCAGTTACACATTATGAATATCAGCTGGGCTGTGGCAAACAGCTCTCCTCTTCCACCAGCCATAATCAGAAAGAAAATCCAGTCTGTGTGAAAACACCAATGTGTTGGTTCACTTCAGATGTTTTTTCTGGTTTCTATGAGAGGAAAAGTCAGTTTTGCAGGAAATACAACTCGATGTACTGGGCGGGGAGGGGGATAGATAGCTGGTTTGCTGTGGTAAAACCCTGGTAAAAAATTATCTTGAGTTAAATTTTCAGATACTTAAAAGAATCATCAATTTATTGTCAATATTCATGAAATGAAAATAGGGAAATTTTGTTCCCAGCTTTACAATGTCCCCAAGATCAATTGGTAAAATTTACTATTTGTCACTAGTAAACAGACAGCATAATGTAATCAGAGTTCAAAATTTAACCAAAAGGATAATATAAAATCACTTTGAATAACAGACTTTAATAAATGAATAGACTCGCCCAAAGTTAGTTATAGTAGTTCATAGTTACTGTTGTCAGTGCTTGTCAAGTAAATTCAGTACTTGTTCTTCCAAATGTTTGCTTTTTTAAATTGTGGAAATGTTCCATTTGGTTGAAACTTAGGTGGTCCATCTAGTAGTAATTGGCTCCCATATAGCTGCCTGACTACATGATTATGTCAGATGTATTCTTACCACTTCACATTTTTAATAAACTGGTAATGTCCGGTTTTTGTTTTTTATCCATTTGAATCAGCTCCATGTAGGCCACAAATCAGATTTCAATATTTTTGTATGAACAAGAATCATTTTATTATTAAGCTAGGATGGTATCAACATCCCTGAACCTGACAGCTTTCTCTGAAAAATATATTTCCTGCTGCTACAGAAACGTTAAGGTGAACCAAATGTAAATCAGCAGTGACAGACCAGTGACCAGACTGTACACTGTATCCTCAAGAGAACCCTGTTTGCCTGCATATCTCATGCTTTTCTTGTCTAAACCATTTTCTTATCCATAATTAACATGAGGACTTGATAGCCCCGAAGTGTTCACTTGCAAGATGTATTCAAGAAAAAGAAAAATACCCTCTTTCGTGACGGCCTGCCCTTCTATGGCCAACCTAAAAATTTGAAGCCGAAGGATCTATACATTTGTCTCTAACTTTTTCATGTACTGTATATGTCTATCTGTCTCAGCTTTGAAATTCACTAAAATGTTCTTATTCATACATATAAAAAATAGAAAAAAATCTCTAGGACCTGATTCTTCTCTTACTCTTACTTTACATGGTTGTAATTCTGTAATTCCATTGACATCAATGGAGTTACTTCTTATTTACACTACTGTAAATGGGAGCAAAATTTGCCCATAATTTAAAAGATCATTGTGAAGGTTGGTGTTCAACCTATTTTTCCCCCTTACATCAATTTGTAAAGTCCATGTGATTATTTATAAGGGGAATTACTCTGTTCCTTGAATACCAAAAGTGTTTCAATGCTCTTTTCTGACGATAACAAATCAACATATATCTGTACACTGAAGGAATACCCTTTTGTCATGAAAACATTCCTTATTTAAGCTATAAAGGTATATTTTATTTTAAATATTAATTAATATTTTAGAATTATTTTACATGGTATGAACAATGCCTTGATTGAGAATATGAAAGCATTTAATAATTTCACAACATATTAATGGTGACTATAATTTTCTAATGTAGGCCAAAACTCCCAGTTCACTTCTGGCTCTTACTACCAGTGCTCATTACCACCTCAACAACTAGGTAAGCTAAGATATTTAGCTGGCTGGCTACCCACCAGCCTGTGGATAGAGCATTCAATGTAATTAGCCACGCCGCTGATAAATGTTTTATATTTTTTTGGCTGAGTATTTGCTACTAGTTGCTATTTTCTGAATTCAGGAAGAGGATCATGTAGGATGCACTGGGAAAAATCTTCCCACTTTCCCGACACCTGTGGAAAGCCCCAGGGGCAGCAGAATCAGTCAGTTCTGTTTAAGCACTGGGGAGACAAAATTTCCTAAGCTCGTGCATAGTCTGCAATGATGCTGCTGTTTTTAGCATCTTCCAAAAAGCAAAGTTTGATGGAGAGGTACAGGGAGAGTAGGGATGAGGCTAGTAGAACAACTGCCATGTAGATCAACCTCTGCAGTACCCGGTGGAGATAACTCAAAGCAGCTCTAAAGGCTACGACAGTCTTAGAGCATCAGTAGTAGCAATGCCACAGGTTTCCTTCCACTACATCAATGCTTGGAGGAGGATTGTTTCAACCCATCCCTGTTGAACTCCCCAGCACCAAGTTCTGGTATTTGGGCTTGGAGAAGTGGGGTGATTTGCCCCATACTAACTAAGGCACTGACCCAGGAAAGCACTTATGCATATTTATATTGAGTCTGTGAGTAGTCCCAACTAACATGTACTTAAGTGCTTTGCCAAATCAAGGTCTAAGTGTATTACCAACAAGTGGCATGAGCTGGTAAAAATATTATGATGAGAGGTGAAATGACTGCTGTAATGTCTATGTCTATTATGCAGTTAGGAAAAAGGAAAACATCATCACACATTGACTGAACAAAAGTGGTGACCATTTTACAAACCAGGCCTGTGTGTCTGGGAGCTACTCTCTTGCCATAGTTTAAATATATCTCAGACATGCTCAAGTTTTTTTCAGTTTCTGCCAGGGGGTGGCCTGTGCTTTTGGGGTGTCAGTCATGAGTTGTATATCTCTAGTACTGATGGCTGTTGACCAGGATGTCTATTTGTGTACAACTACAGTATGAATAATTGGTGCAACACCTCAAGCAAAATTGGTGAGCATTGGAAAAGCCAGTAGCATGTTAACATAATTGATATTGCTAGCACACAATTAATGTTAATTTCAAATTTCATTAAAAACACAAGAAAAAACCTTTTGCAAAAGGGCAAATTGGTTCCAAGTTATTTGCTGTAAGAAAGAAATAGAACTTGACACTGTTCCTTTCAGCAATAATCTTGCCCTTATTCATCATTATTAAGCTCTGTAATTGGTCAAAATACTATATTAGGTGACTGGAAAAGATTTAAAAGACATATATAGTTTCTTCTTCAAAGATCAAAGAATGAAAAAGCTAGAGTGACCACACCTACAAGAAAAAGGGTATAACACTAAGGAAATGTCAGTTAGAATTTTTACTTATCTTTTCTTTCAAAGACTTGATAAAGATCTTTTTAAAGATAAATTTAAAGATAAATTACTGAAGAAATAATGAATAAGGTTTAACCTCTTGACTGTGCCAACTGTCCTAGGTACATACAGAAAATGCAGAACATTATACTATGAAATGTCAGTTTAAAGGGACAGCACCACAATTGCAGTGGATTTTAGCAACGAAGTGTTTAAGTATGCCTTTTATTTGAACAGCTCTTTCTTTTCATATTTCCACCTCCCTTCTTTTTCTGTGATTTATTATTTGCCTTTCCCCACATCTATACTGTTTTCAAGTATGTTATTTATTTATACAAATCGCTGATAGTCCCACTAGATCACTTGTGTCTCCCTGGGATGAGTAAATCATTTCTGAGACATCCATTCCCATTAGTAAAGACCAGGAGGTGCCGTTGCTGGCTATAATTCCAACTCAGCAGGGCACAGGACCACTGGACAATTGGAAATGATGGCAGCAGCAACTGCAGTCAGAGAGTAGAACAGAACAATAAAATATATGGTACCAAATTTGCACTAGCAATGAATACTAGTGTGAATATTAGATATTGGAATTGATCAAAAAACATGAACATTTTTGATGAAAATCTTTGAAATGTTTGGAGGGGTATCAAAAAATTGACATTTTAAAAATTTTGACCAGCTCTATTAAGTATACCCCATGTTTCGCACAGCTGAAACGAACGTATTTCAGTTCTGTCACTGATGCTGCATACAGTACCATACAATGCAGACCAAACTCCCACATTCTATAGGGTGAAATAGAAGTGTCATGTGTTTCCATCCTAAATCTTAAAATATCTTATCATTATTACTGAGTTAAAGGAATTGTATTACAATAATTGCTCAGATGAGATAGGAGCTGCATTGTACATATGTAGTCACAGTGACAGAACAGTCCATGTCCCAAAGAGTTTACAATCCAAGGTCTTGGGGGTCTTTCTGGTAATTGCAGTGGGTTTTGGATTAGGCCCTAAATAAATAATATGGAGAAAGAGGATGTGTGCTGGGGGTTGGGGAAGGATTAGTTCAATCTATATGCCAGTTCAATTCATGGGATCTCTCTGAGGCTAACAAGGGTGCCATTTAGTAATAATTGTGTTGATGGTATTTTTGTATATAGACACTATCATTTAGTAACTGGAGTGAGACAAACAACTCCTTTCATATAGGTCATCACAACCCATCTGGTGAGATTAATTACTTTGACTTTAACCAGTTTTGAACCAGACACCTGTTGATAAAGTGCTCTGTATCCCATCACCTATCACCCTTGTCTTTTTCTGATGTACTGTGTTAAATATACCTTAAACCCTTTGACCAAAACAAGGTAGTGAAGAGACACATGATTGTTTTTAAAGTTAAAAAAAATAGCTGATTTTTTAGAATCTCAAAAAAGTTTACCCTCACTTTGTGTTTTTGAAATTTTGTGTGGATTCTTATTTTATAAGAAAGTATATGTTTCTGTTCAGGTCCAGTTTGATAAGCATAGTGGAACAGGAATTATTGCTTGTAACTACTGTATAACAACCATTTAGATGTTCGCTTTCTGTGGGTCTCCTTTCTGGGGTTCATTACTGTTAGAACTTTATGGGATGCTCTATATAAACACCAAAATACTTCACTCTTCCTTGGCATTTGTGCTCCAGTTTTTGTATTTCTTATGAGATCCATTTCTTCTGTATCCACAAAGAAGTACCCCTCCCCCAAGATTACGGTTAAAAAGAGATTGCTTCCTGATACAATAGATCTGCTAAGGCATTATACTAGGAATCTTGGTCAAGTGGCCTGAAAGGGACCTACTCAGTGAATAAATGAGAAGGGCCAAATTCTGCACTCTCTTACATTTGTGCAACCTTATTATCTTAAATAAACTGAAAGCAAAATTAGATAGCCCATTAGTGGGAGAGGGAAGACAGGAAGAAAATGAGGGAGGGGAAAAGGGTCTGAGAGGAAAGTCCCTGTTTGGGATAATGAAAAATGAAGATCAAGGAGTTTGAGGAAGGGAAGAGGAAGCATCTCTGCAGTTTTGGTGGATCCAGGCCTCATTTAGCCTTAGTCAACTCCTAAAGTAAAGATCAGTTCAAAATCATATTATAATCCCCTTATGAATGTACTGCAAAGTTACCATCTACAGATAAGAGGTAGAACTGAAAAAGTAGCTATGCGGCTTTGTTTTCTGTTAGCTGCATAGAGTTTGCAATTAGGATTAAAACACATCAAAACAGTTCCAGTAGGTTTTTGGGTGGTTAAACCTCCAATTTTAATTGAACTGCCTTCAGCTGGTGATAAAAATCTGCCTTTTTAAAAGGTCATGCAAACTGCATAGTTTCTGTAGCATATTAAATTCAACTTGAATTTGCATTATATGTAATAATATGGGGTGGGAGATTCATGGGTTTCATAGAAATATGTGTATTTGTCCACCCAAAATGTTAGGCTACTTAAGCCTCTTTCCCTCAGGATGGTCCTGTTTCTTTTCCTTTCCTTTTTTCATTTTATTTTTCCATGTGTCTTTTAAAGCAGTCTTATTCTACTGCCTTCAGTCAAGTTAACATATAAGCAATAAGATACTAAGGAGACTTCTCTGGTCCAGCTCCTAACCTGCATAAGAGCTTCTGGTTGGCACACCTGAGAAGAGGGGGCAAAGGTATTCTAAAGCCCCGGTTGTTTTTCCCTTATACCTCTGGATTTCCAGGAGCCAGTTCAGCGCTGGCACGCTTAACTTGCACTGGCTTGTAAAGGTTCATATGGGCAATAACGCTGGCCAGGGATCACCAGACATACCCCCTTGCAAACTATATGCCAGAGAAGGAGAAAACAGGAAGGAGTGAATTGGAGCCAGGATTTTTGTGCCTGCTGAACCTTTAGGGAAGCTTTATAATCACTTTAGTGATGCAAATATGCTATAGTACAACGAGGGATCTGGCCTGTTAGAACCCCTTATTCTCCCCAACATGCACAATAGTATGTGCTTATAAATCAATCTTTTATTGCTCTCCTAAAAGAACTAAATAAATAAAGCTATTTTGTTTTTTAAAAAGAATGTTAGCCACAAGTAATGCTGTATTCTTGAAAGATCTAAAATCCTTCCAGTCATGAGATAATTACCAGGCATTCTTATATTCACAGGTAAGCTATTGTATGGAAAAATGTTGAAGCAGAAGTTTTTAAAAAATCTTACTAATGTGAAAGAGTTTATGAATTTTAATAAACTAAATATTTCAAGTGAATATGCAGGAGAAAGGCAACCTTTCAATGTTACCTTTCAGTCTTCTGCATAAAACTGTGACCAATTTAGGGGAAAGATAAGCCTAGGAAATTAAAATCAATAAAAAGGGGAGGCACTTCTCTGGTTTGCGTTTTGGAGTAACTGAAGGCAGAGCTATTAATGCAGATTAGCACCCACTTTTGCCTAACCCAACAAAGCAGACAAATTGCAGTGACCTCGCAAGACAGAGGTCTGAACGTTTTATAATAATAAATCAGTCCCTTAGTATACACATTTCCTGTTTCATAAATCAGGGATTAAATTATATGGTCTCACAGTTTTGATTTATTTGACATCTGTCTATAAGTACACTGGACTGCTGCGGTTTTGGCTGGTGATGTCACATATAGGTAAGCCAGGGACACCAATGAATTTCTTGTCCTCAAAAATCCTAGCTTCATTCCTGCTTACAATAATATTCAAAAAGAACAATAAGTACCTAATATAACAGTTAAGCGACACAGCGTCAAACTCACAGACAGAGCTGAGCATGCAGATGAAGCACAGCAAATTTACGGGGCTCTTCATTTTGCCATAAGGATGAAGAAGCAGTTATTCACCTGTGCACTTTTTCAGACTTTTGCCACAGACAATGGTAGTGTTCTGAGTAAAGAAAGAGAGAATATTGTGAAATTTGGGGAAAAAGACAATCAAATTTGCCAAAATTATTTGAGTTCTCAAAATTAAGCATCTTTTTGCTCAGCAAATTTTTGAGAAACTCAGCAAAACCTTTTGTTTTTGCTTTCTCCGCCCCACAAATTAAAAAAAACAGCTGTCCAACTGGACACAACCTACATTGAATTTGAAGGGAGGAACCCACATTTCAGGGGAGAATAGTGTAGAGGAGGACAGGAGACCAGTGTATGTGTACATGGTTAGAATTCTACCTGCAATTACAGCATCTCTGTAAGCAGTTCCTTTAATAAAGAGCTAGTTTAGTTTTAGAAACATGGAGTCTCCTCCTGCTACTACCCTGGACCCAGTACAGGAAATACAGCTCATGTCACAGAGCATAGCTTCTATGCCACCCAGGGATTCCCCCAGCATAAGGAAAAACCCCAGATAGGTGGTGAAGCTGATTTTTACTGCCACTTTGCACTGCTGGAAGAATCCGAGAGTTTTTAAGTTGTCACTTGTTTAAAAAAAAAAAAAAAGAACAACAAAACCCATCTCTAAGTTGTAGCACCATATCATTAAAGATCACTAAAGCTTTTCTTGACTGTTTCTGTCTCTTTTTTTTATGTCTGCCTTTTTCTTGCTAACAGTAAAGTCTGATGTTAATGGAAAAACCATTAAAAAAAACCCTATTATCCTATGAAGAAAAAGTGAGTGCACTCAAGTGTAAAAGGAAGACTTATTGATCAATTTTCAGCTAAACTTTGCTTGTCTGACACTTCGCAGTAGAGGAATGTGTTTTTATTGCATGACCAGGTAGTTCAGATTTCCGGTCATTCTTAGTAAAGACCCTTTTTATAACATTGATAAAATTTTATCACAGAGCTATGAAAACAAAATTAGATTTCATAACTCACATCAGACCTTAAAAGAACTGCTTCTATAAATTTTTAAAACATCATATTTAATATACCTATTCTGAAAAAAATATTTTTTAATTTGATTGCAAGTTTTACTGAAATTCTCTTTTATTTTTTCCCAGAAGGGAGGAATTGCTTTGGCTGTCAGTAAACAAATGACTCCAGAAGAACAATGAAAAAATGTCGTCAGCGAATTATCTTTATTTATTTCAAGTTGACTGCAATCTACTGGCGTACTCTTCTGTACAATTAATCTGGTGTGACATAAAATGCATTTCAAAAATGCTGCATTCTGACAGCTGATCGCCTGTATACAATGCACAGAGCTTGGGAAATCAGTTACAGTGCTTGTGCATGCATGTGCAGTAACTGCTTTCCAAAAGTGCATGGCAATGTGTGCTCCATATCTAAGGAAATAATTAAGTATTGTGACTGTTGGCTATGTAAATTCCATAACTTTCAGAATTAGTCCACAGTATTGAGGGACTGGATAATTAAAATGAATTTTCAGAATCTATTCTTGCAAAGGCTGTCTGCAGTGATTTTGTGTTTGAAGGGAATAGTTGCAGGGATCTATTCTAAAATACATATATGTAATTTGGAGAACAATCTTCAGTAAGAAAAATAGCTTTAGCATATGAATATAGGTGAAGTAATTTACATTGAATTGATTAAGAATCATAATTAAACTTGTTTCTAAAGATACCTGTTTTTGTAATGTTCTAAAGTCCACTTTTTTATCAGGAATGATCTAAAAATAAACTGTGTTCTGCAGCTTCTGCACTGGTTCCTTGCAGAAATGAACAGCAGCAGTAAAAAGTGGCAGGCAAAACATTTCACACATCATAATCTTCACAAGTATCCCAAGTTTTTGAAAGTGCTACTCCATGAGCTATACAATCATATTTGCTTGTTGTGCTTCTGCAGACAAGTTACCACCATTTTTAATGCCTAAAAGACTGTCACTATTTTGGGAAGAAAATTTTTATTAGGTGGAAAAGAGCCTAATGTTGAACATACACACACAAAAAGCCTTCACCTGAAGCAGACACATAGTACACTAAAGAGAAAATTAATTACAGAGCAAACCAGTGGAAAATTGTTCTTACCAAAAGAAAGAAGCTTAATTAAGAGCCTACTCCAACACTTACTGAAGTTAATGGTAGCCTTCCCATTGACTTCAGAGGATATTGCATAAGAGCCTAAGTTAATATTCCTTGCTATTGTAAAGTCATTTATTGTAGCTTTACGCTATCCCTTTCACCAAAGCTAACAACCTACTCCTTTGGCCTTTTGGAGGGAGCGTGACAGGGGGTCTAGCTATGAGATAGGTGGAGACAAAGGGCTTGGCTACACTTGCAAGTTAGAGCGCATTAAAGCAGCCCCGGGCGCCCTAGCTCATTATCCGTCCACGCTGGCAAGGCACTTAGAGCACTCTGACTCCACAGCTAGAGCGCTCCTAGTACTCCACCTCGGCGAGAAGATTAACACTTCTTGCATCTTGGCTGAAATGCCCGGGCGTCAGTGTGAATGAGGTGTTGCATTACTGTGCTCTGATCAGCCTCCAGAAACATCCCATAATCCCCTTAAATCAAGTGGCCACTCTTCTCATTGTTTTGAACTTGCTGTAGGAATGCAGATATGCCCTTTGGAAGCTCTGTTTCTGACAGCCGGCATGCTTATCTGCCCCGAGACAAAGCAACCATTACTGTGGAATGCTGTATGAGAGAGAGAGGGGCGGGGGGGACAGGGGGGTCTGCTGCTGTCTGAACTTACAAAACAGCATGCTGACATGCTCTCAGCCCCCCAAAAACCCACTCTCTCTCCCCCCACATACACACAACACACTCCCTGTCACACTCCACCCCACCCATTTGAAAAGCACGTTGCAGCCATTTGCATGCTGGGATAGCTACCACAATGCACTGCTCTCTGTGGCCACTGCAAGAGCTGCTAATGTAGCCACGCCAGTGCGCTTGTAGCTGTCAGTGTGGACAGACTGCAGCGCTTTCCCTACTGCGCTCTATGAAGGCTGGTTTAACTCAAAGCGCGCTATATCTGCAAGTGTAGCCATGCCCTAAGACAGATTTGCTGGTCAGAATAAGAGTCACAAGATAGCAGTAACTAAACATAGGCAGACAGACACTTACCTTAGATGGCTAGATCTTGTCCAGTGATGATCATAGGTCAGGCTTGATAAAAATAGGTCAGTTTGCTGGGTAGTTCTGTCTGATCAAATGTAATTTCTACTACTTTTGTACTACTTAACAGATGACATTGTTGCTAACATTCACTGAGACAGCTTTATGAGGCTCAGTGGTACTCTGTTTGCTCTTATTTAAACATGTTATTGTCTTATACTAATTTAGCCAAAGATTAATCAGGGATGTGTGGTAAAGATTTCAGAGTATTCTTGCTTAGACAGTTACAAAACAAAATTCAGTAGTCTTATAAGAAATTATCCATCATCATACATAATTTCTAATTACAGATATAAGGGCAGATCTTCACCTGATGTAACTTGTTAAAGCTCCAGTGAAGTCACCTATACTATTACTGTAAACCTTGTCATAAAATCAAATATATTTAAATCAGAGTTTTAATCGCTTTGGTTGGCTGTTTCCCGGGATTAGGTTTCTCTCTCTCTTCCAGGTATTCAAGGTTCTTTTTCTCAGGTTCCTCTTCAGACTTCTCTGTCTTCTCTCCAGATCATCTCTGCTGTTAAATGACAGGTTTCAGAGTAGCAGCTGTGTTAGTCTGTATTCGCAAAAAGAAAAGGAGTACTAGTGGCACCTTAGAGACTAACCAATTTATTTGAGGATAAGCTTGAAGTGAGCTGTAGCTCACGAAAGCTTATGCTCAAATAAATTGGTTAGTCTCTAAGGTGCCACTAGTACTCCTTTTCTTTCTGCTGTTAAAGCATCTCTTTTAAGGCCAATATTCACACCCTTTGTTTTCTTCCAAGACCCTTCTGCCTCTACCAACCTTCTGCTGGTCACACTAATTTTCTTCCCAGAATTGCAGCTTGTCACATTTCTATGCCAAAGCCACATTTTCAAAACTAGGTGAAACCTGGAGCTGTAAGTGGGTTAGGTGAAGCCTGGAGCTGTACGTGGGTTTCTCTGCCAAAAAAGAGTGGAATTTCACAGGTATTTTTGAGAACAAAATTTAGCCAAGTGTGTGGTGTTCTGACTGGTTATGATGGTGCCAATGATTTACTATTATAATTTTTGGAAAGTATTCAGGCTATTATGTAAGATATCTGTGTTCACATAGAGAATCATCAAGAGATGCAACTCTAGGGTTAAACTTCTAACCTACATAGTTCATATTCTTATTCAAAGGTATATTTGAAATTTGTTCTCCAACAGATTTAATTATGAGCTAAATTCTGCTGGTTAGGCACAGCCTGTTCCAGGCTTCTTCCCAGAATTCCGAATTGCCCTAGGGGAAGGGAATTGTTAGATCCCTTTGAGCTGTGCAGCATATTCTTTCCCTTCTTGTGTGTGGCTGACCAGCATTATTGGCTGGCATGTTGTGGGGCAGAGCCATGGCCATACCAACTCCCCATCACTAGTTGCTCCAAGCAACATAGGTGAACAACTTGAGAACAGCTCGTGATTCTGGATTACCTTTATCCGGGTAATGCAATGTAGGTGAGTCCTTATTTTTCACCCCACTGCATGCCCATGTAAGCGTGACCATGATCCAGCTTCATATTTGAAGGATAGCATATGTAAAGGTAAGAACTAGCATTAGAGTTAGGCCAAAACTGGAACTTCAAATCCAAATCCCTTCGAAGTCTTGGTGATCAGATTCATCCCTTCATCTTTGATTCTAGTTAGGAGCCCATTTTCCAGTTTAGATTTGATCAGAATCCTGCAAAAATAGCTACATTTTTCTTTCTTCCTCAGGCTGATTCTGTGATATTTCCACCACCTAAGTCATGAGAGGACAGTGTTGAAGGTTTTGGCATGATTGTAAATCCTAGCCTTGAACCCGAATCTTGAACTATGCCATGGGTGAAATCCTGGCTCCACTGAAATCAATGGGACTTTTGTCATTGACAGAGGAGCCAGGATTTTGACCCATATACCTAATCCAGATTCCAACTCAAACACTTCCTGCACACATCTCTGATTAGGACTATAATTAAACAGACAGACATGTAATTGTTTCAGGAGTCTAGGTGCTGCAGTGGGATAGTGTATTAGCTTTTCATCTCTGGAGAACAGAATTCAAAATCTATTAAAGGTTGCAAACAAAAATGAATTGGGTTACATAGTTTGGTAAAATTACATGAGTAGCAGTCTCTACTTAAAAGAACTCTAGGAGTGGAAAAAAGACAAGGTGCTTTGGCAAAGCTGTGGCAAAGTTTAAACAGTAATTGCCAACCCCCTCCTAAATTCTGGTTAATATCAGTTGTCACTTTCATAAGTATTAAATTAATTTTTAAAGCAAATTCTTCTGCATGTTTCCTCCATGAAAACAATGTGGGTTTTGATTCTGCCACACTTACACTGAGTGGCAAAATTGAAACCTACTCACCATCTTGGTTGTTATAAATTGATTTTGAAAACAGACTTGCACTGTAATAGAGGAAGAATAGCCTCATTGCTTCCTTATAAGACATTTTTAGTGCATTCTGGTTGAGTAATTTTTAGGATAGGTCTGATATAGCTTTCCTGAGTATGTAAAAGCTTTGGCTAAAGACTATAGCTCTTCTGATTTTGTTATTTAGTGTGATCTAAACAGACATAAATCAATAGGTAAGAAATATCATGTTTTCATTAAAATTGTTTGATCTCATTAGTTTAGATTATGGTTAAAATATAGAGGATATACTAGTAAAATCAATCAAAGGGGAACAAATAAGAAGTGCTTGTAAAGTCACTTGGATTCCTAACATGCTAGATCTCATAATTAGAGGTACTTACAGAGAAATAATTTCCTACAGAAAAATGCTAAAACCAGGCTCACAGTGTTCTATGGTGCAGAGAGCAGCAAGTGGACACTGAGCTAGATTCTGACTTTTCTCATACACCAGTGAAACCTCTTTAAAGTTCATGGAGTTACTCTAGTGTAACTGCGCAAATCTGGCCCAGAATCTGTGCAGAATCTGGTTTTTAATTTGTTTGGTTTTAAACCTTTACTGAAAGAGGATGGTTCTAATACAAAGACTCTCCACAATGAAATATAATCTTGATTACCCAAAGGACTAGTGAATATGATAGGCAAAATATTTCCTGAAGTGTTTTCCTTTTGCAAAACCTCCAAGCTTAAAATCAGGCAATATATTATCTATAAAGGATGAGCGGGAATATGACTTTGGATTTGGATTTATTTATATACTTCTCCTTCCAAAATTTTCCCAGTTCCTCATTTGTATTCATTACAAGATTTTGCTTGTAAGTATCCTCCAGGCTGATGTACGAGCGATAGTTCTATAGAAGATAGAGGAATTAAAAATGCATTTCAGTTTGGACCCTAAATGAGATGTTGGGAAAATATTTAGATCCAAAGCCTGCCCTAAAATGTTGGCACAATGAAAACCCACTGAAATCATTGGGAGTCTCATATGCATAACCAAGAGCATAATTTGACCCTTAATTTAAAAAAATATTTTCTAATTTATTCACATCACTTAACTGAAAGTAATTAAGGCCCAAATTCAGGACACCATTCCTACTAAGGAAAAAACATAAGTACATACTTCAACATGATTTAAGACAAGTTAAGCAGGTGCTTATATGCTTTCTTGAACCAGAGTCTAAACACTCAATTCTTTGTGTTAATTGATCACTTACATTTTTATACTTTTTATTTTATAAACCATACATATCGTAGTATGATAAACCATACATAGTATTTGCTCCTTGATGAATGAAAGATATTGAAATACATCATTTGACCCTTACTCACACAAATAGTTCTTACTTACGTGTAAAGTTACATCGAAATCCATAAGATATTAGAGGAAAAGGCCCTTCTCATGTGAGCAAAATATTTCAGGGCTGGGTCCAATACTATTAATGAATGAATGACTATTGTATTGGGGTGATATTTTTGATACCTTACAATGTATGTTTTGTGTAGCTCTGTAGAATCCCTTCTATATTTATTGCAAAATCTAAAAATAGATCTGTATTTGCAGTATTTCTTTGTTTTTGCAAATATTATATAGGATAGATTATTTTAATTCAACTTTCAAGTGTAATAATTTTGTTACCAAATTGAATTCTGTGTTTTTGTTATATCTTGATTACATGATTATCATCAGTGATTAAATCTGTCATGAATGTAGCAGGTATTTCAGTGGTGTTGTTGGTAGTTTGTATCCTTTATGTGTTTAAACATATCTGATGTTCCTTTTGAGATGGAGTGTTGGAAGGCTTAATTAATTGGTAAAGCACTTTGAGATCCTCAGATGAGAAAGAGCTGTGTAAGGATCCAATCTGACTCCCACTGATTTCAGTGGAAGTTGGATCAGGTCCTAAATGCAAATTATACAATATTTATGAAATGAAAGTAAGGCAAAGTGGCAGATTGAGCAAAAGGACTAATATCTGGAACCTTAGGCCCATTCAACAGTAAAATCAGTTTAGTAATGTCAGCCTAGAGCAGGGGTGGGAAAACTATGGCCCGGAGGCTGCATCCAGTCCTTCAGACATTTTAATCTGGCCCTCAAGCTCGCGCCAGGGAGCAGAGTCGGGGGCTTGCCCTGCTCCGCATGTGCTGTGGCTCCGTGCAGCTCCTGGAAGCAATGGCATGTCCCCCCTCTGGCTCCTACATGTAGGGGCATCCAGGGGGCTCCACATGCTGCCCCCGCCCCAAGTACTGCCTCTGCAGCTCCCATTGGCCAGGAACCACAGTCAGTGGAAGCTGCGGGGGCGGTGCCTACAGACAGGGCAGCGTGCAGAGCTGCCTGGCCGCACCTCCACGGAGGGGAGCAGAGGGGGGACATACTGCTGCTTCCGGGAGCTGCTTAAGGTAAGTGCCACCTGGAACCTGCACTCCTGACCCTCTCCCACACCCCAACTTCCTGCCCCAGCCCTCATCCCTCTCCTGCCCTCTGAACCCCTCGGTCCCAGCCCAGAGCACCCTCCAGCACCCCCAACCCCTCATCCCCAGCCCCACCCCAGAGCCCGTACCCGCCCTGCTCCCCCAAATCCCTGCCCCAACCTGGAGCCCCCTCCCACACCCTGAACTCCTCATTTCTGGCCCCACCCCAGAGCCCACACCCCCAGCTGGAGCCCTCACCCCCTCCCTCACCCCAACCCCCAATTTCATGAGCATTCATAGCCCACCATACAATTTCCATACCCAGATTTGGCCCTCGGGCCAAAAAGTTTGCCCAACCCTGGCCTATAGCATGATCATAAAGTCTTTTTGTAACATGAACTATCTCAATTGCCTTCCATGATGCAGGCCCTGACACAGGAAAACATTCTTTTACAAGAAAGCATTTAAATATGTGTTTACGTTCAATTGAGCCAATGAGGTGTAAGCACATGCTTGAAGTTAAACGTGCGCCTAAGTGCTTCCCTTAATAAGGATGGACTTAATCATGTGTTTGTGCTTTTCTGACCAGGTCCTTGCACCCCAATCCCACAAAGATGTATGTATCTAATTAAATTTACATACAATGGACCTGATCCAATGCCCATTGAAGTCAATGGATGTCGATCCACTGGCTTTAGTAAGCTTTGGATCAAGTCCTATGAGTAGTCTCACTGAAGTCAACTCAGTGTGTAAAGTTAAGCACATGCATAAGTATTTGCAGGACTGAGGCCTTAGTTTGTAAACTGGGTCATGAGTGAAATGAATTTGACAGTCACCCTACTTCCCAACTAATATTTGTGCACATCTCAAAGGCCCACATACACACTAATTTGGCATGATTGGCAGCTCCTGCTGGGAAAGCAGAAGTACTAAAATAAAGGGGGCATTATAGTTCAGAAAAGAGCGTTTGGGCAGAAATATTTGGGGGATCTCCTACAGGATCTGCTCACACTGTATTTGGCCTCAGTCCACCCATTTTGTGAGCACTACAATTCACTCAAAACATTAAATGGAAAAAAGTCCCATTAGAACAAAAAAGAGGGTGCGAGGCTTGGCTTCCTGGGCCTCTTCCTTCTCCTACTTAAAGCATAAAAGCTTCACTCACCAGGTTCATAAATAGCTTGAACCCACTCTGATAATTCCACCTACTCTGATTTAGTCTCTGATTCTGCAGCTGTCTTCCACAAGGAAGTGTGAAATTCTCAACATAATGGGCCATATTGTTTAATACATCTAAAAGGAACACTTAGAAGTTCTTCGTTTTATTCTGTCTGTACAATAGTATTCAATCTTGCGCTGTAGCTGAAAACTTGCTTCAGATCAGAACTGTGACTCAATTTGTCAGAAGAGAAAAGGAGAGCAAGCTCTTGGTTACAGACCTGATTCCCAGAGGTTGGCAATTTGCACTAATTCCTTGTGAAACCTTTGTTTCTGTAGATGGAGACATTAGTTACAGTGGTGTCTGAAGCCAGCTGGAATAGCTTCTTTAACTCACTTTGGATCCAAGCCTGAGAGATGCTGTAGACTGAAAGTTCTCAGCATCTTGCAGGATTGGGCCCTGAATAAGGCCAAGATGGAAGAAATTGGTGGGACATAAGCTGCTTTTACTTTTATCGTAATACTTTTTAGGTAAGATTCCCTCTTTCTACTGATTTGAGAATTACTGCTGTTATTACAAAGATGGGAAATGTACTGCTACATTCCTTAAATTTATCAAATCAAGGAGGAAGGAAGTAAAATACACGCATAGTACATATAAATATTTTAACATGTGGTGTCAATGAACAGCCTTTGTTTTTCTAATGTTTTGTTTCTACATCAACACACACACACACACACACACACACAATGCCAAGAACACTTAGAGCCCCAGAGTTCAATTCTGTGACACCAGTCTTTCTTTGAGTCCTTTAGATACAGAATAATGATCATTATGGATTTTTCCTCTATGCAGAGATCTGAAAGTCACCATGGAAAACACACAAGAATAGCCTATGATGTTGGTACAGAGAAATGTGAGTTCTAAGTCAAGAAAGAAAGCATTCTTGTGAGATAGTGTGAATCTTATTTCACTGGCATGCAGTGAATATTGAGGCTCAGCCATGCCCTGCCTCAACCGCTCAGAAGGCTATTGTGGCATTTAAATGACCCGTCACACTTAATTTTCATTTTTGTTATTTGTATTTATTATTATTGTAATACCTAAAGGCCCCAGCCGAGATATGAGGGCCCCATTTTGCTGGCCAGTACAATGTATTTCACTGAAAGACATTAGTCTCTCCCACTATTTGAAATCATAAGAACAGCCATACTGGGTCAGACCAATTGTCCAGCTAGCCCAGCATCCTATCTTCTGGTAGTGGACAATGCCAGATGCTTCAGAGGGAATGAACAGAACAGGCAATCATTGAGTGATACATCCCTGTCGTCCAGTCCCAGCTTCTGGCAATCAGAGGTTACGGTCACCCAGAGGATCGGGTTGCATCCCTGACCATCTTGGCTAACTTATCTAATTCTTTTTTTAACCCCATTATAGTTTGGCCTTCACAAAATCCCCTGGCAATGAGTTCCACAGGTTAACTGTGCATTGTGTGAAGAAGTACTTCCTTCAGTTTGTTTTAAACCTGCTGCCCATTAATTTCATCAGGTGACCCCTGGTTCAGTCAGGGAATCAAATACATACACTAGTGCTATGAGGTTGTTTATCAAATTATCACGTCTCTCCAACACTTTTTTTTAAAATTCTCTTACTATTTGTATTTTGAACCATTTGTCTG
The DNA here is from genome assembly GCF_965152275.1 of Natator depressus. NCBI lineage: Eukaryota > Metazoa > Chordata > Testudines > Cheloniidae > Natator > Natator depressus. The sequence continues at coordinate 42,129,943 of NC_134239.1, forward strand.
TTTTAGGGCTTGGTCCTGTAAATGCTGCCATGCAACTCCCATTGAAGTCACTGGGATTTCCACACACAGAGGGTTTGCAGGAATAAGTCCTTTATCTGAGTAATGATGTTTTTGAGTATTTTTATAATATTTTTATTGTACTATATCTTATTTTTATTGATGATCTACAATGTCCTGAGCACTTAAATAAGTGGGTAGAGGAGGGGATGTTTATACACGAAATTATTATTTATTTATTGGATCCCCAACTCCCCAGATTAGAAGTTAGTTGAATTATTTTCCAAACTGATCCGCACAAAATCATTAGCTAGAGTTTACAGTAGTAGAGATGTGTACTAATCAGAAGTACTTTAATCACTTCTCCTTTTTGTTCAGCCCATTATTCCCAGTTATACCAACTAATGTGTAGGGAGAGTGAAAACCAGAGCCTGGAAAAAGAAAGAAAAAATTATAATGAAGATATAAATACAGCACTCTATTGTATATATCCACTACTGCTAACTTAGCTAGTTAGGGTTTATTCTACCCTAATATATAGCACAGACTTCCCTTTAGCTCGGAAAACACATTTTGCTTTGTGTAACAGAATCCCCTTAAAAACTGGAAGATTAAATTACAAGGGAAGTTGTTAATTAACTTAAGCTAGTTTTGCAAACCCAGAAAGACCATATGAAACATTCAAAAAACCTCATTCCCCCCGGTCAGATTTTGGCTACCCCTTTCACACTCTTATAACCCCACAAAAGGAAATGTTACTCAGAATGTATGCAGGGCAGTTTTGGAGCATCTTTCAGTCTGCAAAGTAAAAACTGCAAACTGTACATCTTTCCATGTAAGCTTTGTTTTTCTTTAAAATTAAAAAAAGAAAAATGGAATAATGAAAAGTTATAGAATTGTTGAACCAACACATCCTAGTAAATGCAAAGTTATGACTGACAGTCACTCCTTAATTGGCACAGGTGGGCTATTATAGCTTACCCCATATAGTGGTTTGAGTTAACCACTTTACTTTGCTTTCCAATCCTTCGTCTATCCTCCTTGCCAGAAGGATTCAATAATATCCTAAATTGGCCTTGATTTGTTTAAAATGTCAATCGTACCACTAGGTGGAGTCTTAGTTCATGTATGTGCTAAATGTCTCACTGGCTGAATTCTGCTACCTTCAATGATCTTTTGAGTTTAGGTCCTAAACGTTATTCGGACCCGAATTCCGACATACTAAAGTAGAGGAGAAAGAGCTGGGACCACTCGAGTTAAGACCGAAGCTGGATGAGATCCTTGGAGCTGGACTTCCCCGCTTTGGGGCACGGGGAAGGGGTATGGGAGTCCAATGTCACAACCACTCAAAACTTTGGGGTAGGGGCAGGAGTAGGGTGTTGGGAACCGCATCCTAAAGGGGCAACGCGGAGAGGTCCTTGGGCATGAGGAAGGCAAGGGGGGCTTGTCGCCTGCAAATCCCAGCCTACGGGGACGTTTCCTGGGGCGCGGAGGGGTCAGGAAGGGAGAGCAGGCTACTGACGGGTAGTTTAGTCTACACATAAGCGCCACTGCACACATTAGTACCGGGAAGCGCCCCCGGCTTAACAGCGGTCGGGCAGCGAGGAAGCCGCAGTTGCAACCCCTGGCCGCCGGGGGCCGCTGTGCCCTGGCAAGGGGCTGCTCGCCGAGGTCACAGCTCCCAGCTCTCAACGCGGAGCAGGTGGCTGCAAAGAGGAGCCCGCCCCCTGCCCGCAGCAGCTCCAGCTGCTCCGCCCCCGCCTCCCGCAGGGGGTTCAGGTATGTGGAGGGCCCTGGAGCCGGGGGCGGGGTCCGGGTCCGGGTCCGGGTCCGGGAGAGGGAGGAGCCGCTGTGGCTGGAAGTGTGGAGGGAGGGACGTGGGGGCAGCTGCAGGGGTTCCCAGCCTTACTGGGGGTGCGGGAGGGAATTTAACCTACTGGGGCATATGGAGGGGGGCTCATGGCACTGGGAGGAACTGGGCCCCTGTGGCTTTGCTGGCAGAGTTGTTTTACTGGAGCCGTCTCTGGTGTAACCCCACCCTAGGCAAGCTTTAGCTCAGGTCACATTTTGCTCCACGGCCATTGAGAGCCACCAGGACAATGGCTGTTTCCCCCACTTTATAGGTGGGGCGGTTAGGCCTTTCCCCCCGCAAAAAACAACTGTGTGAAAGGGACGCTGAGACAACTCCTTCCCTGGCACCATCCTCCCTCTCTCCCAGACCTACAACAGCCTGTGCCGGTCTGGCCCTGAACGGTTTAGCTGGCAAAGAGAGAGCCTGGAGCTCTGTTACCTTTCTGGTGGAGCTATGCAGAACAGAGCTGGAATGAAGGCAGGAGCTCCTATGCAGATGGCCTTGGCCTTGGGATCTGCAGCCCACACGGTCTGTTCCAGGCAGCTGAATCCCATTCCCTGATAGAACAATATGGGGAGAAATCATTCCACATTTTCTGCTGGATGGGCAATCTGGCTCATGGCCAGGGAATATGTTTCAGTAGTAGCTGTGTTCTAATTTTATTCCAAATGCAGTGGTTTCCATCTCATTCAGAACTCCCCAGAAAGTGTTCTGCATAACGATTAGTGATTGCTTATGGCCATTAATATTTTTAAGTAGGTTCTTATTTGTCGCGTCTGGCTCACTTTATGGGTACTGAGATTCAAATGTATTGTTGGAACAGGGCAGGAAAGGGATATAGGATAAAAATCCAATGCAGAGTTGATGTCTGATTTACAGGCCAAGTAATTTATCTTGGACATCTCATTGCAGAGGTGAGCTTGTGCTGCTGGAATCTGGCAAAGCAGTAACTTGGTTTCTGGGTAAATTTCCTTTTTTTCTTTTTAACCCCTTTCCAAGTTGGTGATTAAACACATGCAATCACACTTACACACTTGCATTGTTGATGTGGTTTTCAGCTTTTCCTGATTGAAGAGTTCATAAGCATTACAAGCATCCTAAATTATGTGACTGAGCAGCACACATTTTTGTATACCCCTACAAATCTTGTGCCGCTTACTGACAGTTGTGCACTAGTAGGGAAAGTAGAATATTGAAATAGAGATTTAGATGTTGATCCCAGGGAAGAGTTTTGACTTTGCCCTCTCCATATTTAGGCAGACTATTCAGCCTTGAAAGTTGAATGAGTTATCAGTTTGTATATCAGTAGACTTTCTAACTTCTAACTTGGTAGTTAAATTTTGAAGTCACTGTCAGATCTATATCTTGATTGTCTCGGAAGCATAAACATAGCTTCCCTAGTAGTTCATCTGGACACACAGCTGAAATATGTTCCTTAGTCTGTGTCCAGTCCAGAGAAGCATGTAATGTACTTGAGAGTTTAACTAGCACCTCTATGTGCTGTAAAAGTGCAGAGTGCATAGTATGCATAGCAGGTAAGTAAGTACTTCAGTGGGTTACTAATAAAGTAAAGATTTTATGGTTTAATACCTATCCTCTTCTGTTTACACCAAACTGACAATATGCATGTTAACAGTATATGGTTGCTGTACCATCTCTGTGACTTAGATTTGTTTTATATAGGAGATTAATTCCTTTACATATGGTGAAAAATGCAGCAGTTGCATTGTTTAGCGTTTACTCCAAATAATGGATGTGAAGTATAGATTGTGAACATGAGAATTGACCATATTAATGCATCAAACACACATTTTAGAAGAAGCGGCTTCCTTTCGAGTGGCTTGTGCCCTTCCTCCTGACATTGTTTTAGTACTTAAGAAGATAGAGCAGGGGAGTTAGCCTCATGGGAATAACATCAGGGAAGTCAAAAAGAAAAGGAGTACTTGTGGCACCTTAGAGACTAACCAATTTATTTGAGCATGAGCTTTCGTGAGCTACAGCTCACTTCATCGGATGCATACTGTGGAAACTGCAAAATACATTATATACACAGAGACCATGAAACAATACCTCCTCCCACCCCACTCTCCTGCTGGTAATAGCCAGCTGGTGAAGTGAGCTGTAGCTCACGAAAGCTCATGCTCAAATAAATTGGTTAGTCTCTAAGGTGCCACAAGTACTCCTTTTCTTTTTGCGAATACAGACTAACACGGCTGTTACTCTGAAACCTAACAGGGAAGTCAGTGTCTGCTGACATACTAACATGGGTGAGGTTTCATTATCTCCCATGTGCCTCCTCCATGGAGTAGGACAGTGGTCTTGTTTCTGTTTAAAAATAGGTTTCAGAGTAGCAGCAGTGTTAGTCTGTATTCGCAAAAAGAAAAGGAGTACTTGTGGCACCTTAGAGACTAACCAATTTATTTGAGGAGATAATGTCACGGCAAACCTGGTGGCTGAACTTTGTGACTTTGTCCTCACCCACAACTATTTCACATTTGGGGAGAATGTATACCTTCAAATCAGCGGCACTGCTATGGGTACCTGCATGGCCCCACAGAATGCCAACATTTTTATGGCTGACTTAGAACAACGCTTCCTCAGCTCTCGTCCCCTAATGCCCCTACTCTACTTGCACTATATAGATGACATCTTCATCATCTGGACCCATGGAAAAGAAGCCCTTGAGGAATTCCACCAGGATTTCAACAATTTTCATCCCACCATCAACCTCAGCCTGGACCAGTCCACACAAGAGATCCACTTCCTGGGCACTACGGTGCTAATAAGTGACGGTCACATAAACACCACCCTATACCGGAAACCTACTGACCGATATTCCTACCTACATGCCTCCAGCTTTCACCCAGACCATACCACACGATCCATTGTCTACAGCCAAGCTCTACGATACAACCGCATTTGATCCAATCCCTCAGACAGAGACAAACACCTACAAGATCTCTATCAAGCGTTCTTACAACTACAGTACCCACCTGCTGAAGTGAAGAAACAGATTGACAGAGCCAGAAGAGTACCCAGAAGTCACCTACTACAGGACAGGCCCAACAAAGAAAATAATAGAACGCCACTAGCCATCACCTTCAGCCCACAACTAAAACCTCTCCAACACATCATCAAGGATCTACAACCTATCCTGAAGGACGACCCATCACTCTCTCAAATCTTGGGAGACAGGCCAGTCCTTGCCTATAGACAGCCCCCCAACCTGAAGCAAATACTCACCAGCAACCACATACCACACCCCAGAACCACTAACCCAGGAACCTATCCTTGCAACAAAGCCCGTTGCCAACTGTGTCCACATATCTATTCAGGGGACGCCATCATAGGGCCTAATCACATCAGCCACACTATCAGAGGCTCGTTCACCTGCACATCTACCAATGTGATAGATGCCATCGTGTGCCAGCAATGCCCCTCTGCCATGTACATTGGCCAAACTGGACAGTCTCTACGTAAAAGAATAAATGGACACAAATCAGATGTCAAGAATTATAACATTCATAAACCAGTCAGAGAACACTTCAATCTCTCTGGTCACTCGATCTCAAACCTAAAAGTCGCAATATTACAACAAAAAGACTTCAAAAACAGACTCCAACGAGAGACTGCTGAATAGGAATTAATTTGCAAACTGGATACAGTTAACTTAGGCTTGAATAGAGACTGGGAGTGGATGAGTCATTACACAAAGTAAAACTATTTCCCCATGTTTATTCCCCCCCCCACACACACACACACTGTTCCTCAGACGTTCTTGTTAACTGCTGGAAATGGCCCACCTTGATTATCACTACAAAAGGTCCCCCCCCCCCCCCCCGCTCTCCTGCTGGTTATAGCTCATCTTAAGCTTGATCACTCTCCTTACAGTGTGTATGGTAACACCCATTTTTTCATGTTCTGTGTGTATATAAATCTCTTCGCTGTATTTTCCACTGAATGCATCTGATGAAGTGAGCTGTAGCTCACGAAAGCTTATGCTCAAATAAATTGGTTAGTCTCTAAGGTGCCACAAGTACTCCTTTTCTTTTTGTTTAAAAATAAGAATTCCAGATGGATAGGGAGGTGGCTTTCTTGTTCTCCATTGCTAGGGTGGCTGGTGAGGGCAGGAGCCTTTTCCAGAACAGTTTTTACTCAGCATCAGGGGGAGAAGGATAGTCTTCAGTGTGATGTGACCCTCTCTTTCTCCTTGCCTGTCAAATACAAAGCTATTAACCAGGGATAAGTGATGTCATCACACTGTATGGCTCCTTTAAAAATCATTCAACCAGGGAAGACATTCCTATTAGGTTTATTGGAATAACATCAGGGGATGAACCTGATGTCCTAACTCCCCTGCTTTTATGTGAGGGAAGATGTTAAAAGTAATCCACTTAAATAGCATGCAGCATTACATTATTTGCAAGCCTCAGTGGTAACCGAATAAAGTTTCTGGTGTTTCGTTATTTTTATACAACAGAAATACATTTGGTTTTTTGCTTATTTCTGGTACGTATAATGGGTATTCATGTAAATAAAAACCCTGGACCAGATGATGTAAATGAGTATAATTCCACAGACTTTAAAGTAGCTTGTTGATTTATATCAGCTGAGGATGTGGCCCTGTATGCCTGAAACCCATTTATAACATATTCTAAAGTATGAGGAAGAATGGACTTGTGAGAAGACACAGCACTAGGAGTCAGGTCACCTGGGTTCTATTCCCTACTCTGCCACTGACCTTGAACAAGATGCAGAACGTCTCTCTACTTCATCTGTAAAATGAGGATAATACTTCTCTACTTTACATGTGTGTTGTGAGTCATAAATCGGTATTTAAAGTAGACTAAGATCATTGGATGGAAGGTGCTATGCAAGTGCTTATTATAAAAGAAAACCCATTTCAAAACTAATTGCCAGATCCTGAGGTGATGTAAATCAGGTGTAGTTCCATTAAACTCAATGGAGCTATGCCAATTTAGCTGAGGATCTGGCTGAAGATCTGACACACATTTTTTGGTGAGGTCTTCTATAGTTCAGCCTATGCAAGAATATTGAGGTTTGCGGATTGCAGAGGCTGTGAAGGCTGCAGAGGGCCTGAAAATGTTACTTATTAATAGTCTCTATTTATAGAAAGCAAAGAAACCAGTGTTAAATTTTTCAAATGCCCAGTACATTTAAAGCTGAAGTAAATTTAATTCTGCTGGCTCCACATAAGTGAAATAGGTCACCATTTCCACTTTGGAGGCCTTTTTTTCTTTGCTTTGATGGCATTGTTCAAAGCTTGAGAATGTAAATATTGTATACTACTTCATTTTACATTGTTTTACATTTACTTTTAAGCAAAAACACCCCCCCCCCAAAAAAAAAAAAGAATCCCCAATGTGTCTGCAGGCTGCTCAGCACTGTTAAAACAGATTTGAGTTAAATTCAAATGTACTGACTTTGACCATGTCACAACATGTAAAATTATATTTATTTACTCTGCTATGTGCTGGGTGACCCACTTATTTCTGTCCCACAATCATCCTGAGAGAGTTAATATTAAATGGATAAACACAGTCTGTGTCCAAAGATTTCATGGCTCTCCAAGGATTCTGTCCTTGTCAAATGTTCTATAGCTTCTGTACCTGGCTGACCTATTCTTGCTAGACTTGGTTTGGTGGAGGAAATTAGTTTGGCCCATGCCTTGTGTGCCTTCCAAAGAAAAGGCCTTGAGAAGATTTTATTTAATAACCCTCAACCCCCCTCCATAGCGGCTTCAGTACAGCCAGAAGTGGATTTGTGCAGCTGTGAAAGGTATTGTTTGATTTGCAAAAGATAATCCAGCTCAGAGATGGATTAATAATGGTACATCCCTTTAGCCCTAGGAGTGGCAGAGCAGTCTGCAGAGCCAATTCAACACCCCAGATTTGGAACCATGCCAGCCACACTCTATTGATGTGTTTACAATCCTTTGACTCTAGGCTTCTCACGCTTCAACCCACCTCTGGGCAGCTGGTGCTGATTCAAAGCCCTTTTGGTAACACTTTTGCCACAAAGTGCAGATGCCATTCAGTGATGTGTTGAATGTAGCCAGGTGCATAATGCAACATGAGAATTCTCTGATGCAGGATCTCTCTCCACTGCTTTCCTTTGTCCTTTTATAATTGATCAGGGTCTTTTAACCTCTGTGTCCAACAAAGGATGCCTGACAGTGGAGAAATGAAGATCATGTGAGTTACAGAAACTCTGGCTGTTATCAACGCAGAGTGCAGTTGAGGAAACCTATAAATATTGTAGTAAGAGTGCAATCCTGACAGTTGCAGAGTGTCCTCAGGGGTCCTTAAGCTAGTGGAAGATGAAGTCATGCAGCACCCAACACAGTGCAGCAGTGAGACATAAGTCTGCTATGGGCAGTGTGCCACGCCCCTACCTTTTTCCAGGAACACAGATTGCTCTGAGACCTTGCTTGTAAACACCATCATGTAGTTTATTTACAGTGTTTTAATCCCTCTGCCAATACATATCAGCGTCTCTGTGATACTGTATTTGAACTTTTTAACCTCTTCTCTAAGAGGGGGTGGAGTAAGGTGTGTCCACGCAGAGAACTCCCTTTGTGAAGCGCTCTGAGTCCTTTCTCTTCCTCCCCAGCATTCTTTCCTGGTCCTTTTGTACATGTGCTAGACCCTCAGCACTCTGTCACAGTGAAATTAAGTGATAAACAAGGGAATCCAGTAGAAATCAAGATAAATGTTCTGCTCTGAGTAATAAGGCCAAAGAGCATAACCCAAGGCAAATGGTCCTCCAAGAGATTCTATTTTGGCCCCTTTTACATGAAGATATGATAAGAAATGAGTCTATTTTTTTCTGCTCCTAGGGTGTACGTAAACATGTCCACTCAGCTTGATTCTGAATTTTAGGCTCTTGCAGCCATCCTGGCTATATTTTACCCCTCTTTGTTGTTCCTAGCCTCTCTCCCAACTTATTTTGATACTTCATTAAGGCTGTTTTGTCTACTTTTCTATCCTTGCACTGTTTGGGAAAGTAACAGAAACAGTATTCCTACCCCACACCCTTGAAGATCTCCCCAAAGCTATCTTCACCTTGTAAAGGGATGGGCTTGAGGCAAAGCAAAGCCGTCACTTTGTCTTCTTGCATTCCCCATTTTGTGTCCCTTTGTTTTGCTAGAACAAACTGCCTTTGATTTAGTAAGGTTGGTGTATTAGTGCATAATAGATTATCTGTCACCAAGCCAAATCAATCGTGGTTAACAGTGTATCGACAGAGCATGTAGCTACTATCCTTGACTTGAGCTTGAAAATACCTGTTAGCAAGATCACCAGCAAAGCAGCTTCAAGCACCATATTTGTTTCTCTTTGATGATGATCATCTGCTCAAGAATGTTCTCAGTCAGCCTTAATGTTTCCCCATACAGGATATCTATTTTCTCTGTGAACCAGCTAAATTGAACATTTTTAACATCACTTTGTGTGCACAAAAGAAGTCAGTTTCCTTAATAAGGATAAAATAAAAAATGGAAGGGCTATAAACCTTCATGCTTCAAGGCAAACGCTAACCTCTAACTTTCATTCTAAACAGGTTATTTCTTAATTTCCCACTTGAGGATTTCTTTAATCTTCGTCTGAAGCTTCTAGTACTGACCATTGTTGGAGGGAAGATACTGAAGTAGGTGACTACTGGTCTGATCAATTATAGCTGTTCATTTTCTGCTTTTGTGCAATTTTTTCTTACACAGCTCTAGAAAATTTTAATAGCAATTTGAAAAAATGGTTACAGAAAAATGTATATAGTGTGGTGACACCTTGTGCTGTGATAGCTGCTGCATTCCAACCTGGAAATGGCTGCATTTCAGTAATGGAGGAAGTGTTCCTTGTACATCCCTTTCTCCTTCATGAGGATGTCTTGGGATTAATGGGATGGCTTTTCAAAATTGCCCAACCTTGGCCTAATTTTGCTCCCCTTGAAGACAATGGAAGTTTCCCCATTGACTTCAAGTGGGGAAAAATTAATACAGAGCTGAGCCCTTTTGAAAATCTTCACCCAGTGTTTGTAATCTTGGGTAACAGGTACTAGATATATACACTGTAGTATTATTGGGCCAACTCCTGACATCCTTACTTACTTTTTTACTCTATTCTTACTTGGGCAAAACTGCCATTGACTCCAGGAAGTGTCCGCCTGAGTAATGGCTACGTAAAAACTGAGGGTAAATCGTTCCATTGATTTCTAAACAGAACTCCCTTTAATTTCAATGCAGAGAGTTGTTTAAAAATCAATGGCAGCAAATAGCTCTGAGAAGGGACTTCAGGCTTCACCTCATTATTGAAATGGAAGGAAACTACCTTTTCTGTTCCTTTGAGAACACAGAGCCTAACACCTAAGGGGCTCAGCACCTAACTTGCAGCCCCCGGACAGACCCTGGTGTAATTTAGACAGCCCTTTGGGGCCTACTGCAAGTTATCCTATGGGCTGCAGTGCTGCCCAGAATCTCAACACACCCTTTACACCTTGGTCTTCCTTCTGGGCTTCAATAGGAGTGCTGGGTGTTGAGCACCTTGCAAGAGCTGTCAGCACATTGCAGGATCAATTTGATCCAACAGTCACATTGTAAGGAGCAAAAGCATATGTTCTCAAAGATCTTGTCACTTATGTCCCTGTCTAGCAAAACAGAAAGGTATATGCCTAACTGTAAGCAGATGAATGGTCCCCTTGAATTCAATGGGGCTTCTTATTGTGCGCAAAGTTCAGCATGTGCTTTGTTAGATCGGGGCCTTATTTGGGATTTTGCTTGCACATTTGGAAAGGTGTGAAATATTCATGCAGAATAAGTGCAATAGTTATTACCAAGCCAACGTGGGCGGGAATATTACTGATGTATTTGCTATTTCAAGAAAAATGCATTTGACCTCACAAGCAAGCAGTGTATCTTTTTCTAGTTCAGCCTGCAGTTTTCTGAACAGATGGAAATGTATTCTGCATACATAAGTTGTAGAAAACAATTAGCCAATGTCCACAGCTTTTTTATCTTACTTAACAAAATATACATTTATGCAAGAGTTAAAATCAAAAATAATGTATTTTATTCAGTATTATCTATTCCATTTGATTCTATTCAGGTTCTTTCATACACTGGCCTCATCACCAGGGTATCTGAGTGCCTTCCAGTGGTGCATTAAGTGACATGACTAACATCTGTCATGTGTGATTCATTCCCCCCAGGGGAAGAATTGTATGTGAAATGGAGTGATTTGTTTCAGTAGGGTTTTGTTTTGGAATTTTTTTTACATGTACATACTGCTATGCATTTATGTTAAGAGAAGGCAAGGTCAGAGAAGCGTGTCTTGCATTTGGAGTAGAAGGTGCTGAGGTTCGTGATGTTCCTTAGCTCCTGGGGGAGTTCATTCCACAGTCTGAGAGTGGCCCCCAAGCTTTGCCCTGGTGGTAGAAAGTTGTATTATACCCGAGGAGTGGAGTTGTTTACCATGGTCTTCATTCTGGAGCATTCAGTGATCTTTAGATATGCTGGGCCCAGGTTATTGAGTGTCCTGAAGATAAAGACCAAAATCTTGAACTTGCCTTCATATTTTCAGGAGTGGGTTTTGCTCACATGCATATGTAGGGAATGGCTGATCTTTGTATGAATCACTATATTCACATGCAAACAAGGGTATTCATGTGTGAAGTATTTAAAATGTTCTGTATAACCAATCAGAGTAGAAACAATACCATGTGACTAACAACCACAAATAGCGAATAATTGAAGTGAACAGTTTTGAACAACCAATGGGCTCAAAATAGATTGTACAAACTATTCAGCAAACACTCAAGAATAATGAATGTATCCTCAGACATCAGGGTCAGCTGTCAAATGAATCACACACAGATAATGGACTAAATTTGTTGGATAATTTATTTATAATGTTTAATTCAGCCAGCTTTGTGATCCATGACTGCAGATAGCACCCAAAAGACTGTCAGGAGAAAGGATCCTGAACAAAATCATGTGTGTATATTTTGCTGCACATTTGGCTAAGTTCATACTCAGACATCTATCAAATAGGATCAAATTCTAGAGTCCCCACCACTACGAGTACTCTGATAGGGTTCCAACATGGTTCATCCGTGGGGCAAGTAGCTGAAGTGAAGTATTTGTGTACTTAAATGTTTCATTCTGCTCCATTACTGTAGTCCCTGAGTACCAAGTAATGCAGTTGGAAGAACCCTTGTAGAACTCCAGCTTCAAGCAGGAGGAGACATTATATTAGTCCCTCTTTCCTCCAAACTCCTGATGAATGAATGAATGAATACAAACCATTCTTTTTCATGTATTGTGCTAAATATATTGCTTAGGTAAAGAATAGCTGACCTGAAATTAGAGGCAGGGAATTTGCATTGCACATAAATTGCATGAGATTTTGCTATCATAGGAAGAGTTTGGTGGTACCCAGATCTTTTTTAGGTATACCTATCCCATCTGCAAATTTAATATTTTTCAGGACCAGACAAGTTGAACTGAAAAATAGACTTGACTGCATCTGAGTCTGTGATGGTTTTATAACTGTGAAATAGTTTCAGATCTCTAGGTGCCAGACAAGGGGCCTGCATCTCCATTTCAGAAAAGTGAGTTCACACAATGTCTGCTGCATGCTTTGTGTGCAGATTCCACTTGACATCATTGCATTCAACACACGTGCTGTGTGTTTCTGTAAGGGCTACCAGTTTACTTGATTCAAGTCTAAGGGAGAACACAGACTGTAAAGTAGTAGTTAAAACTTGTGCTCATGCATTAATAATGGTCTAACATCAGAATGTCTGTTATTAATAGTCTTAAAGTCCTAAGGTGCTAACAGAAGTAGTCATTTCTGGGGAGGAGCATGGCAGCAGTTCTGTGCCAATCATACTCCATAACAGATTTTTCAAGTGGCAATGAAAGATAACTCTACAGGTTGTTTACAGTAAGTAGTGAAGTAGATATGTAGTCAGGATAGCGAGCTAATATGGTAAGAACTGTGATTGTCTTTTGTTTTATTTCTGAGCCAAATGATAGTGGGCCTGATCCTCTACTGTAGGGGCGGGCAAACTTTTTGGCCTCAGGGCCTCATCGGGTTTCCAAAATTGTATGGAGGGCTGGTTACGGGAGGCTGTGCCTCCCCAAACAGACAGATGTGGCCCGCCCCCTGCCCACATCTGACCCTCCCCCCCCCGCTTCTCGCCCCCTGACGGCTCCCCCAGGACTCCTGCTCTATCCAACCCCCACTGTTCCCTGTCCCCGATGGCCCCGCTGGGACTTCTTCCCCATCCACACATCTCCTGTCCCCTGATCGCCCCCGGAAAGCCCGCCCCTGACTGCCCCCCCAACACCCCATCCAACCCCTCCTCTCATTCCTGACTGCCCCCCCACCCGGGACCCCTGCCTCATCCAACCACCACTTCTCCCTGTCTCTGGATGGCCCCTCCTGGGAATCCTGCCTCATCCACCCCACCCTGCTGCTCCCTGTCCCCAGAACCCCTGCCCCTGACTGGCCCCGGCGCCCCATCCAACCCCCCTCTCCTTCCTGACTGCCCTGACCCTTATCCACAACCCCGTTCTCTGACCACCACCCCGAACTCCCCTGCCTTCTATCCAACCTGCCCCTGCTCCCTGCCACCTTACCATGCTGCCTGGAGCACCGGTGGCTGGCAGCGCTACAGCCGCGCTGCCCAGAGCACCAGGACAGGCAGCCGTACCGCCCAGCTGGAGCCAGCCACGTCACCGCACAGCAGAGAGCACCGGGTCAGGCTGCAGCTGCGCTGCCCGGCAAGAGCTTGCAGCCCTGCCGCCCAGAGCATTGCGCCGGCAGTGCACTGAGCTAAGGCTGTGGGGGAGGGGGAACAGCAGGGGAAGGGCCGGGGACTAGCCTCCCGGGCCCAGGAACTCAGTTTTGCTCACCTATGCTCTACTGCCTTTACACAGAGTTTGGCATAAAACACCATCAGATCAATATTTTCCACTCACTTATACTGGAGAAAGTATAGCTGGAGAAAGTTAAGTATACCACTTATACTGGTGGTATCATTTTACCCTCTTAGTACTCACTTTGCACAAGCGTGGCTACTAGTTGTAAGTCAATGGAGAAATAATGGGACAGAGAAAGTAGATCAGGTGCCTCTGATTGTCATTATTCATAATACAAGAAAGAGGACATTCAATGAAATTCATAGGTGGTAAATATATGAAAGGAAAGAATTTTAACATAATATTAAAATAGCTTGTGGAACTCATTGCTACAAGGTACCATGGAAGCTAAGAGCTTGACTGGATTTGAAAAAGGATTAAATGTTTATATAGATAATAAGGCTATCTAGAAATATATAATAGAAAATAATATATATTTTAAAAAGTTTTGGAAAGGGTGCTTCTCTGTTGGAGATTAGGTGGAAACTTCCCTTGGGGACAGGTTATCCCATCACTACTGTAGGGGCTTCTTGCATCTGCTCTGAAGCATCTGGTACTGCCCACTTTTGGTAAATGGCTACTGGACTAGATGGACCACAGGTCTGATCCAGGACGGCATTTCCTATGTACCAATCCGGGGGGCAGCCAGTGGCTGAAGCTGCCCCCAGGACATGTTCGAACACTTAGGGTATGTCTGCACTCCAATATAAGCCCAGGGTTAGTAGAACTCAAGTTAGCAGACGCTGGGTTTATTAGCCTACATCTTGAGAATCTATCCTCCTTTGTAACTCTAGGTTAGGAATTGATTCCCAGAGCACATGTCCGTGGGTATGCTGCAGCGAAAGCCCAGGGTTCAAACTTAGGTTCAAGCCTAACCCCCTTTCCATCTACAACAAATCGTGCTATAACACGGGTCTCGGAACCAGAGTCCCAGGATCCCATAGGAGTGGAGGGTCAGAGCCTGAATCAAGCTGTGTCCCAGGATTCACGTCCTGTTGTTTTGCAGTGTAGAAGCAGCCCCACTGGACTGTGCTCTTGTATTCCACAATCCCATGGGCAGACTTTGTCGTCTGGACAGTTAAGTTTTAATATACTGTCTGAACAAAGGGCTGGAGTGGCCATGTTTTCGGAGAGCACTAGGAAGTCTGGGATATGGGTGGTTGGACTTCGACCCGCATAATACAGTGTAGATGCTGGAGCCCCAGTTTGGGACCCAAGGTTCAAAAATTCCTAACAAGGGTTACAAATGAGGGTAGATGCTCAAGACCTAGATTAACAACCCCATGCTCTCCTAACTGAAGTTCTACTGACCCTAGGCTTACATTGCAATATAGACATATCCGTACAGGTCTGCTCTAACTTGCATTGGCTAGAACACTTCCCTCAGGCTGTGCTGGCTTCATGCCACCCAGGAATTTCCCCACACAAGAGTTAGGGGCAAGTCTCCATCCACTTTGTGCTGCAGGAGCAGCACCAAACAAGGACTAAAGTGCCATCTATTTCTTTCTCTGCATTTCCTCTTCACAAGTTGATGGAACTTGTTCCATTGCTGGCTGCCTTGTTGTTTCATTCAGTAATAACCACGCAAGAGGCTTCAGGAAGAATTCATTGTTTTCTTTTCCATCTCTGGCTCTTGACTTTGTTGCACCATTATTGTGTGTGGATCACTCCCCTGACACCTGCTACTTTAACAATGTTCAGTGTCTGTTCCTTAAGTCTCCTGTGAAACATCAGGGGTCCTGGTGCCCATTGTTTCTACTTCAGAGTCCAGCATGCTCTTTCTGATACATTGCGACCTCCACAATCTCAAAGGGGTAGGGTTCTTCGTCTGGACTGGCAAGAAAAAAGGGAGTGGCTCCTTTTAAGGGTCCCCCCTACTTCAGAAATTGGGGAGGAGGGTGGCCGGCGGGGGGAAGAAATCACCTGAGCTGATGGGCAGAGCAGTGAGGCTCAGATAACCCATTGGCCCCTATACACATGGGGAGGATGTATATACCATCTACCTCCAGTCTGAGCCCCCTCTCACATCCAGAGTAACAGCTCTCACCCTCTCATATCTAGAATTAGCACATAGCTGGGTGTTTTGGTCTGCTGTGGGCAAAGGAATTTTTTCTCATTGCTAAATTGACTGAGCTGTGGCAGATATTTTGCCTTCCCCCCTGCAGGTCAGGGTACCACTTGGGTAGGTCAGGAGGTTAGATTCAAGTTGCTGCAATTTGGCAGGTGTCCAGCACAAATAGTCATTCTACATGGGGTCCAATTCCCTGATAAATCAGAGTTGCAAGTGGACTTAGCAGAGGGCATCCATTAATGAAGCTGGGGAATGGGGTTGTGGCTCCTAATTTCTGGTTTAGTGAGGAGATAAATCCTCTTTCCCAGCTCCCTAACTCTCATATCAAGGGAGGATAGTGGGGTCCAAACAATGCAGTAGAATCAGATATGGAGGGATGGGGGGGCTGACAGCAGCCCTCCACCAGGTGGATATGATTAAGGAAGGAATCATGACCTGCGCTGTACAAGTTATTGCTGGATAGTTCCCAGATGAATTAAGTTAATAAAGTTGCGATCTAATTAAACCACATCCACTGCATCTTGTCTTTCTTCTGGTGCATCAGGGACAATCCCCAGGATTTTACCTTAATCTCAGATTCTCATTTCCTCCTCCCTGGCGGTGTTTCCATAGGATTAATTATATATGCATAAAAGTTTGCTTCTAGTAACAGAGCAGTAATATTGAAAATGTTTGGTAATGATACAAACAGCACTTCTAAAGGGAAATATTTAGAAGGGGGAGGACAGTTCTGCCACTGGCATGACCCAAGTACCATTAGAAAATTGATTGACCTTATCTGCTTTGTACCTGAAAAGGGTGGATTGAAGTAGATGTTTGGAAATCAAAATAGCTAACAGCTCCTCTGAAGAAGGTTGTCTACCACCCACCCTAAAACACAAATTACTCCAGCTGATGCTTAAACACCATCACTAGGCTCACAAACTACCAGCTCATGTCCGTCACTCAACTCCTCTGTCAGCTTGCTCAGAAATTAATAAAGAACTTTCTCCAACTTCAACTGCTGCCAGAGGGAGGATTTTCAGGTTCGGAAGGAAAAAAGAAAAGAAAAAAAACATTCAGTAGCTTTGTGAAGCACAAGGTTCTTCTAATGCTACTAAAAAAAAAAAGGCAGTTATCGAAGCCAGGAACAAACATTTCTCAGACTTACACAAAAGATACTAATCCTCCTTCTTAGACTCAACCCAGAGGGTAGTAATAGACAGCTGCTCCTTTGTCTCTATACACTTTTGCTTTAATTTTTGGTTTGGGCTCTGCTGGAACTTCAGGAATAAATAACCAACTAATAACATTTTCCTGATATTCTTTCTGTGTTGTGACCTGGAAAGGTTGCGGTTTTACCAGGATTCCAGATTATGGTAGACTGCAGTGTGGGGCTTTTAGGTTCACTTTGTTTTTGTTTTGTCTCTGGCTGGACTATTTTAAACCCTATTCTGGTTCAGCTGTAATTAAATTGGAGCAAGGTCAAAGCTTGAAAAATCAAAGCAAAACTGTATGTAGCTGTAGTTTGTATCTGTTATGATCCTGCTCTCTGTGTACTTGCATTTTTCCATGTTTGTGCCTTTAAATGTCTTCAGAGTCAGCTGCCTTTGGGTGTGGCAGAATGATTACAGTGTGTTACAGGGGAAGGGGGGCAAACTGTGCGTGCATGGAGACTTTTATTCTTATTGTTTGCCTTAAACTAAAATTAATAACAGTTTAGGCTGAGAATGATTATATTATTGTTCTTTGTGTATGGGGAAATAACATAACAATTCTCGTTATGAGGATGGAACTGTTACTCTAAAGAGCTCTGAGAAAGTGAAGAAATAGTGACAGAGCCTCCTGGTTTTAAAGAGGGAAGGTAGAAGGTTCAAATATGTGGGGGAATGTCCAAATGAGCTATTTTATTTGGATGAAGGTTAACTACAAAACACAAGAATTGATAAAAGGAGGGGAGATCCCATACCCATTTAAATTTCGTTTCCAAGCCCAGGGGAAATCCCCCATACGTGGCTTGCTCAACCAAAGATGATCCATTCCTTTTCATCCCCCTCCTTCACTGATACAGCTGCTACACCATAGGTCCACACTAACTCAAGGAATTCTTGCTCTTTCTATCTACCTTTCTGCTATGGCTGACTAGTCACTTCAATTAAAATCTGCTGTAGCTTCACAGCTGGAACGGGAGTAGAGGGTTCTTAGGGAAGTGATGTGGAGCAAACAGCACTGGAAAAGGCATCTGGGCAGGTGGAATTTCCATCATCAGGGACACAAGATAAGGAGTGGGAAGAACTTCCAGTCTTATAACAAAACTGCTTTTCTATTAAAAGCCCAGGCTTACAGCAACTGCAGTTTGAGCTGGGTCATTGGGATTCTGAACTATGTACTTCAGTCTAGCTTATGGATTTTAAATCTGTCACACTGTCTTTTATTATAGATGTGGCCCTGCACTTGCAACCTGTTCTCTTGATCTGTTGCCAGGAAGGCTTTTGTGGCAGTGCTTGGAAGATATACTGCTGCTGCTCCCTTTTATAATATCTATCATTAACACCTCTTTTGGCATCTGGGAGAGTTTCTTCTTTGCTGGAGATTGGAGCAGTTGATTAAGCAGCCTTTCGCTGTCCTCAGGCAATTTCTCAGATTTCCACCTTATTTCAAATCTACCTTTCTTAGCGAGGTTCTGGAAAAAGGTTGTGGCAGGGCAACTGCAGCCTTTACCTTCATGATGATAACACACTGTTTGAAAAATTTCAATCAGGCCAAAGCACTGAGACAGCTTTAATGAGGATTTGTAGTGACCTTCTGTTTTATAGTAGGTGGATTCTGGCACATTGTCAATTTTAATTCTTACTGATCTTTCTGTGGCTTTTGATACTGTAGATCATAGGTTTCTCTTAAAATACTTGTAGCAGATCCTGAGCCTTGTGGGCACTGTTCTGACATTGCTTCATTAGTATTTGCCTCAGTGGTGCCAGTTTGTCACTATAAATAAGTGATCTTCTGATATTGCTCCTTGAATTACAGAGTTCCCTAGGGCTATGAATTGGGCGTATCTCCTGCTTTTCAGTATGTATATGATAGCTATGGCTTGCATCTCTTGCCATTATAATGTTTATAACTGACAGAGAGAAGGCACTCAAATGTATTTATTTTTCCTAAAATTGTGTGTGTGTGTGAGAGAGAGAGACAGCGAGAAAGAGAAAACACGAATGAGAACGAACCAGCCACCTACCAGAGCTTAAAGATTGGATAGAGTGCTAGGAAAGTAAATGCAAATAAGACAGAGACATGGCTGGTTGTTCGCTCTTTCTTTGGTTGGATCAAGTTATTTTCAGCATTAATGAAACATCTTGTGGTTGCACAATTGACCCTATATAGTACTAAGGGCTGGTGAATTGTGTGCAATGCCTGAGATTTCTGGATGAATGCAGCCCTGTAGAGTTGGTAACATCAGCTGACTACTGTCAGAAATAGTCATGACCGCAGAATTTATAGATGGAAAAGATCTACTAGATCATCTAGCTGCCCTGTCAATGCAGAATTTTCCTTACTGTACACTTTCTAGAATTCTTTGTCCTTTCTAATTTAAAATATTAAGGACTAGGGTTTCCAATCTTTCACTGTTCCTGAGTGATCCTTTTCTTATTTCCCTTCCACTAGCTCAGTTATGCCCCCTAATAAATTGGTGTTTACACCCCTCAAATATTTGTAAAATGTTATGTTATTATTTATTTAGATATTAAAGGAACACTTTGAAGCCCTCACCAAGATTGGGGCCCTATTGTGGCACTGAACAAATGCATAGTAAGAGACCGTCTCTGCCGTTCTTCTTATTGGGTATGGTGCTTGCCAAGACAGTTTGTAGCAGACTCATCAGCAAAGTGCAGAGTCCTCAGACCACCATCAAATCTGGTTGGAGGGCAGCCATCAGTGATGTGTGACATTGTCTGTCTTTGTTCACACCCACGCATGGGATTGTCTCATTGGCCCCAAGTGTGAAGGCTGGCTGCACATTGACCCTGGCCCATTAGAAATCAGTTCAGAAGGGCCCATGAGTGGTGTAGCAAATCAAAGCTGCGTACATGCATGGTTGGGTCAGTTATAAGAGACTGGTTCTGATTTTTAGCTGTAAACCATTCTTCACGCCACACTGAGATCACAGAGAGATCTGGGTAGGACAAGTGGGCCCACAACAGGTGCTTTGACAGCAAGCGCATTCTTGAGTGGTCGAAGAGATCTC
Source organism: Natator depressus (assembly GCF_965152275.1). Taxonomy (NCBI): domain Eukaryota; kingdom Metazoa; phylum Chordata; order Testudines; family Cheloniidae; genus Natator; species Natator depressus. The sequence goes on from NC_134239.1 coordinate 42,150,023, forward strand.
TGTATAGCGGTTGGATTGGATTTGCCCTGATCTTCTCCATCATTCTGGCAGTAGCATCCTCATGACATGTGTGGAGGAGCAATGTTGCTTAACACTACTGATGTGGGTCAAATCGTCCCAGTTATGATGAGCATGTTGAGTGTAGTTGTGTGTCAGCCAACCTGATGTGAGGCGAATGGAGTCAGACTGGAGCACAGTATCAGAGGGCTAAATAACTGGATGATTGGAGAGTTTGAGCATTTGTTCACCATGAATTGCAGGCTAATTTGTTTATGTGACCTCAGTTTTCCTCAGGTAGTTATGATATGTGAGAGATCTATCTCGTGTTAATCTGTGGTAGAGGGGGGATTCATGTTTCAAGCAATGTCCAATGAGAAAGATATTCAGTTCTTGGGCTGTTGTAGTGCATTGTAAAGATGCAACACACTCAATACGGTCTTGGGCACACTTGATTGTGAATGCCACTGACTACAGTATTCGGCCATCTTAGTCAAATTCTGGTAATGACGCTGCTGGGAAGCCTAAGCAAATGCCATCTGTGTACATGAACTTGTGGGACTGGGTAAGTGGGAGGTTGTTTGTGTACAGATTGAAAAGTGTCAGTGCTAGCAAAGACTCTTGATTTCTTTTCCATGCACTAACTCTATCTCCCATGTGCACTTGGAAACGCAAGTGGAGGAGGAGGTCAAGAACGTTGACTATGCATGCTGGAAGTGCTCTTGACAATTTGACTCAGAGCGCCACGTGCCAGACTGTGTCCTATGCTGCAGTTAGGTCCAGAAATATGACTCCCATCTTCAGGTTTTTCTGAAGACCTTTTTTAATTAATGTTATCAAAGTTAGCATTTGATTGCAGATTCTCCAACCTCTCTGAAAGCCTGTTTGCTGAATGCTGAGAATTGACTCCACTTCTGGGAAGATGTGCTGGAGAATGAGATGCTCCAGCACCTGGAATGGCACACATAACTGGGATTTTGGTGAATGGCTTGCAACATTGTGAGTCCTTCTCCAGTTTCATGAGAGCAATGACTTGTGACATTTGCCATGTCCTTGGAAGTTGCTGTTGGTTGACCACTCACAAGAAGAACTGCACCAGCCAGTGATAAGCACGTGTCTGAGGTGTTTCAAAAACTCTGGTGATATGTTGTCATAGCCAGCAGCAGTGCCGCTCCTAATATCACTCAGAATTTTGTCTAACTCTGTGGCTGCAGACGGCTCTATGTGTTGCCAAGTGGCATTTCTCTGATAGAACTGATGCCATTTGTCATGGACTTGTCATCTGACATTCTTCTCCTTTGGGGTGCTTGACACATTCAGCAGACAGCTGGCAGCTTGGTTTGGCATGACAGCTGGTTGGCTTAATGCTAGTGGCAAATCAAATTCCAGCATTTGTGGCTTCAGTGAATGATATCTAGATACTGAGTTGTCATTCATCTCTGCACTGAAGATCTTACAGTCTAAATAGAAAAGATAGACAAAGGGTGGGAGAGGAAACCGACACATGGTAAGGTAGGCAGCCTAAGGTCATGCAGTTACTCGGTGGCAGGGTTGGAAATAGAACCAATTGTCTCTCAGCTTCCAGTCTATTGCCTAACTCACACTGCCTCTGTTTCCCCTTTGAGGAGAGAACTAGGTCCTTCTTGACCTGTGACCTGGTGTCACTTTGTATACATCCCAAAATTGCATTAGTCTTTTTGACTCCAATTTCAATGTGAAATTCATGTCTGACTTTTTCTCTTCTATCATACCTAATTTGCTTTCAAAATTGCTTGTTCCACTTCCTCCATCAGTGATTCAGATTTTCTTGCCACATGTATTAGTTTACATTTTTAAGCTAAATCTCATGTTATACACATGCTTCTAATCTGTCTAGGTCCTTCAGTACTATTTTTCTGTTCTCATGGGTATTTACAGCGCCTCCTTAATCACTGTCAGCTGTAAATATCACTAGCATGTTCTTTACACTCTCTTCTCCAAACTGTGAAAGAAAATGTTAAATAAGACCAGACCTACCAACCATGCTGACAGGACCCTCCTGGACATTCCCCTACTTAATATGTTGCCATAGGGACATAGACATTGCCATACCAGAATAGACCCTTAGTCCAGTGTCCTGTCTTCAGTAGTGGCCAGTAATAGATGCTTTAGAGGAAAGAGGAAGACAATAATGGACAGTTATACAGTATCCTGCCCAAAGGGGAAGTTTTCAGGTAGTTAGGGGTTGCAAGTTATTGTTACCCTTTTTATAGTCTTTCAGCCAGTTTTCAATCCACAGGATAGTTGATCTAAGTTGATTTGAATTGACCTTTTCAAGTAAGATTCTGAGAGACCCAGTATCAAATGCTTTACTAAAATCCGAACATATTACCTCTAATGCATACTTTCCATCCAGTAATATTCTATTAAAAATGCAGTGAAGTTTGGTAAGATATCACCTTCATAAATCAACATTGTTCATCTGTTCAGCTCCTCATGTTTGTGGTGATTAAAACAAAATCTTCCATTATTTAGTTAGAACTACAATTTAGACTTACACAGTTGCAATTATCGGGAACACTCTTCTTTCCAATTTTGCAAGTCAACACTACATTTTCTTTTATGTAGTCTCTCAGTCATTCTTTGTTGCCCAAAACTTTTCAAAAATCATTGTCAGTGGTGTGGTAAATAGGATCGTGAATTCCTTTCCTATGCTAAAATGCAGACCATCTAGATCAACTGATATTTGTATATGTTCCATTTTAATAAGCGTCACATTACTTACCCTTTTCTATAATTATTTTTCAAGGATCTATGCCATTGTTACCATCAGATAACATTACTGAAGTACTATGGCTGTACAAAGCTCCATAAAGCTGAGAGGTCAGCATCAAAGCTTATCACCAGAACTAAACATTTGGAGCATAACTCCCAAGGGCTGTGCTGGCTTCTTATTAAACAGTATATTGATTACAAGATTACACTTTTAGATACAAGGCATTGCATGGTCATGCGTCTGTGCATTTGAATTACCTTCTTATTCCCTATGTAGAAAATCTTGCCCCTGTATCTGCAGAGGAACTGGTTGGGGTGGGCAGGCCAAATTTGTATGGGGTCTTCAAAGGAAGTGCACACTCCTGAGGAGGAGCTCGGCATCGTGCACTTCAGTGCAAGAGTGTCAGGTGGGAGCGGAGAAGATGGTAAGGCTGCATCGGGATGCCCCACAGAATCTCCAGCCTTCTCTCAGCACTCCTGTACCTCCACAGATGAGATGTGTTAAGGCTACAGGGACTTCTTCAGGCTGCAGTTCCAAAGCTGCTCAACAGCTGCAAGTTCTCTGTGTGGAAAGATCCTGTCCTCCCTGTGCATTTCCCAGGTGCCTACCAAAACTTCAGTATTCTGGCTGGGTGCTGGACTGAGGAGTTTCCCCTATGTGCATAGGCCTACCTTATGATCTACTGATGAGGGTCTTGTAGTAGTACTGGTAGTAAGAGTTCTCCAGTAGTAAGAGCTATGTGCGCTTAGTTTTCTCTCCGTGTTGACAATGCCTGGGATGTGGAATGTCCTGTCTATGGATCAGCACCACCACAGGCAGTTGTATGAATGTGAATAATTAGCAAAAGGCAGTGGTGAATTTCAGCTATTGCAAGCTAGTCAGTTTAGCTGCTTGGTTTATGGGTGAGTTAGGTATGTTAAATGTGATGCAATATTCTACCCGGCAGGGAATCGGGTTAAAATGTCATTAGTGCTCTCCAGTCCTCCAGCCTGCCCACCCCACTTTCCTTGAAATGTTCTTGGGTCCTTTTGTCTGCAACAATTTGTATATTTTAATTTATTAAATGCACTTAATTCAGCCTTGCAAAATTCTAATCACCCACTCATTCAAGGTGATGAATATATTTTGCAGTGCAGGGTAAATATTTGTGTTAGGGAGTTCCCAACACCAGCGCCAATACAAATTTTTGGCCTGGTAAATTTTCATGACCATTTTGAAAGGCTGGCCTAATAATAAAAACCCAGGATGTTATGTAAAGATGTCACAGCAGTGAAGATAAACCTGTCGTATACAATTATGTACAGTCCTGGATTGCTACTGCCAAATGGAGAAGGGCAGAGCTGGCCAGAGATGACATCTCAGAATTCAGTAGCATACACGGTATTCCCTTGTAAACTATTCGTGTTAGGAATAGTCGTCCAGTCATGCACAGGTGATGTGACTTTTCATTTGACAGCCTGCATGCTATGTACCACAAAATGCTTCAAACCCCTCTATTTACTCTAAACAATGTCAGTTCTGGTTAGCTGTACCCCACACAAATTGTTTGAAGAAAACCATACCCATTTTGCTCACCATTAAAATTTTGAAGTATCAAAATATGAGGGCAAATTAGTTTTTTAATGTGATTGGTATTTCTTAGCTTCTGAAATTCCACAGTGGTGGCCTATGGCAAATAGTTGCCCTTTCCCTTTAAATGAAACACATGGGATAGGGCTATATATGTCATTGGTCTGCACATTTGATTTTACTATTATGGAATGAACTCCAGGGATTATCCAAAAACCATGTCAGATCATTGGGTGCAGAAGTCTGCATTAGGAATTTTCTGTTAACAGGTATAGTTATGCAAATGGATACTGGCAGGCTGATTCCCCTCAGATAAGTTTCATTAGCTAAGTATAGGATAACTTGACATTACATTTTTTTTCACTGAAATTTTCTTAGGATGGTAGAAATTTAAAGAAAATCCAGGTTTTCTCACCCTCCGCCCCCCCCCCCCACAAACTCACTCTCCTGCTGGTAATAGCCCGTCCAAAGTGACCACTCTCCTTACAATGTGTATGAAAATCAAGGTGGGCCATTTCCAGCACAAATCCAGGTTTTCTCACCCCCCCCCACCCCCATACACACACAAACTCACTCTCCTGCTGGTAAAACCTGGATTTGTGCTGGAAATGGCCCAACCTGATGATCACTTTAGATAAGCTATTACCAGCAGGAGAGTGGGGTGGGAGGAGGTATTGTTTCATGGTCTCTGTGTATATAATGTATTCTGCAGTTTCCACAGTATGCATCCGATGAAGTGAGCTGTAGCTCACGAAAGCTCATGCTCAAATAAATTGGTTAGTCTCTAAGGTGCCACAAGTACTCCTTTTCTTTTTGCGAATACAGACTAACACGGCTGTTACGCTGAAACTTGTTTTACAATGTGCTGCTTGGATACTTGTTTTACCCACTTTTTGGAGCTACTATAGAATGCAGTGATCTTACTGTGGGAGACTGAAAGATGCTGATCATTTAAATAATCAAGAAGTGATTTTTCTAGCAAACAATGATCTGAATACCTGTCTATTCAGAATAAGAGTGATATGGGTTAGATTTCCCCTGCCCACCTCCACCCCTTTGCATTTTTTTTGTTTTTATTTTGGAGGCTGTGAGGGTTGTGTACATAGAGAGAAAAGGTCATGTTCCAGGGTTATTTACAATCCAGAATTGGTTAGATACTCACAAATGTTTCACCACATGTTTTCTGCTCTTCAGTTAGGTTTAATATAATAATTAGTTCTCTCCATTTTATTAAATCATTCAGACTGATACACATCCTGAACTGTAGTTTGCTAATCTTCTCTGTAATTAGTAATTATGATATACTTAACCCTGATAGAATCTGATATTTCAGTTTCCAGATGTTATTTTAAATTCCTCTCTCTTATCTATATTTGAAAAATGATGTGGTTAAATTTGTAATGATATCTTAATTATTTATGTTTTAGTTTTGTCCAGTACTTTGCTGCATGGCCGTATACAGTATTTCAGTATCATCTTTAAACTGTTGGCTGCCATCTGGACTATATTGCCACTAAATAAAATCAGATGGAAACCTTTACATTTCCACTGTCTCAGATTTATTCCAACCATATATCTGAACTAAGCACAGTCCTGCTAAATCCAATCTATTTTCAAAAGGTTTATGAAATTAGCGTAGATTCTGGAACTTAATATTCATTCTTTGAAGACTGTTTATGAAGAGACTAGTGAATGGACTAGTGGAAGGAGAAGCACTGTGAAATAATCAAACTAGTAAGACTAGTCTGTAAAAAGATATTTTTTTTAATTTCTAGGGAAGGTGTTGCAAATCAGTCTTCATCCAATTCTAAAGATTTTGTTCAGCAGAGTCCATTGCAAACCAGTCTATTAGAAGCTAGGCTATTTATATCCAGGGAGAGCGCTACAAAGCAATCCAAAGGATTTGGATGCCCAACTCCCGTTAGAAACTAATGACCGAGAAAATCCCACTTGTAGAGTATAAGCTTTAAAAGGAGTCTGAAGTTAGGAGTATAGCCAAAATCAGTGCACAAATTCTGGGTGATACTTTCATTTGATGGGCAGGAGTGTTAACTAATAATTTATATTTATATTTAAATCTATATTTGTGTTTTAAATAATTAGGGTAGTTATAAGAAGTAAATTTTATGTTAATGTGAAATTGATTGCCCCTTCTCTGAAATAGGATTGGAAACTAATAGAAAGTTCTGCTTAAAAATGAAGGACAATATGGTCCACAGTAACAACAACATTTGTTTCAGAAGTTATACTGTATACTTGGCATACAGATGATTAATTTGGAAAATTCAGATTGTTCCAGGCCTAAGTAGATTTCAAAAGCAGAAAGTCTAAATGCAGCCTGGCAAATTTCTCTGTCTTTTAGAAATCAAAGTAGTAATCAGAATTGGTATCACTTCATCTACTGGAATAAAATGAAAGCAAAGCAGCTATGTGCTAAAGAGACCTTTGTTTTTTAAAGTGATTCTAAAGGTATGACAGGTGAATCCATTTAGCAAGACTGGAAAGTGGATTGTTTTTCTAATAGCATGGATGAAACAATTTTTAGTCGTCGGTGCAGCTGGAATGATGTCATACATGGTTATGCTTTAATTCTTCCTGCATTTACTAAAGCGGGGAGTGGGGTCTAATATCCTGAGACTGAATAACTGAATGCAAATCCTAAAGCTGGAAATGAAGAGCCTTCCATTTGCAGCATGACTAACGTTAATTTTTTCTACAGAAAAAAAAATGAATATGTCTCTTTAATGGTAAATTGCCATTTATTGTAAATGTGCCACATAAAGGAAGCTATAAGTCATTATTATTGACCTATTACTGCTCATTCTGTTTTACCTCTAATTAAATAAAAATGTGCACTTTGAGATAATATGCTTTTTGTTTGAATATTCTTTTATTGGACCTATGCCTGGTAGGTTTTCTAACAGTTCAGCCCTTGTGCTGATTCTTTTGCAATCACAGCACACGTACTGTAGTAATCAAAATCTACCCCTCATTTTTTAATTAAGCAGCAGTGAAGTTTTCATCTAACTTGTTTTCCCTTGGTTGCGTTATATTTTCATCAGAATTTTTACGTACTTGCTTTTTACTGAGACTTCTAAACCCATTGTCCTACCATTGGATTGCATTACAATAAACTTCCTGCTTGAATTGAGCATGGAACTGAGAGAGGGAGTATATTTCTAGAAAACAAAGTCCTCATGACCTCATTTGGAGAAGGATGTGTTAGTCCTTGAAAGAAGGAATTTAGAGAGAACTTTTAATGGGATAGAGTAATTATAAATGACAGTGTGAGATTTTAAATTACATAAGCAATGTTATAGTCCACCTAAGGAAATAGTTGAATGATTGGGAGGAAAAAAAAAATGTATCTGTAGGACAGAGTGGTAGAAAAGAGAAAGTGTAAGTATCCAGGCACAAAGTGGAGACTTCGGCTCATTAAATGATGGCAGCAATGCCGAAGGTACTCTGGGGCTGATTCTCTATTCCACTACACAGATTTTACTCCAGTGTAATTCTACTAACTTCAGTGGAGTTGCAGTAACATAAAACCAATATAATGAGGTGGAGAATCTAGTCCCTTGTGTTTCTAGATCTTGGGTAAGGACACTCCTTACTCAAGCTAATAATAATGAGCACAGTAATAAAAGTATGTTGTGGGGCAAAGAAAATTTTAAAACTATGGGTCTGATCCTAAAACACTAATATGTATGAGTCAGTTTACTCCTGTGAATCGTCCCAGTGAGTTCCATAGACTACTGATTCAACAGGACAATAACATTATTTAGATTGTAAACTCTTCGAGGCAGGAATTTTCTCTTTTCTGTGTTTGTACAGCAGTCCGCACAATAGAGCCCCAATCCTGATAGGGGCCTTCAGGCACAACCATAATATAAATATTAACTACTAATAAAATATTTAATCTGAGCAAAATCTTGGAAGATGTGGTGGATCATACTGGGTTCTAGATTAAAAATAAAAATGTCAAAAGGAGAAAGGCAAAACCTTACAGTTCATAAGGACAAACATACAGAATACAACTGAATAGAATAAGATACTTGAGGGAGATAAATGAAGGGCAGTCAAGAAAAATTACAGTAGGTGCAAAAGACTGTGTATGCAAATTACTAATTAATATTTGTAGAACTAAAAATAATCCTGTGTATGATTAAGGATCATGTGGTGATTAGGGAAGCCAAGAAGCTTATACGACATCTAGAATATCAGAGAGAGAAGCTAATGAAAACATAACTATAGACAAAGGTTCATGTTTTCAGCTGGTGTAAATCAGCATCAGTCCATTGAACTCAATAGAACTACAACAGTTTACACCTACTGAGGATCTGGTCCCATAATTAGTGACTTGAAATAAATGCCCCATGTAACATCATCAGCTGGGCCCAGAAAACCTGATGGAGAGTCATGAGCTCTGATGATTATAGAAATCTGATGATGGCTGCTGCAGGAAAAGGAGCAGACAGAGACAACTTGGTGGGGTGCCTGTCATCATGGGTTCTTCTAACTATCCTCTTCCTGCTATTCAGTTTTTCTGGAGTGAGGAAATGCTTTATCATGCTGAGTTTATAAAATTGTTCTTTTCTTGGTAGTGGTAGCTCCCCTCAGCAGGACATTTTTCCTGTAGTCTTTTTTAATGCAGGTGACAGAATTACAATTGTTTGTTTTTTAGGGCAAATCTCTGGCTTTTCTATGATGCCTGATCAAACTATTGTGACAAAGCTCTGTCCTTGCCTCCGTGGAGAAATTATCCTTCCTTGCACAGTCTCTGTTGTCTCCCAGTCTCAGTGATTAACCAGGGGGTAAAGATGGGGGGGAGCCCAGGCCCACCCTCTACTCCGGGCTCCAGCCCAGGGACCCTAATAGTATCAGCTATGGTAGCTGACCTTTTAGAAACATGACATGTACAATTCCCTGGGCTACTTCCCCCACAGCAGCCCTCACTTCCTCAGGCTCCACTTCACCCTTACCTCAGGGCCTCCTTCCTTGTGCCTGATATGGTGTGTACTACTCAGCCTCTCCAACAGCACAACTTCCTCCCACAGCTGCTGACATGCACACCCACCTGATTAACTGGGAGGCTTTTAACTAGTTTCAGCCAGCCCCTGATTGGCTTCAGGTGTCCCAATCAACCTAGCCTTCTCCCTGCCTTCTGGAAAGTTCTTAATTGGCCCCAGGTGTCCTAATTGGCCCCAGGTGTCCTAATTGACCTGGAGCAGCTGCCATTTCACTTATCCTGGTACCAGGGATTTGTTTAGCCTGGAGCTAATATATCTATCTCCCACTGCTTTTCTATAGCCACCTGGCCTTGCCCTGTCACACTATAAAAGATACCTTTTGAGATATAAAAGAAAAATAAATTGGAGTAATTAAAGGAAAAAGCCTTCCGCAGAAGTCACCATGGTGTGGTAGGAACCCTAGGAAATGGATCTGTATCTAAGGTGCGTGAAATGGTCAATTTTGATAATATTCAGTCAGTTGTGTCTCAAACTTCTAGATCTTTTGTATCACCTTCATTGACTCCATCATTAAAGTCTATGGCAATGGCCCTTAATAGGATGGAGCAAATTTTAGAAAATATAATTTTATCTCTTAATGGTCTTTGAATAAGAGCCTCTGATATAGAAAAATCAATACCTACTGTTCAGAAAAAGCTAATGAAACAAATCAGCTCTACAGGTTTAGTTGTCTGCTATTATTTGTGATAACGTTGAATTGCAGAGAGGTGTAGAAGATCTGGAAAATAATTTAAAGTACACAAGTTTACAAAACTTAAATCTACATACATGTCTTCTCATGATTAATACCTATCTGAAATAACTTCAGGAACAGATGAGAACATCATCCTATGTGTGGAAAAAATGTTTTATATCAGTGTGTAAGTATGCATTCTTTGAGTTAATTTAATAGTATCAGCTTATTTCACTGGAGGTGATTCGGCTTCACTTTCTATTCCTAAATCAGATGATCCTGTTCAAAAATATTTTCTGCTGGTTAAATTCTCTTTTTTGTTATAGCATAGGACTGGATTTTCTAGTTATTTTGTCACTATTCAGATTTTAAGGAACATATTTTTGTTTTTCCAGATATCTCATAATCCATATTTAATCAGAGACCAATTCTTCTTTTTTAACACAGATTACTCAACAGTCTCTCTCATTTCATGCCTAGTTTCATATAATTAGTATTTTTATTATTCTAAATATTATATTAAATATAATATTTAGATTAACAATTACAAATGTTATTGAAGGTCAAAAAGGTAAGAAAAATAATACAATTGGAGATGGAAATGGATTTATTAATGATTTGAAAGCAAAAATATGGAAGAAAATGGTCAAAATACCACCCTTTTTTCCCCACAGGAATTTGTAATAAAAAATAATATAAAGTGAGCACTGTACACTTTGTATTCTGTGTTGTAATAGAAATCAATATATTTGAAATTAAATATTTGTGGATTTTTTTTACATTTTTAGTTGGTTTAACAGTGTGATTAATCGCAATTCATTTTTTTGAGTTAATCACGTGGGTTAACTGCGATTAATTGACAGCCCTTGTAATAATGCTTGTTAAATACTATTCTTTAAGGCCAATTCTACAAATACTATCAGGTGTAGAGTTTACAAGTTATAAGTAGTTATATTGGGGCTGATTCTCAACTGTTACTCCAGTTTTATGTTGCTGTACCTATTGATTTCAATGGAGTTACCTTGGCACTAAACTGGAGTAACATCATTGAAGATTAGGCTGCTTAATGGAATGGCATAGTAAGCACTGCACCCAGGAACACTCTGAGTCAGAAAAGCACTTAAAACACATGTATAACTTCAAGCATGTGAGGTAGTCCTATTGATGTGCATGGGAATTAGGCACATCCTTAAAAAATTTGCTGAATTAGGGCCTATGTTTTTGCTGGATCAGGCTGTCATGCTGTTTGCAGTGGCTCATGAATGCCAACCTCAGGGCAGACTGTCAAAAAGCAGGGCAGAAACTCCAAACTGGTTGTATGTTCTATAATTAGATTTCACCAACCGAGTTAGAGATGTGAACTCCTAAAGCACTACAACAGTCTTACCGTGGAATCAGAGACAGTCCGTTTGGGCATTCCAGTCTGTCTTGCCACCCAGGCTGGATTATGTGGTAGATGGTCATTTTACACCAAAAATCACAGTAATAATCAGGTTACTCCCAGTCCCAAATGACCAGTCACTTACCCCAGGTCAGTTGTACTTAGATCTCAAACCAAAGACAATGCCTGTAGCCAATCCTGTAATAAACTAACTAAAGATTTACTAACTAAGAAAAGAAATGAGTTATTTCCAAGATTAGAACAGGAAATGTGCACACACAAATGAATTTAGTCTTAAATTCAAAAAGGTAATAAGTTTCTGCAATAAGCATCTCTGTATGTCTTTTAGGGGTGACCCATGCCAAGCAGCATGGGGATCTCTTGCATTTGTTTAGGGATCTTTGGCCTGGGCTACACTAGGGGGGAGGTTCGAACTAAGATACGCAACTTCTGCTACGCTATTCGCGTAGCTAAGTCGAAGTATCTTAGTTCGAGTTACCTGGCCGTCCTCACGGCGGCAAGTCAACCGCGGTGCCTCCCCTGTCGACTCCACTTACTCCTCCTGCCGAGGTGGAGTACAGGCGTTGATTCGGGGATCGATTTATCACGTCTAGACGAGACGAGATAAATTGATCCCCAATAGATCGATCATTACCTGCCGAGCTGGTGGGTAGTGAAGACGTACCCTTTATCCCTTAAGGTCCAGACAGCATAAAAATCCCAGTTTCTCCTTGTCAGTGATTTTTATCCTCTTCACCCCAGAATCCAGGCTGATGGGATGAGTTAATGTGCAGGCCTCCCATTTTTGGAGGGAGTGAAGAATGCAGTCAACACTGGCGCGGTCCTTTGAAGATACACAATGCTGCCTGTGCCTTCAGTGGGCCATCTTGTGTGCAGGATGAACACTTTACCTGAATTAATGCTTCTTGTCTTGTTCTGGGAGTTACACAGTTGTAGAGGTTTACAATGCAAACACTCAATATAACTTTATACCCTGGGATACAGATATTATAAATAGGATTAATACATGTTGCATCCTACAAGCATTCCCTAAAGTCTAAACACTGAATGTGTTCTTATAACACTAATATCTATTTTAACTATATTAACCCACAGGTAAGCCAGACTGGTTTCCAGCTATGCATTTGTTAGTGTTCAGTGAGGCCCTGGGCCTTTGGCATTAGCTGGCATCTGGTCTGCAAGCATCACACAGGCCATAATATATTTCTCTTCACGGATATCCAAATACTTTACAAAAGTGAGGAAGCATCATTATCCCCATTTTACAAAAGGAGGAATAATACATAAAATGCAAAAAAAAAAAAAAAGTTCCAATATTTTTTTTAAGTATATAAAAATGGATTGAAAGGTACAGTGATATTGCTGTTGAAGGGTAGGCATGGAAATCAGGCTCCTGAAAGTGATGCTGATGATGATCCAAATGATTTCTGCATCACAGTATTCAGAAGCAGAAAGGAACGTCTCGGATACTGTCATTTTCTATTGGGAAAGCAGAAAAACTTTTAAATGCCTACATCTAGTGTGCAAACTCAGATCTCTTACAGCCTTTCCTCTGGGTTGTGCAACGAGGGTGGGCAACAGTTAGGCCCTGATTCTTCAAACAGTTTATTCATGGATGGTAAAGTTGTGCACGTATGTTAGTGTTTGTAGGATCAGAGCATTAGTTACTTTCAAAAAAGCCGTGTGTCAGTATTCCTCAAATGTCACAACTGTCATAGTTTTGGTCATGAGAAAATTGTGAAGCCACCTACTTTACAGTATTCCACAGCACTACAGATTACAGCAGAGATAATGCAGTTGTTTGCGCTATTACTGTGGAATGCTAGGATACATATTATAAGGTTTGATCTTTTGGGGAATCTGTGTACAATATATGAATTCCAGTTTGATTTTATGTACTCTCAGTATCCTCCTCCTATGTTCTCCCTCATGCTTCTTTTGCTAAGGAGACAGGGAGTTGATGTCTATCTGTGAATAGGTCAATTGGTAAAGACTATCCATATCTGAATAGACCTTATGTGAGGAGAAGAAGTGATGGCATCCTAGAGGGAACCAGTTTTCTCTGACCTCTGTGCAGGGGGCTGGTGTTTGAAGAAGAGTAATTTCCCCAAAGGCAGAACAAAAAGATCAGGTGTTAGTGCTGTAAGGACAGAGCCTGAGACATAGAGTAGGGCCTCACATAGACAAAGGAAGCTTGGTCAGGAAAGAGGAGCAGAGGGACATGCATTCATAAACTACAGGACCAGCTGAGAAAGAAGGAAACTGTCTGTGAAGGTGGCGGGGGGGGGGGAGGGAGTAGACTACTTGATTGTGCAGGATGGGAGGGATTCTGGACTCAGGAGGACTCTGCTCTAAGCTCAAAAAACTCAAGTGGTGAAGAAACCGAAGCAGGGAAATGCATACAGGTGTATTAGTGTTTTGCCTGAACCTTTATATTTCTTGTATTTTCTAAAGTAAAGAGTGATTAGTTTTGGAATCCTTTGCAAAGCTAGTGTGCCTGTTTGCTTCCACTATTACATCATATGTTCCTGAAGAGGTTGACTGTAAGCCAGAGTACCCACAAGGTGGAACTCCGGAAAAGGGAGTGCTTAAGCAACTGGGGTGTCAGTGGTGGGGCAGAGGGAGGGGCAGCAGCACTGGTCATGATGGCCTGGGCCACAAGGTTCCATTTCTGCTAGAAAGAAAAGGAGGACTTGTGGCACCTTAGAGACTAACAAATTTATTAGAGCATAAGTTTTCATGAGCTACAGCTCACTTCATCGGATGCATACAGTGGAAAATACAGTGGGGAGATTTTATATACACAGAGAACATGAAACAATGGGTGTTACCATACAGACTGTAACAAGAGTGATCAAGAAAGGTGAGCTGTTACTAGCAGGAGGGTGGGGGTGGAGGGGACACCTTTTGTAGTGATAATCAAGGTGGGCCATTTCCAGCAGTTTACAAGAACAGTAGGAGGGGAAATAAGGAGAAATAGTTTTGCTTTGTGTAATGACACATCCACTTGTCCCCTAATGCCCCTAATCTACTTGCACTACATTGATGTCATCTTCATCATCTGGACCCATGGAAAAGAAGCCTGTCATCAATATAAAGGGAAGGGTAAACACCTTTAAAATCACTCCTGGCCAGAGGAAAAACCCTTTCACCTGTAAAGGGTTAAGAAGCTAGGATAACCTTGCTGGCACCTGACCACAATGACCAATGAGGAGACAAGATACTTTCAAAGCTGGAGCGGGGGGGAGAAACAAAGGGTCAGTGTCTGTCTGTGTGATGCTTTGGCCGGGGACAGAACAGGAATGGAGTCTTAGAACTTAGTAAGTAATCTAGCTAGATATGCGTTAGATTGTTTTCTTTAAATGGCTGAGAAAATAAGCTGTGCTGAATGGAATGGATATTCCTGTTTTTGCGTCTTTTTGTAACTTAAAGTTTTGCCTAGAGGGATTCTCTATGTTTTGAATCTAATTACCCTGTAAGGTATTTACCATCCTGATTTTACAGAGGTGATTCTTTTTACTTTTTCTTCTATTAAAATTCTTCTTTAAAGAAACTGAATGTTTTTTCATTGTTCTTAAGATCCAAGGGTTTGGGTCTGTGTTCACCTATGCAAATTGGTGAGGATTTTTATCAAACCTTCCCCAGGAAAAGGGGGGTAAGATTTGGGAGGATTTTGGGGGGAAAGAAGTTTCCAAATGAACTCTTTCCCAGTAACTGGTGTTTGGTGGTGGCAGCGAAAGTCCAAGGGCAAAAGGTAAAATAGTTTGTACCTTGGGGAAGTTTTAACCTAAGCTGGTAAAAGTAAGCTTAGGAGGTTTTCATGCAGGTCCTCACATCTGTACCCTAGAGGTCAGAGTGGGGGAGGAACCTTGACAAAGCCCTTGAGGAATTTCACCATGATTTCAACAATTTCCATCCCACCATCAACCTCAGCCTGGACCAGTCCACGAGATCCACTTTCTGGACACTACGGTGCTAATAAGCGATGGTCACATAAACACCACCCTATACCGGAAACCTACTGACCGCTGTTCCTACCTACATGCCTCCAGCTTTCATCCAGACCCCATCACACGATCCATTGTCTACAGTCAAGCTCTATGATACAACCGCATTTGCTCCAACCCCTCAGACAGAGACAAACACCTACAGGATCTCTATCAAGCATTCTTACAAGTATAGTACCCACCTGCTGAAGTGCAGAAACAGATTGACAGAGCCAGAAGAGTACCCAGAAGTTACCTGCTACAGGACAGGCCCAACAAAGAAAATAACAGAACGCCACTAGCCATCACCTTCAGCCCCCAACTAAAACCACTCCAGCGCATCAAGGATCTACAACCTACCCTGAAAGACGACCCATCGCTCTCACAGATCTTGGGAGACAGGCCAGATCCCCAACCTGAAGCAAATACTCACCAGCAACCACACACCACACAACAAAAACACTAACCCAGAAACCTATCCTTGCAACAAAGCCCGTTGCCAACTGTGTCCACATATCTGTTCAGGGGACACCACCATAGGGCCTGATCGCATCAGCCACACTATCAGAGGCTTGTTCACCTGCACATCTACCAATGTGATAGATGCCATCATGTGCCAGCAGTGCCCCTCTGCCATGTACATTGGCCAAACTGGACAATCTCTACGTAAAAGAATAAATGGACACAAATCAGACGTCAAGAATTATAACATTAAAAAACCAGTCGGAGAACACTTCAATCTCTTTGGTCACTCGATTAGACCTAAAAGTGGCAATTCTTCAAAAACGAAACTTCAAAAACAGACTCCAATGAGAGACTGCTGAATTGGAATTAATTTGCAAACTGGATACAGTTAACTTAGGCTTGAATAAAGACTGGGAGTGGATGTGTCATTACACAAAGTAAAACTATTTCCCCTTGTTTATTTCCCCTCCTACTGTTCTTGTAAAGTGCTGGAAATGGCCCACCTTGATTATCACTACAAAAGGTCCCCGCACCCCACCCCGCTCTCCTGCTGGTAATAGCTCACCTTTCCTGATCACTCTTGTTACAGTCTGTATGGTAACACCCATGTTTCATGTTCTCTGTGTATATAAAATGTCCCCACTATATTTTCCACTGAGTGCATCCGATGAAGTGAGCTGTAGCTCACGAAAGCTTATGCTCAAATAAATTTGTTAGCCTCTAAGGTGCCACAAGTACTCCTTTTTCTTTTTACGGATACAGACTAACCCGACTGCTACTCTGATTTCTGCTAGAGGGTAACATGGAGAGTCTAGCAGGAAGTGAGCCAGAGTGGTCAATGAAAAAAACAGGATGGAGACTGCTCAGGCTCAGGAAGCTTAGAACACAAGTTTGGCATGGTCAGACCCAAACACAGCAGCCTGGAAGGTGTCCAGCTGTGTGAGTGTGTAGTGGTGCGAGTTGGGCTTACTGGCTGAGTCCCACATCTGTGGGATCAAATGCAGCAGCCTAGTGTGTGCCCAGAGGGGTCTTTACCAGGTCTGTGACATAAGGGAAAAATACTGGCAACAGAATTTAGTGCTAATCTATTCAAGTTGGACCTGGATACACATTAGAAAAGGAAAGCATCATGCTGGAAATCTTCTGCTGTGTGATGGCTTTCTACAATTTTACCTCCAGTTCTTCTATTTTTTAAAACTATAATAATGGACCATGGGAGTTTACAATAGTATTATTACAGTATTTTGAGTCATTTGTACAATATTCTAGTATTTTTATATGGATTGGTTGAACAAATTGATGGATATAAAATATATGAGGGGGGAATTATCTGAGGGTATCTTGGGGGTTATTTTAGAGACTAACAAGACAAGACAGTTATTTTGAGCAACACTCAAACAATAATTTTACATGGAATAACTCTTTGAGAGTTGTCTGATTCACTGATAATTAAATTTTAATTGAGTCTTGTTTGGCCTGAGTGATTATGTTCATGCTCCAGTGACCATGCCCTCTAAGTACTAAGGCATGTAATTAGACCTTTCTTTGACCTTTCAATATCATGTTGACCATATCTAGGTTATAACAGATCCATGGCCTAGATAGTTGTTTAGAGCCAGATGGTGTTTTCATGCAAAATTAACACAAGAGGTTGCTACAAAGCTCCTAGTACCACACACAGCACGAGAATGGATTGAGACAGCATGATATCATGAACTACAACTGAACCTACCAAGTTTGAATATTTGCTGTAACAATTTATCCTTTATGACCTGGAATTTCTTATCAAATTGTTGCATAATAGATGGGGGCCTTGATTTTAAATTATTAGTTTTAATAATGCTTCATCTGTTTCCCCAATATATGTCATATGAACTGATGTTTTTACATCATTGATATATTTAGCTAGATATAAAAATAGTTTTTTATTTTATCACAGAAGGATGTTTATTACTGTCTCTTCCTGAAATTTCATTTTGGCTTGGTCCCATTTTAGGAGTTCAAATATTTCTCAATTTTCACAGATATGCAGATAGTTTTACTAGAAATGCAAAATGTAAGTATACTAGTGAACCTCTGTTAGACAAAGCTGACATAAAAATTTTCTCAAATAAAAAGATTATAGCCAAGATTAAAACGCCTTCAGATTTTAGGTGCATCAGTTTTTGAGTATGTACCTTGAGACTCCTTAAAGGGGCCTGATATTTTTAGAAAGTGCTGAATATCCCCTAGGAGTGTATACTTTGGCGCTCAAAAATCATTAATCACTTTTGGTAATCTTGGCATATTGCTTAATAAACTTACAACCTTAGACCCTCTATAAATACAAGGATGTGAAATAACCGGAAAGAATTTTCATATAAACGGTTTCATTTTTACTGGTGCTGTTTCTTTACTATCTATGAATTCAGCATTGAATAATACACAAAACAATCCATACTTCTCTGTGCAATCCTTATGTCTGTGTTTAGGTAGATAGCTGGTATGTGAAACAGATTTTAATATGTCTATTGCTTTGATGGAAACAGTATGATAGATACTGGGCCAAATTCTTCCCTGATGTAACTTCATGGCAGTTTTGCTGATGATGTATTTGGCCTGTTCAGTTAAAAGTCAACTGAGATTGTATCTATAATAATGAGATTTCACTTTGGCCCTCACTGCGCTTTGGTAGACATTGGATATAAAGTCCTACAGTACATTTTTTTTCTTTTTAGCATTGCCTCAGTTTTGCACAACTTCATTTAAGAGATTTATATTCTTTCTGACCCAGTTCCCACTGCTAGTCTGCATTCTGCACCTTCCCTTGTGTTTAGGTAATGGGTCCAAGATGTGTATGGAAATCCAGATGGGGAATACTGCGTTTACTTAGCTTGTATGTATGTGTGTGTGTATGAGGACATAAAAGCCATGAAGAGTGTCTTGTGACTCTTGCTGACAAAAACATAAGGAAATGCAGAAGCCTTCAGTTATCGAATTTCAGTTTTCCATTTGGCTTAACACTTGGATGTTTCAAAATCTTCGTTGTTAAAGAAGCATAGTTTCTAATTTTCTTGAAGAAGCTAACAGTCCCAAGGATTTTATGACTAAATTCCTCTCTGAAATCATTTTTTCCTTTCTGTCTGCTCAACTCTAACAATTGCCCTACCCTGAAAGAGAACTAGATGGTGAATCAGGTGCTTAATCTTCTATCACTTACTCATGTATAAATCAAGAGTAACTTCACAAAACCAGTGGAGTTACACCAGTATAGCACTGGTGTGTGAGAGTGGAAAATCAGGCCATGGGTTATCTCAGTGACAGAACAGTTCCATCATAACTTAGTTTTTGTTCTAGTCTCCTCTCAATGTGTGGAGGATGGGGGTTGGTTTGGAGGATAAGCAGCATGTGTGAATAGAAACAGAATTTGTCTATGCTGTCAAGTAATTCACAGTAATTAAAAATAAGTGAAGTATTATTATATTTAATTTAAGTACTAAATAAAATTAACATTAAGTAATTTAGTTACTTAAGGCCTGATCCTACAAGTACTATTCATTAGAAACTAAGGGCCAGGTTTCACCTTTCTGGGAGTAAGCTGTGTAGGGAAAAGGAAACGGCATGAGGTATCTGTTCCCACTCACTTTGTTCTGTTCTTCATGCCAGATTGTGCTCCCTTGAGCTGCATATGGAGGGGCCCTCCAAGTATAGATCTTAAACCGTCTTTGTGGAAGGGATCTCCATAGCAGCATTCTTCCCTTTCCCTATACCCAGTCTGATGGGTTCACATTGGGAGGAATTCACACAGGGAGGAAGAGGACCTGTACAGACAGGGAGAAGGTTTTCCTGTGTTTGGGGGACATAGGAAGCCACACTGTTCTCCCTCTGGCGATTACCTGTGTAACATTTTCCTTTAGAGAGCTTTCTTCATGGTGGGCAAATTCCTCTGTAAGGAAACCCCTTGGGGAGAGCAACAGCCACAGGGAGTCCCTGGTAGCCCAAATCCATTGGAACTGGAACTGCCAGGGACCAAGGTATGTGAAACATTTGGACTCTGGGGCTGGTGGAGGCCCCAAACCTCCATGCAGATCCCTTGGAACTTCAGGAGATGAGTGGGATTTGGAGGCTGGCCCTATGGTTTGTTCTGCAGAAGACAAATCTTGACAGAACAGCTTTGCAAAGTGAGCCTCCCAAATTTCCCATCCCCTTATCAGCTTCCATCTTTGTTCCCACTCATGGTAGAAATCCAGCTTATTTTTCTGTCATGGGGTGGATGGACAGTTTTAGCTTGGCCTTGTAGCACTAGCAGTTTGGAAGCCCATCTGTGGCAAACAGTACATTTGATGTAGAAGTCATTGAGAGAGACAAAAATGGAAACTTGTGATGCCATTTTTAGGGAATCACTTTCCAGAGTTGAACTCTGCTCTGTTTACCACATGGTTTGTTTTATTCTATGAGTCAGACACATCCAGAAAAGCCATAATCAAATCACTGTTGCTTGGTTTGTAAAACCTACGTAGCCCATTTTGACTGAAAGTAGCGGCTAAAGTAGGGTGACCAGATGTCCCAATTTTATAGGGACAGTCCTGATATTTGGGTCTCTTTCTTATATAGTCGCCAATTACCCCCCATCCCCTGTCCTGATTTTTCACACTTGCTATCTGGTCACCCTAGGCTAAAGTAACCAAAAAGGAGCTGCCTTTCCTTCTTCTAAAAATCACACGGAGCCTCCTCTCCTCTTCCTAGCTTGAGGAATCAGTGCTGTCCCACAGCTCCCCCTACTCTCAGACTGGTGCACTGAATGCATACTCTCTAGTTTCATTGTATTTTAACCGCTGACTGCAAATTTAAATATGAATGGGTTTAATATTTTCTGGAATTAGATTCTTCTGCTTGGTTTTATTTTTACTGGCATGTCCTTATAGTGTAAGGCAGCTTTTGGGGCTTATAAAGTACTAGATAATGCAAACAAACATGGGAGATTCAGCCCACACTTGCAGTCAGCTTTTGTCTGTTTTACTCTGTACTTCCAGACAATAGGTTGCAGTAAGGATTCAATTTTCTGATGAGGCTTAAAAGAACTTAGGTTCTCTTGCGCATCAGCATGGAACTCCTGTTTCTCCATGATAAGAAGGCGTTTGCCTTCAGGGAGAAGGAAAATGATTGAATGTGTGTGTTTCACATCACTTGAACCACGATCATGTTACTGAAACAGGCCAAGGCATTAACAGGGGTTGGCCACTGGGGAATTAAGAGTCAGCCATGTGTCATATATCCTAGACATATGTTGCTTTTAAAAAAAAAAAAAGGCGTTGGGGAGAGATGCAATGAAGGCTCTATACAATTCGATAGATATCGATAGGTATGACATATGTAAATAAAATATAATGTATGCTGAATGTTAAAAGTGATGCTAAACTATGAATGGACTCTGAAGAAAATAATAAGGTTAATATTTAGCATGGTGGCCAGAAATGATAAAAAGACTTTCAAATCCACAGGTCTGTGTCACTGGTCATACAGCATTTACAATATTGAATGCCTTTTAGTTTTATGTATCTAATTCTTTTAGCTTTCATCTTGACATCTTGCAACTGTATATTCATAACATCTATCCTTCCTTCCTTCCTTCTAGAATTAAATGGCTAAAATATTTCATTGTTCCCATTTGCTTATCATACCCTTACCCTCATCTGATAAGTTGTGTCAAAAGCAGCTATTGTACCTCTGAGCCTTTTAAGATTACTCTCTAACCTAGAAGGCAGGGATGTCATTTGATGTGTGGTTCAGGCTAAAACTCTACATGCTGTAATAATATTGACACTAACTCTGCATAGTTATTCGCTTCCTTTCACATACCAGACATATTGACTGTTCCCATTGACTATGAGTGACACACGCTATGCAGAGATCCTGAACTAGTTGCTGACCATTTTTAAGTAGTGGTGCTCCAAGAGCATGAAAATCTTTACAGAAATACTTAATATGCTAGTTGTTCCCATAGACTAAAAATATACCAAAGAAGAGGACATGGAAAGGAAAATTTTGTGATCTGCCATGAGCATATGGGGAGTCATAATTCAAAATGCTTTTCTCTTAATGTTACACTAGGGTTGTCATATTACTGTCTAAAGGTCAAATCCTCAGCCAACCTAAATCAGTGTATGTCCACTGAAGCTAGTAGAGCTATGCTGATTTCCATTAGCTGAGGATCTGACCCTAAAATCTAGAATCTTAAGGATTTCTCCTGCAACTTGTTGCAGGTGGATGGACTGCTTTGCCGGTGCAGAGCACTGGTTAAGTCAGGGGAGATATACGCAAGCTCAGCAGTCCACCTGTACCCAAGAAGTTGCAGGATCCAGGCTTTAGGCAAGTCTAGGGACCACACACATTCTGGCTAAAGGTGTAAGGACTGTGTATTTTTAAAAATAAAATAAAAATAGCTGCATTCTGCACCTCTGTACACTCCCCAGTCATGTCATTGGCTAGATCCTTAGCTGGTTTATGTCAGTATATCTCTTTAAATACTTTCTTCAGAATATTTTATTTGTCCACAATAACAGATCTCATGATCTTACTCAGATGTGTACAGTGATCTCCATTTGCCTAAGGGTGAACTGTCAAACCTGATTTCCTACCAGGTTTTCTTCTGGGTATAGTTTAGTGATATCTAAGGTGTCCTCCTCTTCAGCCTACCGACGTCTTCTAGTGGGTACAGTGTAACTTTAGGTCTGATGGAACAGGCACTGTTAACCTGTGAAATCGTGATTTTTCACTGTGCAATATAAGCTGTCACCCAGGAAAGCAGTGTACAATGCATCTGTGAAATGTATGAAAAGAAGTCCAGGAATTCAGTTAATTAACCACATCAGTTTCTTAACGTGATCAATTTTAATTAAACTGAATTTTAATAGAGATCTGTGTAGTCTGTAGAGAGCAATTGCTAATTCTACAAAGCATGTGCTGCTTTTCACTTCAGATTTGCTCCCGTCTAATTAATATGGATAGGGCATTAAGCCTTTTTGGACTCTGGTGGTTTTCATTTCATGACTATTAATGATTTTAATGAACTGGACTAATTCAGTAGTTTTCATCCTAGTGTTTCAGAGCTTTGTTCATCACAAATTTCAGGTTTATAATTGGTTTCCAGGTCTTAACTGTGGTCATTGATCAGCTTCAGCAGTTTCTTTTACAACCCAGTAGGAACATAAGAAAAGTTTTTAACCCTTTGCTAGCACAAGCCCACTGCAGCAGCATCCAAAGGTAGAAGGTTGGACATGCAAGTTTGTTGCAAACACTAAATTGCGACACTGGGCAAAAAGTGTTGCTGTTTAGGAAATGAAAGAATCACAGTGTGTAATACTAATGAGCAAACAAGCAAAACTAAAGGTAAAATTGTAGAAATCTTAGGCTGTCTACACTGCATACCTTACAAAGGTGCCGCTGTGCCACACTGTTGTAAGGTGCACTATGTGGCCACTCTTTATCACCAGCAGAGAGCTCTCCTGAAGACAAAATAAAACCACTTCCAACAAGGGGCAGTAGCTTCTTTGGAGGGAGAGTGTCTCCCACAGATGAAGCGCTATCCACACTGGCACTTTTCAGCGTTAAAACTTTTGTCGTTCAGGGGGTGTTTTTTCACACCCTGAGCGACAAAAGTTTTAGAGACAAAAGTGCCAGTGTAGATATAGCCTCAGTCTATTCATGACTCACAGAATTTTAATTAACAGTATTAATCTTCTGATATTTTATTTATTTGTTTATCTATTTAATTTGTTACATGGAATATTGTAGTGAAACCTAAGCTTCAATGTAGACTGTAAGCTTTTTGGGGCTCAGGGACTGAGCCTGATTCTCCACTGCACTGCACCTAACTATATGAAGTGCAGGGGCAGTGGAGAATCAGGTCTGTTGATTTGTCTGTAAATCAAGGCACTGTATAAATAATAACAAACAGATGGAATCTTTCCTTCCAGTTTTTTCTGTATCTTGGGCGTTGTCTAGGATATATTGTAAACTGTTCATGCAGGGACTGTCGCTCATTACATGTTTGTATTGTGCTTAGCACAGTAGGATCCTGATCTCAGCTGAGGCCTTAAGGTGTTAATGTAATAAATGAACCCTTCATGCATGGCAAACATACCTTTCAGGTTATAGTAGTAGTAATAATAATAATAATAGTCACTTAAAGACTATATAAAAATTAAACAGTGTATATAGGGGTTGAGTGACAGTATTTAACAGATTATATTGCAAACTGCTTTGATCCCTACGTGAAATACTAAAAGCTAAAAACTCTGAGCAAAAATATGGCTTTTTTTTTTATTATTATTCTTGCTGCTGTCAGAGCCAGTCTTGCTGGTCCTGCAAAACTTCAGGCCTCCTAATTTTGGGGAACAAGTAAGCTCAGGTTTCATTTTGCATTTAGTTAGTAGCTCATTCGTGGTGAAGATCTATTTTTCAAGGCTAAGTGAAAGGCTAAACTGGGCTCCAGAAAAAACAAAGCAATGAGATATTAAGACTCAAAATGCTAGATTATTCATAATCCCTTTCACAGTGTTGCTGCTGTTGACAGCCTGGGGAAAAACTATTTCCTAGTTAGATATCTGCAGTATGGCATGCTACCTTCTAGCCAGCATAACCTCTGTTTATTGGAATGAAAAGATAGCATGATCTTTGTCATGTTTGGTGCTGACCAAATTGTTGTCTGGCATGTAAGCTTATTAAGCTTAAAAGAAAAAAGTTACCTTTGGATTTGTAATCAGTCTTGCAGAGCTTGTGGGGTGGGGGGAAGAGAGTATTAAGTGCATGAGATAATCCTTTTGAGAGCATGAAGAATAAAAAGAAAACAAAATTGGGTTCTTCTCTTTGCTACACTTGCTCACAGGGGAGAAGTTTGGGGGATGGATGCTTTTCTCACTTTATTTAAAATGACTTAAAATAGGATTTGCATGAAATTTCCATCTCCATATGTGTTCTAGGTGGGATTTGTTCATTTAATGTAATTAACAACTTGCTCTAGTGATTCTATAAAGTCAAAACACATCCTTTATACAAGGACAGGCAAAGAGCTAGGTTTATAATAGCATGAAATAGATTCTAAAAATGGCTATATCTTTATATTAATTCCCTCTGAGCAATGTGAGTAGCAGTTACAAGTTTGAGATACCACTGCTTGTCCCCTGTCCTCAGATTCACCATAAGTAAATGTTGACATTGTAATGACAACCACTTTGCATGTGCATTGAGAGGAAAATCTATGCATATAAAGTGTGTGTGTATGTGTGTATTAAAGGGATATTTGGATAGCATTAGGTAGAGTGTCATGAAGTCTTACTTGCACAATTGTTTCAAATTGGTTAGAAATACTATTATATGAGTTGGCTGAAAATCCATAGAAAAGGTAACGGTAAAGTTGGGTGAAGGTGTTTTTGTTTTGGATGATACTAAATTGGAAGGAGTTGCAAATGCTAATGAGGACAGTAAATTGATGATAAAACGCCACAACAACTGAGAGAGATTAGATGAAACAGAGAAAATCTGAAAAATGTTATATCTAGGGAAGCACATGTGCAAGGAAGAGTAACTGGGAAGGAGAATGGTGAAAGCAGTAATGAGCAGGACAGATAAGTCGTCCTCTGTGTTTGATACAGTACTGAGCACAACGGTGCTGTGATTTGGAAAATGGTCACATTTTAAATGGATGGATCCCAATTCTTCCGTCACTGCAGTCAATGTGATTACACAAATATAAGTCCATGATGTCATAAGCTTTACAGAAGAAAGCTGTGTGTTTCTTGAATTATTTATTTTACATAAAACATTTATTGAAGTGCCTACTGAACAAGATGTAGGAGCTATATAATATAGTCAATATAAGCATTAAAATCAAAGTGAATGTCAGGCACATCATACATCTTGTGGGTTTGCCCTTCAGCCATGCAAAACATGTGACTAAGACACTTTTCTGCCTTCCTTGATGCCATGGCCTCCCAGGGAAGGCCTAAGTTAGAGGAGCAACAGAGCTGCTATAGCTTACACCAGTTTGAACAGTTCCCTGTGGCTGTGGGGACCATTCTCCAGCTGGGGATCACAAGATTGTTGTCACCCCACCCTCTGCTGGCTCCTCACCTCCTGTGCCGAAGGTTACTGTGAGAAGGTAACATAGAGCTGGCTAGGCTGTCTTTACGCCACATGGAGATTCTCCTACAAGAGAAATTCCAGCTGCCCCCTTTAATAGAGCTTTAAAATCCCCTTTGCGCCACTGGAGCAGCACAAAGGGGATTTAATCTGGGCCACAGATCTATGCATAATTAACCTTAAAATGTTATTCGGAAGGTTGGAAAAGTCACGCAATTATTAATCTAAGTGCTAAAACCTACAAGGATTCAGAAAATTCTGAATGAGAGATGTATTTTGTCCCATCTAAGGAACTATTTTTGTAGTTGTCTTGTAGCTTGATCTGTAGATTTTGAATAAAAATTCCCAGTTATCACTTTAAGGGTAGACAGGTTCTTGTCCTAAGATCAGGCCCAGTATTAAAATTATTATATAGTTGAGAACCTCAATGTGCACGGGTGCAACACTCACATTGGAGGAACTCTTTTATATTTACAAATAAATAATTTATTAATACATTTAGCAAAGTCACGCACACTCTAACTCAGTAAAGTAGATAGAGATAATACAGAAAGTACATCTGAACAGCCATACTCACACCATCTCTTGCAGAGCAACCTGAAATGTTAGCCATTATCTTCCTCATCACCGTCACCTTCCTCATCTTCACTAGTGGCCATCATTCTGGCCCTTTCCAGAGCTACATCTCTCTCCCTCTCCTACTGCCCTGGGATACCACTTTTATAATATGTTATGCTGATATTACCATGTCTAATGCATATTCAGTAGGGGTTTCTCCCCTCTTCCTTATTTGTATTTCCTCCCCTTATCAATGTTAAAGTGTCCTTTTTTATAGGTTTATATATTTGAGTTCACCCCTTTATTGTACATGTCAATTCATTGTCATGGCACTCTTACAGTTGGATGTTCCGTCCAAAACATTCCAGAAGGTGGTGTGTGTTCATGTTTCTATGGTTGGCTGATGTGATTATGGACAAAATCCCCCCTTACATTTTTCCTTCTGGTTCCCCAAAACTTATGGGTTACCTAAGTTTATCTATGCCAACATTCATAGGCCTCAAACCTCATGCTAACTGCTGAAGCCAATGTTTTACAGGGTACAAGCCCGTAGGTTCCTTGCATTACTGCTGAATATAAGAAAGCAGAATATAATGCAAATCAGAGAATATAATAGAAGTAAGCTAGCCTACTGGGCTACAGTCCGAATACGTAAAGATACACAGACTGCATTCCTATGCAATAAATACTTTGCAATGCAAACCTTATGTAGTGTATAAGTGTAAGCAGAGTCAGGATGAGCTCCACCCTGACATCTGGTGGTGAGGTGTGGCAAGTTGTGGAAAAGAACTTCAGGGGCCGATCTCATTTGCATAGGCACACCCACCCCACCTAGAATGAGGCCGTAGCTGCCCAAATGGTCACTTTGGCTGCTGTGGGATCCTCAGTGTCTCTGTTATTGGGGCAGGAAGAATAAATTGTTATTACCCTGATTATGGGAATCAAGGACAGTGGAACTGTACTTGGCCTTTCGTTATGATGGAGGGACTCGCCGTCAACTAAGTAGCACTCGCTAGGCAAGGGACATGGGTTCCAAAACTCTGTGAATTGAGAGAGGCTGGGGACAGTATTAACACCTGGTGGCATGGGCCCCTTGGTGAGGGCCTTATATGCTAATTGCACTTCCTCCTCTCTCCACTGTGGAATACCAGAGCTAATTTTGATTCCATTCGGAGTCTAGTTACAGGCTGCTGAGCTGAATTCACTTTGGGCTAATGGTACACCAGCACTGAGGCTCCCCTACTACAAGCTGAAATCACAAAAGACCTAAACTTACTAAGAGCTGAAATCACTGAGTGTTGTGTTAAGAAGTGGGGGAGCCTGAAGATATATATGGTGGAGCAGAGCAATTTGCGGGACAGCAAGCCGAGCGGCTGGTGGAGCAGAGCAATTTGCGGGACGGTGAGCAGAGCGGCTGGTGGAGCAGAGCAGTTTGTGGGACGGCGAGCAGAGCAGCTTGTGGAGCAGAGCGGCTGGTGGAGCAGAGCAGTTTGTTGGATGCCTAGAGCAGCTCATGGGGCGGCTGGCAGAGCGGAGCCCCATGGAGAGGTGGGGCCATCAGCTTTGGACCACGTAAGGTGCCCCTTAAACCCCCACCCCCCATCTCCACCCAGGTTGGGAGGTGAAACTCTGCAGATAAACTTTCGAACTCTGGGGCTGCCCTGACCAGGGACGGAGACTTTTGGGTCATTGGACTTTTGGTACTTTGGGTGATTTTGGGTTGCTGGACTTAAGCACCAAAGGGAATGGACACGCCCCAATTTGGTTTTTTGCTCATGGGTTGTGTTAAGAATCCTGTTGGTGGTGTTTCCCCAACATAATGCCACATTGTTTCTCTCTGTTATTAAAAGGCTTTTTGCTACACTCAGACTATGTGCTTGCGAGATGGGAAGTATTGCCTCTTGGAGGCGCCCAGCGGGGGTGATATATATTTGTCCCAGGTCACTGGGTGGGGGCTCGAGCCGGTTTTGCATTGTGTTATTGGAATGGAACCCCTAGATACTGAACCCGGCCCTTGTTGCTGCCAACTCTGACAGGCAGAAGGGTTACATAAGCATTCCATAAATGTCACTTCTTTGCTTGGTGTACGTAAGTTATGTGTCTGTATATATGAATACAGTTTTGGCCGCTAAAATTAGATTACATTTCACAAGGAATTGTGCTTTTTCTGGTGTAGATTACATTGTCATATTCCATCATAGAATCTTTTCTTGAAACTATTGAATGCCACTTTTGCCACTAGGAGGTGCTGATGCAGGCAGATGGCCCTTTGAACATGCTGAAGAGTAGCTCCCATCTAGTCCTTAAATATGTGTGCGTCTTTTGAACTGGTATACTAATGAGAGAGGCTATGGTGCCACAAATTCCTGGTGTTTTTAGTTTTTCTTCTCTTGGTGTGCTGTATTTTCTGTCTACTCCTGAGCAATTGTAGAGGGCTTACTGCCCAGCTTGATTTCTTCTCTGGCAATATTGATTTGTGTGCTGGTAAACTGACAATGGCTTACTCAACAGTAATTAGTCTGATACAGGGTATTCAGTCTGGTTCGTTTGTATATTATTTTTCTCATTTTCCACAGAAAGCCAATCA
Organism: Natator depressus; assembly: GCF_965152275.1. Taxonomy (NCBI): domain Eukaryota; kingdom Metazoa; phylum Chordata; order Testudines; family Cheloniidae; genus Natator; species Natator depressus. The sequence continues at coordinate 42,179,164 of NC_134239.1, forward strand.
ACTGTTTGTACCCATATTAATGCCCTCTGACACCTACTAATCCTGTTGGGTCCAGTTAGAACAAGTGACAGCACTTCAGTTCAGATGCCTGTGCAAGGTGTGGTTTTGGAAGCTACCCTCTGTCTAAATTAAACCCGGGTCATGACTCAGTGTTCATGAGTTTGTCTGAAAGACACAGCAGATGCTTTTAAAAAAACAAACATATGCACGCAAACAAAAACCGTATGTTTTTAACTGAACAGAAGCTTATTTATTATTTTGTGGATTGGGAGTATCACTGATGTTCGCATGTGCACTCACTACATAATAGGCCTAGTCTGCTAATGTTTCCATGGTATGTTTTGCTGGCATGATCAAAGCATTCTAGTCTCATGACTGAACTGCCTAAGCATCTAAAAAGCCTTTAGGACATCACAGAAAATCCACCACAGTGTATGACTCTTACGTTCTTTTTATAGACTTACTGAACTGTGTAGCTTTTTATTTTTCCAACCTTGCTACTGTATCTAATAGCAAATGAAACCTGAGGTCTACTTAAATTAATGACAATGTGCAACAAGACTGAGCCCTTTGCATGCCAGCTGATTTAACAAACTTTTCTTTTCTTTCTTTCTTTTTCTTTTTTTTTTTTTTTTAAAGACTACCACTTTTTACAAAGCATGTTTTCTGTGGGTCCGTTTGTTTTGTATTTCTATCATCTACGAGGATTGAGCAAGATGAATTCTGTTTGTAGCTAGTTTTCATCAAGCACTGGCCATAAATCAAGAATTACTAATATTGAGCATGATCTTGGACTTTTCATTGAGGAAATGTCCTATTGGAAGTCCATGGGAGTTTTGCATGAGTGGCAGTAGGCCCATCACCTACAAGGAAATTGTCTTTCACTGATACCTTCAGTTTGAATCCTTGCATTTTATTCTGCAGAGATTCTATTACTTTAAATGGATTTTTTTTGGTAATCTGACAAATCAAAGCTAATGAAATGTCTATTTTGGGATGTGTGGGTTTTTTGTGTTTGAAAAACCCTCATTGCATTGAAGTTGGAAATAAGGTTTCGATTCTCATTTACGCTAGAATGGTCCTAGCAGTGCAAAGGGGCCTTAGAGTGGGAGCAGATTTAATCTACTGCCTCTTTATATTATTAGACTCGTGTGAAGGGGTTTTGGTGTAAATGAGAATTGGGCCCAAATTAGGATTCTGCTGCTTTGAGATCCTTAAATGAAAAGCACTAAAATACTTCACGAACACTAAGCCTCAGAATTCTCTGTAAGGTGGGTCAGTATGATTATTCCCATGTTAGAGGCAGAAATTGAGGCATCAGGATGTTAAGTGACTATCTCAAGTTTGCTCATCAGATCACAAGCAGGAACAGAACTCCTAACTCCCAGGCCCCTGCTGAAACTACTAGAAAATCCTTATTCCTTGCGATCATGATAACTTGTATTAAATAAATTGAAACGTAAAATACTTTAAGATTTTTTTTTATCACCAGGCTCAGTTATTTATGGTACGGTCAGGTTGTGTGTGAGGAATACAAGTCTATGAAACTGTGGGCTCTGCAGTGCAATGCAGCCTCTAACAGGGTGGTTGGAGGGCCAGGCAGTGGCACTAGTGGTTGATGCACCTGACGTCTGGCTTCCCTGGCAGAGCTTAAGGAAGTGTGGGGAGATCGGGCCCTCCCCTCTAGTGGCTTGACTGAAGTAGCAGCCCCTTTTTGCCGAGTTCTACCATGATCTCCAGTCCCTCTGGGCAGGACAGCTGTAAGATTGACGGGGCCTACCCCCAGAATGTGTCTCTACTTTGGTGGTTCTCAACCCATGGCCCACGGGCTGCTTGAGGCCCAATCAGCACACAGCTACAGCCATGTGACATCCTCAGGGCCATACAGGTAGGATATATATTGTGTGGATGCGGTCCACACAGGAATGGATTTACCCTGAAACAAACCATATGGTAGCACGGGGCCCCCAACAACAGGGAGGCCCCCAAAATGCAGGACAAATATCTGACAACCTGCCCCTGAGTCCCGGCCAGCGGCGCAGCAGGGCGCAGGCAGGCAGGCAGGCAGGCTGCCTGCATGCTGTGGTTGGTGACCCCACACCACTCCTGGAAGCAGCCGGCTTCTGGCATGTCTCTGTGCACCCCTGGCGGGAGCGGGAGGCGGCTTCATGTACTGCCCCCACACCAGGCAGCGCACGGAGAGCTGCTGACCCCCTCCCCCCAAGGGGCACTTAGAGCTGTGCCAGCAGCAGGGCTAAGGCAGCTCCCTGCCTGCTCTGCCTCCCTCCCTCCACACCACTTCACTCCCAGAAGTGGCCGGCATGTCCCTGCAGCCCCTGGAGGGACGTGTCTCCGCATGCTACCCCTCCCCTGAGCACCGACTCCCCCCCCCCGCCCATCCTAACCCCCTGCCCCAGCCCAGAGCCCACACCCAGCACCCAAACTTCCTTCCAGAGCCCGCCCCCGCAGCCCCTCCTGCACCCCAACACCCTGCCCCAATCAAGGTACCTCACTTTATTTTCATTTATTCCTATTATATATAATATCGGAGGAGGAGGAAGAAAAAAAGAATGAAAAATGGGGAGGGGAGATAAGAGAGAATATTCATTTTCTTGGCTGGGTCCCAAGGGGGGGCCCTGAAAATGAAACTGCACACAGGGCCACTAACTCTAAATCCGCCACTGGGTCCACATAACACCGAGACAGCGTATGCATCCCACAATGGTAACTAGTTTGAGAACCACTGCTCTAGTTCAATCACACAGTCAACTCAGATACAGAGCTCTCAGGAGTCTCCCACAGTCAGGGATGCAATGCTGCTTCTCCAGAGGCTGTCCTGACTATCATACTCCCCTCATGTAGGGAGACAGCTAGTGCCTGCCCCTTTGCCAGTCAGCCCTGAACTGAGCCAGGTGCTCTTATTTTCTTCTCCCTCCAGGCCTGACATTGGCTGCAGGCATAGTGGGGTGAGGCTAGCTAGGCCCATAGGCACTCTTTAATTCTTTTCATGCTAGTGTGAGGTTTCTCAGCTTCATCACACAGCCCATAATATCAAAGACCACATATGCTCAATGCTAATTCATAAACATGCAAAGAATGAACCTTAAAAGTTGTAAAGGTTCAAAGAAATGTAAAAAATGTATATACCTATCCAAACCACATCCAAATTTGCGGAGCTATTCTGAGCCAGAAATCTGAATATTCACCCATAACAAGATTTATTACAAGATTGAACTACTTCCTAGCTTGTCGTATGTCAGAAACACTAGGCACATAGTCTTTTTCAATGAATTTCTATTTGTGATATTCATGTTGTTGGTATTTCCATTTCTACCCCAAGCCCTTATGAAAGTTGTCCCAGTAATACTTCCAGGGCTGGATTCTCCAGACTGCTACATTCACTTTGCTCTGCCTGAATGGTGTACAAAGCACTTAAACCAGCTGCAGCTTCTACTGCAGACGAGAGGGGAAGGAATCTCCTCCAGGCAAAGCTGACAGATACGGTGTAACCATCTCCTCAGCACAAATAGCTGGGAGGAGCAGGCGGGGGTTAAGACAGGAGGGGGCATGGTAGAGCTGTTTCCAGAATGCCTTATCCATCGCTGGCATAAGATCCATTATGACTTTATGCTCAGGTCAGGAGGTAGAATAGGCCCCTTGCTGTGTTAACTCATGCTGGAGTTGAGCAGCCAGGAATTGGGGAGCTGTAGTCAGCTGCCATCATCCACCATGTCCAAGCTAAAATCAGACATAGTGGAGAATTGAGATCCTAAACTTTTGCTGTGTGCAGGAATTATTAATCATGTTACAAACATATAGACGGCTTCAACAGGATTCGCAAAAAGAAAAGGAGTACTTGTGGTACTCCTTTTCTTTTTGCGAATACAGACTAACACGGCTGTTACTCTGAAACCTTCAACAGGATTGTGTCCCTTGGTACGAGTTCGCAACTTCCCACCAGTTCTGATAACAGAAGTGGGAGTAGACCTCACCTCTGTTTGTAATAGAACTCTGATATCAGGGAAATACTAATTTCCTCTTGTAGAATAAGGGCATAACTGTAGTATAAGAAATGATGAGAGAGCTTCCAGTATTGGGGAATTACAGAAGGTAACAGTGTTTTTATGTAGTGTTTACTGAAACTGGTGAAGGTACTGTTTTTTGTGAAATTTTTCCAGAAAATGCTTGCTGCTTCGTATAACGTGGTTTGAGTCCTCAAGATCCCACAGTATGAAAGTGCAAGGACTCCAACATTCCCAGACGTTTTTGGCAGCCATCTTCACTTAATGAAGCCCCCAGCCCCGACCGTTCTGCCTGAGGCACCGCCCCTTCCAGGGCCCTGAGGCCTCCCCCCTACACCTTGCTCAGGGGCCCAGCAATTTTGTTGGCAGCCCTCCCTACGGATCTCTTCACTGGGCCATTTATTCTACCACAGAACATTGCTGACCCATATGGATACATAGCTTCCATGCACCACTTGTCGACTTTCAGCACTGCCATTCGCATCATTACATGCACGGTAAAATCAACACCACAACTGTGGCTTCCAGTAGTGGCGTACAGACTAATGTTATACATCAGCATTTGCAAAACTGTCAACATAACAATTTACAATCAAGTGATTTAAGTAACTGCTACAGTTCTTACTTGGTCACAAACTTCTACAGCATAAAGGGTTCTGGTTTGGGCTTGTTCCTAACCAGCATTGTATCTGGGATTTAGAACTATTCATTACAGGATTCTTGAAATATGACGTGATCTTTGCAGCAGTTCACATATTGCTAGGCATCAAACACATAACTTAACTAGCCCCAAAAGAGAGGATTTCTCTTAAAAAATAACATGAATGTTAAATTTTTTAAAAATATTTCACTTATTTTAAACTTAATCTCTTTACAAATACAGAGGACCACAGTAATAGTCATTGAGTTTGCCGATTTGTCTTAAGTTGTTGGTAATTATCTTCCTTGTCTGGTATATGAACAAAAAAACTCTGTTTTATGAAACCAGAAATTAATAATAACTAACGCCCTCACCCTGCAACAAACAAAATAAAAGTCAATAGGGCTTTGTTTAGGTGCAGACCTCCATTCTCACAGAGCTCACTGCAGGATCAAAGTCAAAAAAGAGAAGAAGGTAAATGCATTTTGTCACATTCTCCCACCCCATTCCACAAAATCAACAATACTTAATAGCCCTCAGTTTTTGCACGAATTATTTTATTACGTGGCACTGCAGTGGTGGGGTAGAATTTAAAAATGAATTTATCAAAGAAGAGTAAAGTAGACGCCAAATGCCAAATATTTAATTAAGAGTGGACTTCAAAATACTTTTTTTTACTGATGGGGCAGGGAAATCTGTATGCTTACATTGTGAAGAAAAGTGTGGCAGTATTCAAAGAATACAACTTAAACCGGCATTTTGAGAGCAAACATGCATCCACATATAAGAACATGTCTGTTGAAGAGAGAGTTAGAAAAGCAAATGAGATGGTTACTCGAATGCAAAAAGAGCAGTTTTTTCACAAATCTATCCACAGCACAAGATGGAAATATAAGAACGAGCTATGTGACTGCACACAAAATCACCAAAAAGGAGCAAACCGTTCTCTGAGAGAGAATTTATCAAGGAGTGTTTGGTTGACTCTGCTGTGATATTGTGCCCAGACAAGAAAAAGCAGTTTGAAAACATTTCATTATCAAGGCGAACTGTGGTGAGATGTGTAGAAGAAAACTCAGAGAACCTGGACCAACAGTTGAAAAGGAAAGTAAATGATTTTTCATACTTCGCACTGGCACTTGATGAAAGTTGTGATGTTAAAGACATAGCCTAGTTGTTGATTTTCATTTGAGGCATTACCACAAATTTTGAACTCACAGAAGAACTAGCATCAATGCAGTCAATGAAATATATGACTACTGGAAGAGATCTACTGGAGGCAGTAAATAACAGCATCTCAAAATTGAGATTGGAGTGGAAGAAATTGGCAAGTGTGACCATTGATGGAAGCCATAATCTGACAGGCAAAAAATGTTGGATTGTTGAAAAAGGTACAAGACCAAGTGACAGAAACAAACCCAGAGCAGAAAATAATTTTTCTACATTGCATTATTCACTAAGAGGTCCTCTGCAAAAGTGTTCTGAAATGAAGCAGTGTCTTGGATACAGTTACAAAACTGGTCAACTTTATTAGAGGAAGAGCATTAAACCACAGGCAATTTGTGTCTCTGCTGGAGGAGTCTCAGTCAGAGCTCAGGGATGTTCAGTACCATACAAATGTTAAATGGCTTAGTTTGGGGAAAGTTCTGAAAAGTGTGGGATCTGAGAGCAGAGATTGATTTGTTTTTGAAAATGAAAGGAAAAGATGTGGATTTCCCTCAATTGAATGATGTGAACTGGCTCTCTGATTTCGCATTTGCTGTTGATGTTATAGGTCACATGAACAAACTGAATTTGAAACTGCAAAATGGGGGCTTTTTGCTTGTGACGTGTATTCCCTTATCAAGTCTTTCATAACAAAGTTGCTCCTTTTCTCCCATCAAATTAGAAACAAGCAGTTCACACACTTCCCCATTTTGCAACAGATTACAATATCTGACCAGAACCTGGAAAGATACACGTAATTACTGCTTGCTTTGCATGCTGAATGTTCTTGCTGCTTCAAGGATTTTAGAATGATAGAAAATGGCATGGCTTTGATCTCCTCCCCTTTCACATGTGATGTGGACAACACTCCAAGTGGCCTCCAACTTGAGCTTATTGACTTGCAATGTGATGCATTGCTTGAGGAGCAATTCGAATCAGCGCCACTTCCGAGGATTTATGCATCTCTCAATGAACAGAACTTTCCGAAGATCAAGGCTCATGCCCAAAAGATGCTGCACTGTTTGGATCAACTTATGTCTGCGAGCAGACATTTTCTGTGATGAAATTCAATAAATCGAAGAACAGATCTTCAATCAACGATGACCACCTTGCAGCAGTTCTCCGCATTGCAACAACAGAAATGACACCTGACTTCAGCTCCCTTGTTAATGCCCATCAGAGACTTTCTTCTTCACACTGAGTGAGTTTCATTTCTTCTTTTACCCTTAATTTTAATAATGAACATAAGTTGTAAGTAAAAGTTTAGCGTTAGTGTTATTATTACAAATTTTACAAGTGTTGACAAAACGGTTTTCAGTATAAATTGTCTTCTAAGATAACCTTTGGATAATCGTGTATTCAGTTAATTGTTATTAAGTGTAATTATTTCGTTGTGTAAAGAACAGAATGGGGACTTTTTACAATAGATGGCGAGGTAATTTCATTAATAAGAAATGTGTGGCCCGTGACAACTTACCAAAATTCACAGAGTGGCCCCCCTGCGAAAATTATTGCCCACCCCTAGCCTGGAGCGTGTCCGCATGGCGCTCCGTAACCTTTAAGAACTGCTCCGTGGCTTCGTTCTGGTGCACTGTGTTCTCCTTTCGGTCCCTCTTCTCGCTGTCCCGCCACTCCTTCAAATCTTGTTTTTTGGCTGCAGAGTGCATCATGATATCACACACAAAGTCCTCTTTAGTTCTTTGTGGCCAGTTTCTAACTCTGTGCAGCCATTCAGCCCGTGATAACAAAGAGGGAGGCTGGGCTCCCAAGGTCATATCTGTGAAGCCAAAATGCAACATTTTACAGAACACAGACCACTGATTCAGTGATTTAAAACACAGCCAGTATTCACATACCTGTCACTAACTGGCTGACCCCAGGCAAAATACATGAGTCACAAGACCCCCAAAATGGGGAGTAACCTCAGGGGAAATCAGTGTTCCAGGACCGTACTGTACACTGGGCACGTGGCTCTTGGGGAGAGCCAGCACTGTAGCGGGGGGCCTTATGATCATTACTGTCCCCATATTTTCCATAGGCTTGGTTCATTATGGAAGATATCTCACTGCTGAGGGTGAGCAGGGAATCAAGGGAGGGTTTTCTCCACGACTGTGGCTTCCGCTCTGGCCCTTATGTGGCTCATCTGTGTGCAACAATGGTTCCCTCCACCCCCGTGACGGCAGAGTGGTGCTGGAAAGTTACCCTTCATGGGGCAAGAAACAAAGCAGCTCTGCCAAAGAACCTGCGGCAGCGGATTGCCCAGTATCTCCATGAGAGTTTCGTGGAGATCTCTGAGACGGATTCCTGTGAAGTGAGGGAGTTAATAGACACCCTGTTCCGCCCCTCAGACTAGCCATGTGGTGGTACGCGCATCATACAGACACAAGCCTGCTTTCTGCAGCCCTCCTGCCCCAAACAACTCTCTTCAGCGATTCCCAAAATCAAAGCCACTTATCAGGGGCCTCCTCTCCTGTTTGCGCTTCGCCAAGTTTTAACAGCTGTGATTGGCTAACCTCCTCCGGAGTAGAGAAGAGCTCCTGGCTGCATGCATCTCTGCCCTCCAAGTCATTCTCTGCCTCTGGGCCCCTCCATATCCTCATCCAAGATTTCCTCCTCCTGGCTCAGTCCACTCTCGACTGGCACGCGAGCCACCGAAATACCCACAGGGGCCTTCACAGTGGAGGTGGATTGCCACCGAGTATCGTGTCCAGCTCTTTGTAGAACTGGCAGCTTGTGGGCGCAGCACCGGAGCGGTGGTTTGCCTCCTACGCCTTGTGGTTGGCATTCTGCAGCTCCTTCACTTTGACCCTGCACTGCAGTGTGTCCCGGTCATGGCCCCTTTCTGTCATGCATCGTGAAATCTGTCCATAGGTGTCATAATTCCTATGGCTGGAGCGCAGCTGGGACTGGACAGCCTCCTCTCCCCAAATGCTGATGAGGTCCAGCAGCTCGGCATTGCTCCAAGTGGGTGATTGCCTGGTGCGTGCAGCAAGCATGGTCACCTGGAAAAATACATTGAGACCACTGCATGCGTCACTGAGCAAACAGGAAGGGGACTTGCAAAATTCCCAAGAAATTTAAGGGGTGGGCTTATGGTTGGTCACCTGAGGGCAGGGCAGTAGAGTTCAAACCGATGACCAGAGAGGCGAGAACAGGCATTGCGGGACACCTCCCGGAGGCCAATCGCAGCGCTGTAATCGACCAGGGTGTCTACACTGGCACTGCAGCACTGTAGCCCCGGCACAGAAAGCTCTACGCCTCTCGTCGAGGTGTTTTTTTGTTTTTGTTTTTTTAACAGCGCTGCAACTGTGCAGTTTCTGCGCGCTAAGTGGCTTGGCAGTGTGTACACCTCGGGAGTTACAATGCAGGAAGCTGCTTTACTGCACAGAAACTTGCCAGTGTAGACAAGGCCTTAGATACTACAATGACAGCATCATAAAAAAAGCTCATGAGGAAATTACTTCTGTATTCAGGGGTTTGGATTGTGTGCAATAAATAAGGCCAGGCAGCCATACACTGAACAATGAGGGTAAATATAAATATTGAATAGCTACTATTCCGTGAGTACTGTCCATCCTGTGCACTGAATGAGGCAAGTTTTGTGGGGAAATAGTACAGGATCGTGGAGGTCGGGGGGGGGTGAGGGGATTTAGGTTGCACAGTCAACCTTAATTACGGCATTTCCTAATTTTTGGGTGCTTGACTTTTAATCTTAAAATTATTTTAACATAGAAGTTTTGAATATAATAAATACACACAGTAGCAACAACTGAGCTCTGCTTTCATCTCAAATGTAGCATAAGGCTTGGTACCATAAAAATTCTTTCCACGGTGCCTCAGTGTCTGTGCTGGAGCAGGGAAGTAGATTACGGATCAGGTTTTAGTCAGGAAGGTAGGCCCAGAGCAGGTTTGTTGGAAGCTCTGTGTATTGTAAAGGGTGCCCATATTTCTTATCATCTCCTAACTTGGTCTCCTGTGGATCATTCCATTTTCTCCCACCTTGAACGTCATTTGGCTGCATGAGAGGAAGAGGAGAGGAAATGCAGGAATAACTTCCATTAACTCTAGGAGAAGTCATGAGCAAATTCTCACATGGTGGATAAAAATAATTTCTAAAGATTATAGTAGGCAATTAAATTGGGAATAATGCCTTCACAAATGTATTCATGCAGTTCTAAGTGGTACTGTCTCAAGCTCATATAGCAGGGGTGGTCAAACTTACTGACCCTCTGAGCCGCATATGATAATCTTCAGATATTCGAGAACCAGGAGTGCCTGCTAGGGTTCGGGGCTTCTGCCCTGCGGCAGGGTGGTGGTGGGTCAAGGGGATCAGGGCTTCAGCAGGAGTAGGGCAGAAGCCCCGAGACCATCACCCTGTCCCAGGGCAGAAGCCCAGAGCCCATCCCGCCCCCAAATCTGGTAGGCAGAAAATGGGGGTCGCTGGGGACTCTGCGAGCTGCACTTTAACTGAAAAGAGCTGTGGTTTGGCCGCCCGTCATATAGTGTCACGTGATGTAGAGATCATTGTTGGTTGTTGTCTGTGATTAATCAATACTGATAATGTTTTTCACCAACCCCAGGATAACACGTATACATGTGTGTAGTTTCCAATAACTTGCCTCTCTTGGCTGTTGCAGAGTTCCTTCCTGGACACCAGCACACAACTATTTTATCAGTCTAGTAAGAAAGGTAGCCACTGCATTGTAGACCTGGGTCTTTGGGACCCAGGCTTGGGGACTCAGCATTTCCAAGCCCACCCTTGAGCATCCACACTGCATTGTAAACCTGGGTTTACAGTTGCTGGGCCTGAGTCTCAAGTTATGCAAATGTCATACTGCACAATGCAGACCTTCTGAGTCGGGTCTGTGGGTTGAGCTGCATCTACCCTGCAAAATGACAGTCATAGCAGGACTCAATCTCTGACCCAGCCTCCCTAGCAGGGTCTTAGGACCCGGATCATGAGTGCTTGCTGTCCCGAGTCAGAGTTGTGTGTGAGCAGAAGCAGGGCTTGGGTTCAAACCTGAGTCAGAGCCTGGGCTTAGTGTGCAGTGTCCTAAAGATGATGGAACATGAATCTGCTCTTTACAACCCGATGCTTGCATCTACCATTGAGATAAAGAAACTGCTTTGCCAGATGAATGAAGATTTCATACATTTTTCAAGAAAGCTGGGTTCAAGTAACCAAGCATCTGTTGGGTGAAAGGTCTTTTGTAAACTAGCATATAACATGCATGGTCACACTAGGGATGTTCCTCCCACCTAAAGTTACTATTTGCTTCAGAAGTTGTACCCAGGCATCTATAGGATACTCTTAGGTCCCATTTCCAGTGCTAGAGATCACAATGTTGTTTTTTTATATATACTATACTGTGTGTTTATTAGTTTTAATACAGTGTTTCAGTTAATACAGTGTTTCAGTTAAGACCCAGGCAGACTGCGAAGAGCTACAAAAGGATCTCTCAAAACTGGGTGACTGGGCAACAAAATGGCAGATGAAATTCAGTGTTAATAAATGCTAAGTAGTGCACTCTGGAAAACATAATCCCAACTATACATATAAAATGATGGGGTCTAAATTAGCTGTTACCACTCAAGAAAGAGATCTTGGAGTCATTGTGGATAGTTCTCTGAAAACATCCACTCAGTGTGCAGCGGCAGTCAAAAAAGTGATCAGAATGTTGGGAATCATTAAGAAAGGGATAAATAACAAGAGAGAAAATATCATATTGCCTCTGTATAAATCCCTGTTACACCCACATCTTGAATACTGCATGCAGATGTGGTCACCCCATCTCAAAAAAGATATATTGGAATTGGAAAAGGTTCAGAAAAGGGCAACAAATATTATTAGGGGCATGGAACAGCTGCCATATGAGAGGGATTAACAAGACTGGGACTTTTCATCTTGGAAAAGAGACGACGGGGGGCAGGGGGCTGGGAATATGATAGAGGTCTATAAATCATGAGTGGTATAGAGAAAGTAAATAAGGAAGTGTTATTTACTCCTTCTCATAATACGAGAACTAGGGGTCACCAAATGAAATGAATAGGCAGCACATTTAAAACAAACAAAAGGACGTATTTTTTCACACAACGTACAGTCAACCTGTGGAACTTCTTGACAGAGGATGTTGTGAAGGCCAAGACTATAACAAGGTTCAAAAAAGAACTAGGTGAGTTCATGGGGGATAGGTCCATCAATGGCTATTAACCAGGATGGACAGGATGGTGTCCCTAGCCTTGGTTTGCCAGAAGCTGGGAATGGGCAACAGGGAATGGATCACTTGATGATTACCTGTTCTGTTCATTCCCTCTGGTGCACCTGGCATTGGCCACTGTCGGAAGACAGGATACTGGGCTAGATGGACCTTTGGTCTGACCCAATATGGCCATTCTTATGCTCTTATGTATCTTTGATCCAGCAATATCTTTCTTCAGAGAATATTTAAGTGTATGTTTACTGATATAACAAATCTGTGGTCAGCTATGACTTCACAGTTGTCCCTATTGTATACCACCTGGCAACTCAGCTGATCCAAAGTCCATTGTACTCAATGGATAGACTTTAGTAGGCTTTGGATTAGGCCCAATTGCAGCAGGTGGATCACATTTGTATCTTTCTGGCTCCAAAAGCACAGCTCCTACCCCTTCAGCTAAAGGAAAACCTCTTTTAGCTTTTAGTTGTTTCAAGCCTATGACTAAAAACTAAGCGATTATCATTATGTATAAAAGAGAGTAGTGATACAAATACTCCCTAGCCAGTTCACTAGAACTTAGGGGACTTGAATGTGTAAGATGCTGAACATCCTTGACTAGTTCTGCAAAGCACTTAAGCACATGCTTTCATTGAAGTTAACAAGACTACTCACCTGCTTAAAGCTAAGGATGTACTTATGTGATCTGTTAAATTGTTTCAACCCTTTATAGGATCAAGACTGATGTGTCCTTATACATTACATGGTTGGTTGTTTTGTTTTTTCTGAATGTTATATGCAAGATTATCAAACACATTTTGTGTCTTTTTATTTTAAAACAAAGCACAATACATCCCATTTTGTGGTATCAACAACTAAAAAGAGAGATACAAATTGAAATTGTTAAACAATAAATCATTTGTATCAGTGATACTGCTGGTAACATTTTACATGTACCCAAGAAGCTGTAACTAGCTCTGCAGTAGCTTTATAAGTTGTTTCTCAGAGCTGTATAGTTAAACACTTTGTAAATGCACTACTTAATTTTTCCTCATGTTGTAATTCATTGTTGGCCTTTTCCACAGTGAATTGTTGGGATTAACTAATAAATCAGCAGAAAAGACATGCCAATTTCCTCAACAGTTGACAAATTACAGTGTGGGCAAAGTAGTGTATGTTTTATTTATTTTTAAAAATTTACTACTTGAAGAAAGCTAAGCTTCAGATGTCTCTCAAATGCTTTGTTGGTTTTTATTTGGCAATATTGCATTTACTTATACTCTACTCTACTTTTTTTCAAGTAGCATATGAAAATATGTTTCACTAACAGTCACTACCAATATGCAAGTAAGATTTTCCTTGCTTTGCTAATATTTACTTAGAATAAAAACATCATTTGGGGTACAAGATTTCCAATTACTTGCTCCTTCCTTACATTGCTTCATTTTTGAATAAAAGAGATTTGTTCTGAGTTCCTTTATTCACAATAAATGAAATCCAAATTTTATTTTTATATTTTAATTCTGATTTATTTAAATAATTGGAGTCTGACTTTCAAAACCTGAGGAGCCAGTGGTCTTGTGCCTAGTTAGCTGGTCATTTGGATGCACACACATTTGATTTGTGCAAGTGATATACTAAATGCAAATGCAAATTAGATTAGCAATTGTATGTGGCCTTGGGTTTCTCCCATCTTAAAAATCCTTGCCTGCAACAGTTAAAGCAATTAAATTACTATGGCATTGCTTATAAGGAGTGGGGACTTTTTTCATCATAACAAACCTATTGTTTAAGAAAAGCTTTTGTTAAGTACTTAAAAAGTGCCAGCTAAGAGTGTGCTCCTGTCCTTGGCCATGTATGACACTTCCTGAAATTATATTCGCTTTATACGGAACAATATTTAAGCAGCCTTTCAAGATCTAAGAATCCAGAATACAAAGGTGTTCAAAAACAAAACAAAACAAAAATCCCCAACTATTTATGTGATCCATTGAGTATTTAAGGTTAGACCTGCCAAAAGGACTGAGATACACTACACTGCAGAGTATCTTACAGTGTGGTTTCTTAGTGTGGGTCTGATATTGCAGTCTTTACCGGGAGGTTTCTTTCAGTAAGACTTTCAGAATCAGGCCCACTGTTAAAATGTGTGGACTGTAGATCATCCCCTGCATGGGAAGCACCCACACAGGGTGCAGGAACTTCTGTGCAGTAGGGGATTGCCTCAATGTGGAGCAGGCAGGGGAGTCATACCTCCATGCTGTTGTATGTTCCAAGACTCTCAGAATAAATACAGCTGAAGGTCATCTGCACTGGGAGCCCAGGAGCTCTGCACAGCTCCTTAGGTCACAGTTTTTCCATGACAGCATGGTGCCCATGCTGCTCCTCCTGGCTACAGTCCCTCTGTATCACTCATCCCCTACTTTGTAAAAAGGGGAAGTGGTGATAAGCTCTATGAAGGTGAAGAGAGTGGTAATGTGAGGAAACGCTAAGCTTCTGGATCCCACAGTGCTTCCATAGGAGCAGGGCAAAGTAAAGGAACATGTCACAGAGGTTCTGTGACCTCCCTGGTACCCCTCACTCTAGATGGAACTAATGTGGCTCCCCTGTTGTGGAGGGGACACTCAGATCTGGTCTCTGCAGAGTATGATGCTGTGATTAAGGTAAAAAACAAACAGCTATGGGCAATTGTCTATTATTTTCAGCAAAGTCAGTTACTGGAATGCTGCACGTGCTCTGATAGTACTCTGGGGGCAAAGGTTAGTGAGTTGCTGCTTCCAAATCAGGATACCTGTGGAATTCATTTAAAAGAGAAGTGGTTCAACTTATCAGCTTCTGTGGAGAAAGCTGTTGAAATTCACTCATGCCCTGCTCCATCACTGAGACCTGCTGTGCCCACTCCTCCAGTTAACGAAAACATTTATGTGAATTTAAATAGGGAAGAACAGTGGGCCAAATTCTCTGGTGGTGTAAATAGGTGAAACACCATTAAAGTCAATGGAGCTGTGTTCATTTACACCAAATACAGTATTATTATTTAAATACTAATATTAATCATTCTTATTATTTTTAATTCTATTTTCCAGTTGTCATACTCTGCACAAGAATAATATGGAAATTAAATTATTTATTGTACAAAACCAGGACTGTTAATTAATAGAATTATGAAATATCATTACTCAGCTGGAAATGGGAGGAAAATGGTAGGCTAGAGTGCAACCAAAGAATGTACAGCTGTGGCTAAGACCATAGCATGGGCCCTGTGCTAGCTAGTGGAGGACAGTCAAGCAGGAATGGTCAGGCAGGTGGAGCTATTGCTCTCTTTCCCCTCAGAGAGAAAGAGAGCACCCGTAGAAGAGACCACACTAGAAATGACATCACTTTTCATGACTTACACAAAATGTAAGATCATTTTCTAGATTTAGTAAATGCGAGGAAAAGGATTGTGCATTTGGGATGTTTTTTTAAAGATCATAGGAAGTGACCTAGCATTAAAACACAAGATAACTTAAAGGAATAAAGAATAAATAATTTATAACAGTGCCAAAAATAATCCCTGTAAGGGAAAGCGAGGACTTGGCTGTAATTAAATATAAAGGGCCCACAGACAGATCATGTGGCTTTTTCTGACTCTTCATCTCCCAGACTGGCTAACGCAGTCAGTGCTGCCTGGTGTCAGCACAGAGGTTGTCCCTAACCTGGATTTAACATGGAAAGGATTCTTGGCTACACTATAAATTCCTTTACCCCCTTTATATTTTAAAAAATAACCCTCCCTCTCTTTACAAGATGGTGGGAAAGGACCTGAGAAATATTGTTAAAATACATATCAGCAAAAACCCTCCTTGGAAGGAAAATTTTAGCTATGCTAATTTAGGCTGGGATTTGGAACAATTTTTGGAAGCATTAAAAATGTCTGAGGGGTATTTTCCATGACTATTTTTAACCAGAGTCTATAAATAACTTCTTGTCTTCTGTTATAGTACTATGTCAGGAAAATAATATGGGGCCATGCAGTATATAAAACATGCCATTGTTGTTTGCACTATTATGAAAATATGTCTCCTCAGTCATAGATGGAGCTTTACCTTTACCACAGGATCTCTTGTTAAATACTGAGCATGTGATCCAAAGCAAAACTCCAGATCTGGAGGTAGGGGGTCAGGAGGGATTGGAATCCAAACCCAGTTGTCAAGTTCGTAGCCTGCCCACAGTTTTATTTTCGGCCAGACCAAACTTTGGATCTGCAAATCTCTGAACTTTGGAGGCTTCAAAAGATTGGTCTGACTTTTATTTAATTTCAGTTATATCTTTTAAATGAATCAGTAATTTAATTCACCATTAGTCAACCTACTATTAAAGTATTTGACTTTTCTCACTACAGATTGAAACCGAAAAGCTGGGAGAGAGAGAGATTCTTTCCCTGTCCCCTTCCTCCCAACATGCATATGTCAGAGATTAATTACCAACAGGGTAAGACTGCAGGCAGCATTCTTTTTTAATCTCTGTCTTGTGATTTGGCAAGGAGCAAGTCAGAAGTGATCTTAGAAGGTGAAGAATGTTTCCTCTAAAGTGTGCATGTTAGTGAAAGTCAAGTTCGTGATATTGATGACCAACTTCAAAAAGTTAGGCATGGGAAAGCTGTGTGTGTCCTGTGCCTTATAGGATCATAGGAGTATATTCCAGATTCGTGGAATGAAAAGGATTCTGGAAATGTTGGGACCAAATTCTCCAGATGGCCTCAATCCAGTCTCTAAATTTGTGCTAGCAGTTTTGCATAAGCTAAAACCTCACATTTGAACATACAAATTGCATTTACACATTAGATAATTAACTACTCCATTTAAAGCACTGATCCAACACCCATTTAATGCAATGGGTGCCTTTCAATTGACTTCATTGGGCTTTGGAACAGGACTTAAGCACACTAATATAGATTTTGCATCTACAAAAAATTGTACAAAATGTTCAGCTGCAAATTTAGGGTCCAATCCTGCAATACTTACTGATGTGAGTAATTCTAAGAAAGTGAATGGGATTTGAGTAAAGCATTGGAATACTTGTATGAAAAAGGAGGGAGGATTGGGTTCTTTCCTTTTCTGGTTAATATAGTCCTTATATTTTCCCTCAGGATTTAGTAGAGATTTGATTGGATTATACATTTTTGATGCAAAGCCAAACTTTCTGTATGTCTAGGATACTACGCCCATCTCTGATATTTGCCTTTTTCTGCTTTTCATACTCTGGCTGCATAACTCCCTTTTTAAATAAAAAAAGAAAAGGTTTGTATGAGTGCTCATAATTTTATCTGGAGACTAATAATTGCTGTGGAGAGTCATTTAGGAGTAATGATGATTTGAATAATATTAATTAACTAGTCAGGTTGAGAGCACCAGGCTAGGAGGAGAATAGACAGACAAGCCTTTGATTTCCAGAAATGCTCCTACGTTTTTGTTTCATGTATTCAGCTTCTTCTGCCTCTAATTCTATTTTATCTCTAATCAGATTTTCTTGCAGTTCAAATCCACATCTTTTGGGGTTCTGTGGACTTGTTCTCATTATGAAAGAAGGATCTTCCTTCAGAATCAAGGAAAGGATATACAGATGAAAAATTATCTGAAATGAAATGACTGTGGCAATTTCAGGATATATCACTGAGGCCAGGGCGCTTAAAAAATGTCCTGAGATTAATATGTTTTGGTGACGTTGTTTATTTTACTTGATGATATTCTGATTCTCCTGAAAATTCTCCTTTGGTGTAATGTTCTATTCCTAGTCCAACCTTTATTCCAAGATTCAGCATTAGAATCTAATGATCGTATGAGAGTTTCAACTATGTGACATGTCATTGACATTTTCACAACAAAAATATTTTAATGAGAACAGAAAATGTGGCTCAGAGAGGGGAATATAGAAACTAATGCACAATTATCTTCCCAAAAGTACAAATATTTACTTTGGAGGGTGACGGTAACATCCACATCTTCCTTCTGCAAAACAATCTTTAAAGGAACTCCTGAGTGTTGTTACAATGGGATGTCATGTTAATCACATTTCAGCTGCTTACAAAGTGGAGCGCAGACCAGCAGAATATAATGCAAAGTAAGAACTCTGACTTTCAGTACAAGAACATTTTTTTATTCATGTTATAAGGGAGTGCAGAATGATGCCAGTGGTACCCATATCAATTGTTCTGATAGTGCATTAAAGTACTACACCACTGAGAGAAACTGGGTTATAACATGTTGCATCAAATATATTTTAATCCATTATCAGATCACAATGATCTGAATTTAAAAACAGATTCAATATCTGTAAGAAATAGGTAACAGTGACAGCTCCACCATAAATTGCGAAGCTGTAACAGTAAACTCTCCAAAGATCTGTGTCCCATGTGCACTGGCTCCACTGTTAGAAATCTTAGGAATTTTGAGGGGATTTTCCTAGGACATTTCATTTGTCACTGTTCAAAGTTAGAGGGAGTAATCAAAATACAGGTTTCATATTCAAGACATACTCTGAGAAATCAAGCACTCAAAAGCTAGGAAAATACAGAGTTAAAGGCAGAAAATGCTATCATAAATCTGTGCCCTCCTACATATTCAATACATGTACTCTCTTGTTATATCATTATAATCTGATATTTCTTATACAACCTTGTGTGCCCTGCAGTAGTCTTAGAACTTCATGGAAAAACTGTCGGGAAAAGAGGAGTTCTGCTAAAAGACAAGAGCTGGTGTGCTCAAAAGAAAGTTTCATAGTGGAGAAGCTATCAAGGACTGATCAAGAAAGACAAAAGAATTGCTTTCCCATAGGGCTGGATTGATTTCGCCTCCAGTCAATATGGAGTCAAGTAGTAGTAACAATTTAAAGCAAAAATTGGTTAACTGTTCAGAACTGAACCAATTCAAGGGTTTCAAGTACTTGAAATAGTGGGCTATTACATGGGGATGGCAGGGGGAAAATGTATATGTTCCCAGCTTGATACAGTGAAATTGAAGGGACTCAGCTAACTAGGCATCTGCATACCTGACCCCTGTGACCCCCCCTGCTTCTTGGTTCATATCCACTTCTGTCAACACTTGCCTTGCTTCCTTCTTGTCCCAGAGAGATTTACACACCATTTTTGCTTGTTGGTGACTGGCTCTAAAGACAAAAGGCCCACTCCTTAGGATGCAAACCCACAGTACAGCTATCCGCAAGAGGGCTGGTCCGTTCACCTCTGACTCTTTCTTCCCATAGTCTTGTAACAGCAAACAAAAGTAAACACACTTTCTCCCCACCAGCTCTCCACAGTGGGCCTGCTGAAGTCCTGAAATATCTCTTCTCCTCCAGGGCTCCTTATCAGACTTCTGACGCGCTCTCAGAATATCCGCTGAGTACTGTGGTTGAGAAGCTAACAGCAGGTACCGCTCTGTGGGTCCACAGGGCAGTTTGCCTTTGAGCCTTTTCACTCTGTGGTCTCCTCCGACTAGAAGGAGAGGTAGGTCAGTTCCATAAAACCAGCACCAAGCTGCTTCCTCTTCTACTATGTGCTCTGCTATATGATAGCAGTTGAACAGGTTCTCTGAGTGCTACCTCTGACTCGCTCTCTCTGCAAGGAATTAGCCCCTTCCCTGCCTGAACTAGTCTCCTTTTATTCCCTTGGGCACAAGCAGGTAAAAGCATGTAAGTTCAAGATGGCAGAGTTGTGGTCTAAGCATCTGTAACACTGACAGACCCCCGTCATTGGCGGGCAGGATTGAACCTGGAACCTCTGGAGCTAAATGCGTGAGCCTCTACTGCATGAGCTAAAAGTCATATGCCTTTTAGCCCAGGCTGTAGCAGACTCATTAATCTGTAAGTGGTCTCTGTGCCACTAGAGGGGACAGAGCACCACAAGAAGGAGGTGTGTGGGTTACACATCCAAGACATGATGAGCCTAAAGCCTGCTTCTTGCCTTCCATGATTATTATAGGACTACGGATGAATCCCTATGTTCTTCCTGTCAACCACAGTCTATAGCTGCATGAGGAACAGACACAGCAAACTAATAGGAGTGAAGAACGTGAGGGCTGAAAAATCACTGTGGTAGCAGAGAAAGAGCTCGTGTTCTTCTCTCCAAAAGGACGCCTCCCTCCCACTGTTTGACCAAAAAAACTCCACCAGCTGTAGTCAGTATAGAGTCCATGATGCACAGCTGAGTAGTTCATACTCCATCCAGTAGCAGAGTGGGACACACATTCTAGCCACTTCATTACATTACTATATGCTTAGAACAACTGGTTTTTTATAAGACTGAGGTAATGGCGTTTGTTTTAAAATAAAAAGGCACCAGCATTTGGAATCATAGATATAAAAGGGAAAAGTAAAGAGAAAACAGCTCAGTGTGGCTCCTGAACCAGTTTCCTACTATTAACTGAGTGTGTGTGCCTTTAATATCCAGAGTAAATTTTAAAATAAATTTAATACTTTTGCAGTGTTATCTTGGTCACTGTCGGTGTGAGAGGAGAGCCATAGCAGTGTGGACATTCTTCATGTGGGTTGTGCACGTGTGCATGTTTAGTAATTCCCTCAAAAAGGAGTCTGAACTTTTGGCAACTGTTACTTGGGTACAGTAATACTGGTCCCATGAAACACTTGCCCAGGCCAACGCAAAGCTAATTGAAAAATCATGTAAAATCATAACATATAACTGGATGCCTGTGTTGAGGGCTTCCTATTTCCTTCTGTAGCAGAGGTGGGCAAACTACGGCCTGCGGGACCGTCCTGCCTGGCCCTTGAGCTCCTGGCCGGGGAGGCTAGCCCGCGGCCCCTCCCCTGCTGTCCCCTGTCCCCTGCAGTGACCCCGCCACACGGGCAGCGCGGCTGGGTCCGTCCGGGCAGCGGGACTGCGAGCTCCTGCCACTCTGAGTGGCATGGTAAGGGGGCGGCATGTGCGAGGGGGTTGGGTAGGGAGTCCTGGGGGGCAGTCAGGGGACAGGGAGCAGGGGGCGGTTGGATGGGGCAGAGGTTCAGGTGGGGGGGTGGTCAGGGAACAGGGGGTGTTGGATAGGGCGTGGGAGTCTGGAGGGCCTGTCAGGGGGCAGGGGTGTGGATAGGGTTTGGGGCAGTCCGGGGACAGGGAGCAGCGGGGATCGGGTAGGGGGCGGGGTCCCGAGGGGCCTGTGAGGGGGTGGGAGTATGGATAGGGGGCAGGGGAGCAGTCAGGGGACAGGGAGCAGGGGGGTTAGATGGGGGTGGGGCCCCGGGGGGATGGTTGGGAGTGGGGCCCCGGGGGGATGGTTAGGGGCAGGGGGTGCCAGGAGGGGGCAGTCAGGGGACAAGGAGCGGGGTGGGGGTTGGATGGGTTGGGAATTCTAAGGGGGGCAGTAAGGGGGCGGGAAGTGGGTGGGGACAGATAGGGGGCAGGGGCCAGGCTGTTTGAGGGCACAGCCTTCCCTACCCGGCCCTCCATACAGTTTTGCACCCCAATGTGGCTCTCGGGCCAAAAAGTTTGCCCACCCCTCTTCTATAGTGATGTGACTTCAAAGAGAGAGAACTTCAAAGCCTAGATACCATATGGATCAGAAAGGGAATTATGTTAATTACTACTCTGCTGAAAACAGTCCTGGATTTAGGGGAAGTCCTTTTTTCATTTGTACTGTACTGTCCCCATCTCTTCATGCAGTCAAACTAGAACCCCAGCTCCCAACCCCTCTCTCGTCTTGAAAGTTGGCAATTTTCCAGTGCAGAGCTGAACTTTGCAGCTAAAGAGCCACTCTTTAGAAGAAATTTTAGAAAGATGCATGAGGGTCAGCACTCTTGGGGAGAATGTATTTAGGTCAGTGGTTCTCAAACTTTTGTATTGGTGACCCCTTTCACACAGCAAGCCTGTGGATGACCCCCCCCCCCCGTTACAAATTAAGAACACATTTTATATTTAACACTATTATAAATGCTGGAGGCAAAGCAGGTTTTGGGGGTGGAGACTGACCGCTCGCAACCCCCACATAATAACCTCATGACCCCCTGAGGGGTCAAGACCCCCAGTTTGAGAACCCCTAATTTAGGTGAATATACTAATGTGTCCTAGGGCCAGATTCTGATATTATTCAACATGAGTAAGAATACTTTTCCCCACAGATAGCCTTATTGACTTCAAAGGGCTGTTGTGGATTAAGGTTCACACTCAACATGAATAAAGGTATCAGAATCTGTCCCTGAGCATATTGTTCAAGAAAACGAGACTACCAGCCTCAGGCAAGAAAATGAGACACGCACTACTGGTCTAAGGCAGACAGAGTGGCAGGTACTATACAAGCTTCCATACCTTTTCCCGTAACAGCATTGCCAGTTCAACTCAGTCTTGGTTGGCAACACTCCTGCTATTTCAGACTGGCGTCCTCTTGATCATATACTAGTCCAGTGATGCCAAATTACATGTATTGTACAAATTAGAACTAGAATTATTTCCTCCACCCCAAACTCATTTTCACTTGTGCTTCTGGGTGAGTCTTTTCAGATGAAACAATGCTAGAAGGGAAAAGTCATCTTACAAATCGCTGATGAGGAAATACATTTTCCAGGTTGCCTAGTGCAGTGGCTTTCAACCTTTCCAGTCTACTGTACCCCTTTTATGAGTCTGATTTGTCTTGCGTACCCCCAAGTTTCCTCACTTAAAAACTACTTGCTTACAAAATCAGACATAAAAATACAAAAGTGTCACAGCACACTATTACTGAAAAATTGCTTACATTCTCATTTTACCATATAGTTATAAAATAAATAAATTGGAATATAAAAATTATACTTACATTTCAGTGTATAGTATATAGAGCAGTATAAACAAGTCATTGTATGAAATTTTATTTTGTACTGACTTCGCTAGTGCTTTTTATGTAACCTTTTGTAGAACTAGGCAAATATCTAGATGAGTTGATGTATTCACTGGAAGACCTCTGCTTACCCCCAGGGGTATTTGTACCCCTGGTTGAGAACCACTGGCCTAATGTAACATAAAGCACTACATAAATTTAGCAAAGAGGGATGGGGTAGTGGAAAGAAGGATCTCTATTTTCTAGTGTCCTTGCTAATCGTAGTGTTTAGATTACAGTTTTGTTTCTGTTTTTACTCAAATATATTTAAATGAAAATCCATTAGACCAATTTTCATAGCAGAAATAATAACATGTTTTCTTCAGAGTCCATAACCTTGCAAGTTGTGCTACTGGAATGTTTTGCCTTTTTAAATAAACCAAGTATTGCTGTGCAAAGAGTTAGGTATGAAGGGCTAAAATTCACAACACATAATTGCAGTAGAACGGTTAAAGGTAATTTATCTCTGCATCTTCTTGACAAATAAATACCTGCTTGTATGTAAGTATATGTGATGCAAGGTCAGTGTGCAATATACAGAGGAAAAAACCATTATTCCAGAGATTGATAGGCATCCCTCTTAGTGACTAAACTTCACTAACTTCAAGAAGTGACTTTGTCTGTACAAAGTGCAAGCTGGTCTCCATATTGGAAGAGAAGGTTCAAGGTCTGGAGCAACAGGTATCGACCCTGCGTTGCATAAGAGAAACTGAAGATTTCCTGGACAGACGTCAGGATATCTTCTACAGACACAACGTTCTGAAAATTCAGAGCAGGCTGCACTGTGGGGACAGGAGGACGGTGAAGAAATTTGGCAGCATGTGACCTCCAGAAGAAGAAAGGGGAGCGTCCATGTACCAGCAATGCAGATACAGGTAAGTAACTGTTTTCATGTTCTCTCCACAGGTACTAATGCGGAGAGTGAACTAGATGATACATCTGAGGGAAGGGAACAGAAGGAGACGCTGCCGATTGGAAGGCATGAAATGCACTGTCTTAGGGTTGGGGGTTCCACAACCACCACTCCCCAGAGAAGGAGGTGGGTTGTGGTGGTCGGGGACTCTCTCCTCAGGGGGACTGAGTCATCTATCTGCCACCCTGACCGGGAAAACCGAGAAGTCTGCTGCTTGCCAGGAGCTAGGATTCATGATGTGACGGAGAGACTGCCGAGACTCATCAAGCCCTCGGATCGCTACCCCTTCCTGCTTCTCCCCGTGGGCACCAATGGTACTGCCAAGAATGACCTTGAGTGGATCACTGCAGACTATATGGCTCTGGGAAGAAGGATAAAGGCGTTTGAGGTGCAAGTGGTGTTCTCGTCCATCCTCCCCGTGGAAGGAAAAGGCCTGGGTAGAGACTGTCGAATTGTGGAAATCAACGAATGGCTATGCAGGTGGTGTCGGAGAGAAGGCTTTGGATTCTTCGACCATGGGATGGTGTTCCAAGAAGGAGGAGTGCTAGGCAGAGACAGGCTCCACCTAACGAAGAGAGGGAAGAGCATCTTCGCAAGCAGGCTGGCTAACCGAGTGACGAGGGCTTTAAACTAGGTTCACTGGGGGAAGGAGACCAAAGCCCTGAGGTAAGTGGGGAAGTGGGATACCGGGAGGAAGCACGAGCAGAAGAGCGCGAGAGGGCAGGGCTCCTGCCTCATACTGAGAAAGAGGGACAATCAGCGAGTTATCTCAAGTGCCTATACACAAATGCAAGAAGCCTGGGAAACAAGCAGGGAGAACTGGAAGTCCTGGCACAGTCAAGGAATTATGATGTGACTGGAATAACAGAGACTTGGTGGGATAACTCACATGACTGGAGTACTGTCATGGATGGATATAAACTGTTCAGGAAGGACAGGCAGGGCAGAAAAAGTGGGGGAGTTGCACTGTATGTAAGGGAGCAGTATGACTGCTCAGAGCTCAAGTATGAAACGGCAGAAAAACCTGAGAGTCTCTGGATTAAGTTTAGAAGTGTGAGCAACAAGGGTGATGTCGTGGTGGGAGTCTGCTATAGACCACCGGACCAGGAGGATGAGGTGGATGAGGCTTTCTTCTGGCAACTAACGGAAATTACTAGATCGCAGGCCCTGGTTCTCATGGGAGACTTCAATCACCGTGATATCTGCTGGGAGAGCAATACAGCGGTGCACAGACAATCCAGGAAATTTTGGAAAGTGTAGGGGACAAGTTCCTGGTGCAAGTGCGGGAGGAACCAACAAGGGGCAGAGCTCTTCTTGACCTGCTGCTCACAAACCAGGAAGAATTAGTAGGGGAAGCTAAAGTGGATGGGAACCTGGGAGGCAGTGACCATGAGATGGTCAAGTTCAGAATCCTGACACAGGAAAGAAAGGAGAGCAGCAGAACACGGACCCTGGACTTCAGAAAAGCAGACTTTGGCAACGTCAGGGAACTGATGGGCAGGATCCCCTGGGAGAATAACATGAGGGGAAAAGGAGTCCAGGAGAGCTGGCTGTATTTTAAAGAATCCTGATTGAGGTTACAGGGACAAACCACCCCGAAGTGTAGAAAGAATAGTAAATATGGCAGGCGACCAGCTTGGCTTAATGGTGAAATCCTTGCTGATCTTAAACACAAAAAAGAAGCTTACAAGAAGTGGAAGATTGGACAAATGACCAGGGAAGAGTATAAAAATATTGCTCGGGCATGCAGGAGTGAAATCAGGAAGGCCCAATCACACCTGGAGTTGCAGCTATCAAGAGATGTTAAGAGTAACAAGAAGGGTTTCTTCAGGTATGTTAGCAACAAGAAGAAAGTCAAGGAAAGTGTGGGCCCCTTACTGAATGAGGGAGGCAACCTAGTGACAGAGAATGTGGAAAAAGCTAATGTACTCAATGCTTTTTTTGCCTCTGTCTTCACGAACAAGGTCAGCTCCCAGACTACTGCACTGCGCAGCACACATGGGGAGGAGGTGACTAGCCCTCTGTGGAGAAAGAAGTGGTTCGGGACTATTTAGAAAAGCTGGACGAGCACAAGTGCATGGGGCCGGATGCGCTGCGTCCAAGAGTGCTAAAGGAGTTGGCAGATGTGATTGCAGAGCCATTGGCCATTATTTTTGAAAACTCACGGCGATCGGGGGAAGTCCCAGACAACTGGAAAAAGGCTAATGTAGTACCCATCTTTAAAAAAGGGAAGAAGGAGGATCCTGGGAACTACAGGCCAATCAGCCTCACCTCCGTCCCTGGAAAAATCATGGAGCAGGTCCTCAGAGAATCAATTCTGAAGCACTTAGAGGAGAGGAAAGTGATCAGGAACAGTCAGCATGGATTCACCAAGGGCAAGTCATGCCTGACTAATCTAATTGCCTTCTATGACGAGATAACTGGCTCTGTGGATGAGGGGAAAGCAGTGGACGTGTTGTTCCTTGACTTTAGCAAAGCTTTTGACACGGTCTTACACAGTATTCTTGCCAGCAAGTTAAAGAAGTATGGGCTGGATGAATGGACGATAAGATGGATAGAAAGCTGACTAAATTGTCGGGCTCAACGGGTAGTGATCAATGGCTTCATGTCTAGTTGGCAGCCGGTATCAAGTGGAGTGCCCCAAGGGTCGATCCTCGGGCCGGTTTTTTTCAATATCTTCATTTAATGATCTGGAGGATGGTGTGGATTGCACCCTCAGCAAGTTTGCAGATGACACTAAACGGGGAGGAGAGGTAGATATGCTGGAGGGTAGGGATAGGATACAGAGGGCCCTAGACAAATCAGAGCATTGGGCCAAAAGAAATTTGATGAGGTTCAACAAGGACAAGTGCAGAGTCCTGCACTTAGGATGGAAGAATCCAATGCACCGCTACAGACTAGGGACTGAATGGCTTGGCAGCAGTTCTGCAGAAAAGGACCTAGGGGTTACAGTGGACGAGAAGCTGGATATGAGTCAACAGTGTGTCCTTGTTGCCAAGAAGGCCAATGGCATTTTGGGATGTATAAGTAGGGGCATTGCTGGCAGATCGAGGGACGTGATCGTTCCCCTCTATTTGACATGGGTGAGGCCTCATCTGGAGTACTGTGTCCAGTTTTGGGCCCCACACTACAAGAAGGATGTGGAAAAATTGGAAAACATCCAGCGGAGGGCAACAAAAATGATTAGGGGACTGGAACACATGACTTATGAGGAGAGGCTGAGGGAACTGGGATTGTTTAGTCTTCAGAAGAGAAGAATGAGGGGGGATTTGATAGCTGCTTTCAACTACCTGAAAGGGGGTTCCAAAGAGGATGGATCTAGACTGTTCTCAGTGGTAGCTGATGACAGAACAAGGAGTAATGGTCTCAAGTTGCA